>NC_067416.1:43133641-43436033 GCF_009764475.1 Pristis pectinata | reverse complement strand
GTGACTAGCTTGGTCAGCATGGACAAGTTGGGCCAAAGGGCCTGGTTCTGTGCTGTATCACTCTATGACTCTTATAACGAGGAGAACCAGAATAGTGAGACAAGGGATGCGCAGTTCGATTGAATTTATCAAGTGGGGGTTTGATTGAATTCTTTCATGGATGCATCTATAGAACGTCTTTGTTCTCACTGAATCAAAGGCAGCAGGATAATCTGAGTCAGAGGAAGCTCCGTTCAACATCAAATACATGCACTCCTGAAACTCTTGTGCACTTGCTCTGGTCAACCATGATTTTTAACCTTGAAAGTGACTTCATAAGACTAATAAAAGTGAGAAAATTGACATTACTCTGAAGTTTGATTTAATTACGGATTCAGTAGTATGGTGATCCGTTACAATAGTACACCCATCGAGAGGTCATGAGGAGGGTCATCACTCTTTCCAAATGGATGCCTTAGAGTATTATTATCTTTGGGTGACCCTATAGTGCAAGGATCAATTCAATGGAGAGCAGAAAGACCTAGCTCTTACCTTTAAATGACTCCATTGTGATTAACTATTGGACCATTTCAGGGATCAGCACCTGCCTCAGTATGCCTTCACATTGTTGTTAATCTGAGAATTAAGAGTGCCATTGGTTGTCACTTCATGCTGTACTTGACTTCTGAAACAGGATCTCTTTTGCATCTGCTCCCTCTCCCCAGCACCCTCTCTTTCTGCCCTCTCAGTTGATGGCAAGACAATAGTTAACAGAAAGGTCTGTTTAGCACAAGGGAATTAACCCAGACAGGAGATCAATGATACAATTAGCAGGCAGTATATGAAATAAGACTGGTAGAATATAGCTTTACTAGTATCCATTATAAAGGGGCTGCAGTGTTTGGTGATCATATTGAATCAAATAATGTATTCAGTAAGTACTTGTCCTTTCCAGTTATCTCTCTGCATGGAAACCATAGATTCCAAGACTTGTGTAGATTGTGTAGCCTTCACCTAAAGGTTACACAATCTGAAAGATGAACACTGTGCTTCCATGTGATCTTTCTGATGTTTGTGTTAGTGGTTGGCTGCTGGAATAAGGAGGAATGCTGCATACTCCTTGGGATATTGTCCAAGCCACTTGACAAGAAAATTGCTGTGAACATTGCTCTAGTATGAATCAATTACAAACAATTACACTTTATAGAGAGTCATAGGGTCATACAGCACAGAAACAGGCCCTTCAGCCCAACTGGTCCATGCTGACTGTATTGCCCAGTGAGCTAGTCCCATCTGCCCATGTTTGGCCCATAGCCCTCTAAACCTCTCCTATCCATGTACTTATCTAGTTGGCATTTAGATGTTGCTTATGTGCCTGCCTCAACCACTATTTCTGGCAGCTCATTCCAAATACTCACCACCCTTTGCCTGAAGAAGCTGCCTCTGATGTCCCTTTTAAATCTCTCGCCTCTGATCTTAAACCTGTGCCCTCTTGTTTTCAGCACCTCCTCCCTGGGAAAAAGACGATGCGCTTTCACCCCTCATGACCTTACGTACCTCTATCAGGTCACCCCTCCATCTCCTATTTTCTGGGGAATAAAGTCCTAGTCTATGCAACCTCCCCTTGTAACTCAGGCCCCCAAGTCCAGGCAACATGCTGGTAAATCTTTTCTGCATTCTTTCTAATTTAGTAACATCATCCCTATAACAGGGCAACCAAAACTGTATACAATACTCCAAGCATGGCCACATCAACTTCTTATATAACTGTAACGTAACTTCCCAACTCCTATACACAGTGCCCTGACTGATAAAGGCCAGTGTGTCAAACGCTTTCTTCACCACCCTATCTACCTGTGACGCTACTTTCAGCGCAGTATGCACTTGCACTCCTTGGATCATCTGTTCCATAACACTCCCCAGGGCCCTACCATTCACCATACAAGTCCTACCCTGGTCTGATCTCCCAAAATGCAATAGTTCACATTTATCTGGATTGAAAGCCACTTGCCAGTCCTCAGCCCACATACCCAGTTGATCAAGATCCCCCTGTAATTTTTCTTTCTTTTTCAATCTTTTTATTGAATTTCAAATTAATATACATAACATTAATGATTATACACATGGTGCAAAGAGATTGGGATAACAACAATAACAGTTAATATATATACTCACAAGGAGTAAAATATATAATCTGGACCTCCTGATCTCTTGCTAAGTGAGCGTGATACAAAGAAAGTTGAAAAGAGATTTAATTATACGGAAAGAGAACCCCCAAATCAAAAAAAAATAAACAAAAGCAAACCAAAAACTTCAAAAAAAACTGGACTGATATTTCTTTGGTTAAAACAAAACATTATTATGTCGTTAGCTCGGCTCCTCTATATTCAAAGGTTATTGGAAGGGATTCGGAAAAGGTCTGCTTATATCATATGGAGATACTGAATAAATGGACTCCAAACTTCTTCAAATTTAAGCGAAGGATCAACAGTACCACTCCTAATTTTTTCTAACTTTAAACATGTTATAGTTTGAGAAAACCATTGAAATGTGGTAGGAGATATAGGGTCCTTCCATTTAAATAGAATGGATCTCTTGGACCCGGGTGCCAGGGTCCGGGATGTCACTGATCGGGTCCACAGGATTCTTGAGCAGGAGGGAGAGCAGCCAGAAGTTGTGGTCTATGTTGGCACCAACGACATAGGTAGGAAGGGGGATGAGGTCCTGAAGAGTGAGTTCAGGGAGCTAGGCAGAAGACTGAGGAACAGGACCTCCAGGGTAGCAATCTTGGGATTGCTGCCGGTGCCACGCGATAGTGAAGGCAGGAATAGAAGGAGGTGGCAGATAAATGCGTGGCTGAGAAGTTGGTGCAGGAGGGAGGGTTTTAGATTTCTGGATCATTGGGATCTCTTCTCGGGAAGGTGGGACCTGTACAGAGAGGACAGGTTACACCCGAACCAGAAGGGGGCCAATATCCTTGTGGCTAGGTTTGCTAGGGTGGTTCGGGAGGGTTTAAACTAGTTTGTGAGGGGGAAGGGAACCGGAGGAGTAGGTCAGAGGAAGAAGGGGATGAGAAAAAGTTAGATCAAACAGGTAGAGAGGCTTTGGGGAAGGAGAAGCAGAATACAGGCTATAAAAGTAGTAAGGTAGATGGACTGAAGTGTGTTTACTTAAATGCAAGAAGTGTCGGGAATAAGGGAGATGAACTGAGGGCTTGGATAAGTATGGGGGACTATGATATTGTGGCTATTACTGAGACGTGGCTGACGTCAGGGCAGGAGTGGATATTGAATATTCCTGGTTTTCGGTGTTTTAAGAGGGATAGGGAAGGGGGGAGAAGAGGAGGAGGGGTGGCGATACTGGTCAGGGACACTGTTACAGCTGTGGAAAAGATGGATGTTGTAGAAGGATCATCTCTAGAGTCCGTATGGATGGAATTAAGGAACAAGAATGGAGCAGTTACTCTACTAGGAGTATTCTATAGGCCCCCTGGTAGCAGTAGAGACATAGAGGAGCAGATTGGCTGGCAGTGTTTGGGGAGAAGCAAAAATAACAGGGTTGTTATAATGGGAGACTTCAACTTCCCAAATATAGACTGGAACCTGCTTAGTGCCAAAGGTTTAGATGGGACGGAATTTGTTAAATGTTTTCAGGAGGGATTCCTGATGCAGTATGTTGACAGGCCGACTAGAGGGAATGCCATGTTAGATCTAGTTTTAGGAAATGAACCGGGACAGGTGAAGGATCTATTGGTGGGTGAGCATTTGGGGGACAGTGACGATTGCTCCATAACCTTTAAAATTGTCATGGACAGGGACAGGTGCAGAGAGGACAAGAAGATATTTAATTGGGGAAGGGCGAACTATGAGGCTATAAGGAGAGAACTTGGGAGTGTAAAGTGGGATGCCCTTTTTGAAGGGAAATGTACCATGGAGATGTGGTCGATGCTCAGGGATCTTATGCAGGATGTTAGGGATAAATATGTCCTGGTGAGGCAGAGAAGGAATGGCAGGGTGAAGGGGCCGTGGGTGACGAGAGAGGTGGAACGACTAGTTAGGGAGAAGAAGGTAACATACATAAGGTATAAGCAGCAAAGTTCAGACAGGGCCTGTGAGGAATCTGGAGTAGCGAGGAAGGAAATTAAGAAAGGGCTGAGGAGAGCTAGAAGGGGACATGAAAAGGCGTTGGCTAGTAGGGTTAAGGAAAATCCCAAGGCCTTTTTCAAGTATGTGAAGGGTAGGAGGATGGCTAGGGTAAAGGTGGGTCCGATTAAAGACAAAGGTGGGAGAATGTGCCTGGAGGCGGCGGAAGTGGGAGAAGTTCTCAATGAGTACTTCTCTTCGGTATTCACCGAGGAGAGGGGTCTTGATGACGTGGTAGGGAGTGCTGGTAAGGGTAATGTTCTCGAGGTTGTAGGTATCAAGAGAGAGGATGTGTTGAAGTTGTTAAATAATATCAAGACGGATAAATCTCCGGGGCCTGACAGGATTTTCCCCAGGCTGCTTCGAGAGGCAAGGGAGGAGATTGCTGAACGGCTGGTAAGGATCTTTGAGTCCTCGTTGTCCACGGGGATGGTGCCGCAGGATTGGAGGGTGGCGAATGTTGTCCGCTTGTTCAAAAAAGGTAGTAGGGATAGTCCAGGGAATTACAGACCGGTGAGCCTTACATCTGTGGTGGGTAAGCTGTTAGAAAGGATTCTAAGGGATAACATCTATGAACACCTGGAGAATAATGGACTGATTAGGGACAGCCAGCATGGCTTTGTGAAGGGAAGATCTTGCCTCACAAGCCTGATAGAGTTCTTTGAGGAGGTGACGAGGAAGATTGATGAGGGTAGTGCGGTGGATGTGGTCTATATGGATTTTAGTAAGGCGTTTGATAAGGTACCTCATGGTAGGCTTCTTCAGAAGGTCAGAGGCCAAGGGATCCAGGGAAGCTTGGCTGTGTGGATTAGGAATTGGCTTGCCTGTAGAAAGCAGAGGGTTGTGGTGGAAGGAGTGCCCTTGGATTGGAGGGCAGTGACTAGTGGTGTCCCGCAGGGATCGGTTCTGGGACCTCTACTCATTGTGATATTTATAGATGACTTAGATGAGGGGGTGGAAGGCTGGGTTAGTAAGTTTGCGGACGACACTAAGATCGGCGGTGTTGTGGATAGTGTGGAGGGCTGTCGGAGCTTACAGAGGGATATTGATAGGATGCAGAGCTGGGCTGACAAGTGGCAGATGGAGTTCAATCCGGAGAAGTGTGAGGTGGTACACTTTGGAAGGACAAACTCCAGGGCAGAGTACAGGGTAAATGGCAAGGTACTTGGCAGTGTGGAGGAGCAGAGGGATCTGGGCGTTCATATTCACAGTTCACTGAAAGTTGCCTCACAGGTGGATAGAGCAGTTAAGAAGGCCAATGGGATGTTAGCTTTCATAAATCGTGGGATTGAGTTTAAGAGCCACGAAGTGATGATGCAGCTTTACAAAACTCTATTTAGACCACACTTAGAGTACTGTGTTCAGTTTTGTTCGCTGCATTATAGGAAGGATGTGGAGGTGATGGAGAGGGTACAGAGGAGATTTACCAGGATGCTGCCTGGATTAGAGCGTATGGAATATGAGCACAGGCTTAAGGGGCTAGGGCTTTATTCACTGGAAAGGAGGAGGATGAGGGGAGACATGATAGAGGTATATAAAATATTGAGAGGAATAGATAGAGTAGACAGCCAGCGCCTCCTTCCTAGGGCACCAATGCTCAAGACAAGAGGGCATAGCTTTAAGGTTATGGGTGGGAGGTTCAGGGGAGATGTCAGGGGGAGGTTTTTCACCCAGAGAGTGGTTGGTGCATGGAATGCACTGCCTGGGTGGTGGTGGAGGCAGATACATTGGACAGGTTCAAGAGTTTGTTGGATAGGCCCATGGAGGAATGTGAGATAGAGGGATTTGCGGGAGGAAAGGGTTAGATAGTGCGAGGGTCGTTTGATGGACGGCACAACATGGTGGGCCAAAGGGCCTGTTTTGTGCTGTATGGTTCTATGGTTCTATGGTAATGTAACAAAAGCAATCATACGACAAGCAGAAACAGATAAGTGGCAAGAATCCATCATTGGTAAGCCAAAAACTGCAGTAATAGGATGAGGTTGTAAATCAATATTCAATACAGTTGAAATAATGTTAAAAATGTCTTTCCAATATTTTTCCAAAAGAGGGCAGGACCAATACATATGTGTCAAGGAAGCCACCTCTGAATTGCATCTGTCACATGTAGGATTTATATGGTGATAAAAACGGGCTAACTTGTCCTTAGACATATGGGTCCTGTGAACTGTATCAAAGAGTGTCTAGCACACATTGAAGATGTATTAACTAATTGAAGAATTTTCTTCCATGTCTCTGTAGGTAAAAGTATCTGGAGTTCTCTCTCCCATTCATTCTTAATTTTATCAAGTGTCTCTATATGTATTTTCATAGTCAGATCATAAATTATTGCTATCAAGCCCTTCTGATCAGGATTAAAACCTAAGATTTTTTCCGTACTTTCAATTTTATATGGTATCGGAAAAGAAGGTAAAATAACTTTTAAAAAAATTTCTAATCTGTAAATATCGGAAAAAATGTGATCTGGGCAAATTGTATTTATTAGACAGCTGTTCAAAAGACAAAAAACAGTTAACACTGAATAAATCACGAAAGCATGTTATTCCCTTCATTTTCCATAAAGAAAAAGCTAAGTCAATTCTGGATGGTTGAAAGAAAAAATTAGATTGGATAGGACTTGATAAAATAAATTTATTCAATCCGAAAAATTTACGAAATTGAAACCTTATTCGTATTGTATGTTTAACTATTGGGTTAGTCATTTGTTTACTCAATTTAGTAAGTGCAAAAGCAAGTGAGGCTCCTAAAATAGAAACTAGTGAAAATCCTTGCACTGATTCATACTCAAGGTACACCCATCGAGGACGTTGAATTACATCTAAATCTAGTGCCCAGAAAATTAAATATCTAATATTAATTGCCCAATAGTAAAATCTAAGGTTAGGCAAAGCCATACCACCATCCTCTTTTAATTTCTGTAAATATTTCTTACTTAAAGTTGGGTTTTTATTCTGCCATATATATGAAAGAATTTTAGAATCAATAGTATCGAAAAAGGATTTCGAGATAAAAGTTGGAACTGCCTGAAATAAATACAAAAATTTTGGTAAAATATTCATCTTAGTTGCATTAATTCGGCCAATCAATGATCGAGACAATGGGGACCATTTAGTAAACAATTGTTTAACATGATCAATTAAAGGTAAAAAGTTAACTTTGAATAAGTCCTTGTGCTTCTTGGTAATTTTAACACCCAGGTACATAAAATAATCGGTCACTAATCTAAATGGTAATTGCCTATAAATTGGGACTTGCATATTTAATGGGAAAAGTTCACTCTTATTAAGATTTAATCTATAACCAGAGAAAACACTAAACTGAGCAAGCAGTGATAATACTGCAGGGATAGATTTCTCCAGGTTAAAGATATAGAGTGACAGGTCATCTGCATATAGTGATATCTTATGGGTCCCCTTTCCATGAGTGTTACCAAGTATGTTAGAGGAGTCCCAGAAGGCAATTGCCAAGGGTTCCAAAGCAATATCAAATAATAAAGGACTTAGAGGGCAGCCCTGTCTGGTGCCTCAAAAAAGCCTGAAAAAGGGGGATCTCTGATTATTAGTAAGTATTGAAGCCATAGGTGTATGGTAAATCAATTTGATTGCAGATATAAAATTTGGGCTAAAATTAAATTTCTCAAGCATGTTAAATAAATATTCCCATTCGACTCTATCAAACACCTTCTCGGCATCTAGCGAGATAACACATTCTGGAATTGTAGATGAGGGGGTATATACAATATTCATTGACCTCCTAGTATTAAAATGCAAATAACGATTCTTAATAAATCCTGTCTGGTCATCAGAAATAATTTGTGGAAGTACCTTTTCCAGTCTAGAAGCCAATATTTTGGAAAAAATTTTGGAATTCACATTCAATAAAGAAATAGGCCTATAAGATGCACATTCAGTGGGATCTTTATCCTTTTTAAGAATTAAAGAGATAGTTGCTTCATAAAAGGATTGTGGTAATTTACCAACTAATAGGGCATCTTTAAAAATTTTACCTAACCAGAGAGAGAGAAGATCAGAAAAGGATTTAAAAAATTCAACTGTATACCCATCGGGACCAGGTGTTTTACCCGAATTCATTGAAGAAATTGCTTTCTTTATTTCTTCCTCCAAAATTTCTTCCTCTAATATTAAATGTTCATCAAGTGATAATTTCAGAGTCTTCAAATTCCTTAAAAATTCATGCATTGATGTAGAGTCCTCAGGAAATTCTGGTTGATATAAAGAAGTATAAAATTCTTGAAAAGATTTATTAATTTGATCATGGTTCACTGTGTAATTACCATCTCATTTACAAACTTTAATAATCTGACGTTTAGTTGAAGCAGCTTTCAGTTGGTTGGCCAACAATTTACCAGAGTTATCACCACATATATAAAACTGACTCCTGGTTTTGAGTAATTGATTTTCAATTGGAAATGTTAATAATAAACTGTGTTGTAATTGAAGTTCAGTTTTCTTTTTATAGAGCTCCAAATTAGGAGCATCAGAGTATTTTTTATTGATTTCTTTAATCTTATCAGCCAATATACGTAATTCATTATTAGTTTATTTTTTCAATCCAGCAGAGTATGAAATAATTTGACCACGGATATAAGCTTTAAAGGTATCCCATAATATCCCACTGGAAATTTCTTCTGTAAAATTAGTTGAGAAGAAAAAGGAAATCTGTTCTTTAATAAAATGGGCAAAGTCTAAATCCTGCAATAGAGAAGGATTGAGTCGCTGTTGTCTGGCACCAGAGAGTACATCCGCTAATTTAATTGATAGTTTTAATGGCACATGATCAGAAATGGCAGTTGCATAATACTTACAGTCAATAACAAATGGAGCTAATTGAGAGTCAATAAAAAAAAGTAATCAATTCTAGAGTAGTTGTGATAGACATGAGAAAAGAATGAAAACTCTTCATCATGTGGGTGTAGAAATCTCCAAACTTCTAAAATTCTGGAATCAACTAAAAAGGAATTAATAAAGACAGCGGATTTGTTTGGAAGTACTTGATTTGACACAGATCTGTCCGTCGAAGGGTTTAAACAACAATTGAAATCTCCACCCATAATCAACATATATTTGTTTAAATTAAGTAAAGATGCAATAAATGTTTAAAAAACTCAGGATGATCAACATTAGGTGCATAAACATTAACCATAACAACTTTATTGTTATGAAGTAAGCCAGTAATTAATAAAAATCTACCATTCGGGTCTGAAGTTGTTTCATGATGAACAAATGAAATCGAGGAGTCTATAAAAATAGAGACTCCTTTCACCTTTGCTTGTGAATTGGAATGAAACTGTTGACCCCTCCAAAATCTACAAAAGCACTGATTATCCTCTCTCCTAATATGAATCTCCTGTGCAAAAATAATCTGAGCGTTCAGCCTATGAAAAACTTTAAAGATCTTCTTGCGCTTAATTGGATTATTTAAACCGTTCGTATTCCATGAAGCAAAATTAATCATCTTATCCATTTTAATAGACTAAAAAACATATGGTATGTAAAGGGTTAACCTTACTGCACAGGAGACTCATTAACAGGAAGAGGAAAAAGAGTTCGAAGAGGAGCCGGATATGACAACAATTCAGACATATTTGTAGTTTATCAGTCCAGAGGAAGAAAACAACTAACCTAAAAACAGCCCCACCCCCCACACACAAAAGCCCGAAAACTGGACAATAGACAGCCAGAATGCTGCCCACTAAATTACTTAACCCCACCTCTTTTGGTGGCAAATCTCCAAGTTAAAAAGAATGCAAGACACCATTGATAGTCAAAACATGAGGGTAGAAATACCCAAAACAAAATTTCAAAATGTAAACAGGCCTGCTGAAAAAGTTCTACAGAGACAAAAATACAAAATTCGACATTTAGGAAATGCAATCTTACTGATATTTCAAAAGAAAAAAAGCGATCAGTCACTCAGTCAGATTCTTAATTATTACAAAAACAATTAAAAATATTAAAGTAAAATAATAAAAAGAAAAAAAGAATTGTTACATAGAAACATGGTAAGTATCCATGTTCCAGAACCAAGCATCAGAGTGTTAACAAAGGGCAGGAAAATATCTCTGGACTTAGAAAACATTTGAATTTGTAAGTTAATTATTACCTGGTAGACCAAATAAGTATAAAAATCAAAGAATAGCACGTTTCTTAACCATCTGAAGTCAAAAGTTAATCTTTGAGAAATTCTTCGGCTTCCTTGACGGAATTAAACCATCGGTATGATTCGTTGGGGAGTACAATCCTCAAATGAGCTGGGAACAATAATGCAGGTTGATAGTTCCCTTGATAAAGTCACGACATAATCGGTTTATAACGCAGTCTCTCTTTCATTACTTCTGGGGTGTAATCTTCAACCAGACGAAACTTCCAATCTTTATATTGGATCATTCCTGGATGACGAGCGATTTGAATCAAATGCTCTTTAGTACTCACATAGTGAAATCTCAACATTACTGGCGGTGGTTTTTGCTCTGCCGGGGGTTTTGGTCTTAACGCTCGATGAGCACGATCATGTGTAGGACGTACAGAAAAAACTTCAGAGCCAAGCACATCCATCAGAAGTTTAGAAAAGAATTCAACAGGATTACCAGTTTCAGCATCTTCAGAGAGGCCAATGATCCTCAAATTATTTCTCCGACTGGCTTTCTAAATCAATAATCCTCTGTCTTTGCTGTTCCAGTCTTTGGTTGGTCACAGTTAAATCTTTTTCCAGTAAGCTCAGTCTACGATGTCTTTGCCAGCTTCATCCAGTTCAGCAATTAATTGCTGTTGTTTAGCATTATCCTGTGTGAGTGTTGTTTGTCTGTCTTCAATCTCCTTTAACAGAGTTTCCAAAGTGGCGAATCTCTGGTCAAGCTTTTTATCCAGTTGAGAAATAGCTTCCAAAGTGAGTTGACGGTCTCCATTACCCTTGCTATCAGCTGCAGCTTTAGCTCTGGTGTTCATTCCGGCAATTAAAGATCAAAATCAGTCTTGTAAAAGTATTATAAAAGTGTAATTAAAGGGTGGTGTACAAGAAATTAAAAGGTGAGTGGAGCAGAGCCAAGATGTGACCTACTCCATCTAGCGCCGCCAAGAGAGTCCTGTAATTTTTCATAGCCTTTTGCACTACCATAAGGTGATCCCTGACACCATGTCCAGTTTGAACTTGCCCTCCGCGTCACCTGGCATTGACCTTCTTCATTTGCACCTGATTTGGCTGGTGTTCATCGAGGCCCAAATACCTGTCATCCTCATCTTTTTATCTTCTTGCCTTTCTGCCATCCAGAAAGTCCTCAGGCAGGGGCTCTGTTTGCCATGTTGTGGAGTAGAGCAGGACCCCCTACCTGATCATTACTGAAGGACACCCCCAGAGTGTTGACCTTGAGGCTAACAATCACTGTGCTCCTTGTCCTTGTGGCTTTCATCGTAACAGTGCCCATTTGATAGGCTACAAAGTACACTGGAGTGAAAAGCCATGAAGGAGGGGGATGGCCTTTATCATCCAATTTCCATTCATCAAGGGAGCATGTTCCCTGAAAGATCTTAGGCACCTGTCATGACCTTGGAATGAAAAAGGAATATGCAGGCTTCCAGGATACTTTGTACAAAAAATTCTCCCTGATGGTCAACCACAGTGGCAACACAGAATGAGTGTAAACCTTTTTTATTCATGTAGAGTTCTGGGTACCATCTTAGAGGGCTTGGCAATGCTTGCAAATCTCTTCACCCATATAGCCTCAACTAATTTAAGGTAGATAAGTCATTCCTCCTGGAATATAGAGCAGTAATGGCCTCAGGTAAGGTGTGGTAAGCAGCAAACTGAAAGATCTGACCTAGATCAACAACAGCCATATGCAATGATCCTGGGGCTTGGAAGTTGAGTGTGACAGAGCAGTCCAGGCATCGATGTGGGTCTGTAGCTGAAGGTCATGGGTCTTCTTTACATCATGAAGCTACCGAGCACATGGGGTTTTAAACATTTATAGTTTGCTATAATTTGATTGAATTTCAAATGGAGATGCTGGCAAACTGCACAACTGCTGTGTCACTAGATGTTGGAAATGTAGCACTCTTGCAAATGTGAATCACTTTAGGAAAGGCCTATCATAATTTTCAGATGAAGTTATTATTGTATTTCATTCCAAAATATTCACTTGCATCATGCTGATAAAAGTGAAATGCAACTGATTTGCTCTACTGCCACGTTGAGGCCAGAGGCAGGTTGGAGGAGCAACACCTCACATTCCGCCTTGGGAGTCTCCAACCTGATGCCTCAACATCGATTTCTCTAACTTCTGGTATCTCCACCCCTTCTTTTTCTCCACCCCCCCACCCCCAACTCCTTTGTCTTCCCTTATTCCTGTGGCTCCCTTCCCCTGCCTTGATGACCTGCCCATCTCCTCTCCTCCCCTCCTCCATCCTTTATTTCATGGTCACTGTTCTCTCCTACCGGATTCCTTCTTCTTCAGCCCCTTGCCTCTTCTACCTGTCACACCTCAGCTTATTACATCCTCCCCCGTCCCACACCCACCTACCATCCCCCTATCACCTGAACTCACCTCTCCCCTGCCTGAGTGTGCTCCTCCCCCTCCCCCACCTTCTTATTCTGGCTTCTGCCCTCTCCCCTCCATGGATGCTGCCTGACCTGCTGAGTTCCTCCAGCACTTTTTGTGTATTGCTCTAGATTCCAGCATCTGCAGAATTTCTTGTGTCTCTGAATTTCCAAAACTATTTTCTCTTTCTTCTCCCACCCAACACTCTCCCTCTCGGACTTTCTCTTCCCCTTTCTCCTGTCCTCCATTTTCTCTTCCCCTGCCTATTAGTTTCCTTCCCATCTCTTATTCTATGTTCCTCATCCTATTTCTCGTCTCCTCACCTCCTCCCCAATCCTTTCTCTTCATTCTGTCTTCTCCCTTCCCAACACCTCCCATCACCTCCCTCTCTAGCTTTCTTACTCCTACCACACCCTCCTTCTCTTCCCCCATCCCCTTTCTTCCTCCCACCCTTTCTCTCTTGGGCTCCTGCTGCCCAGCAGGTCATAAGGGAGCTCAAATTAGAACTGCACAGTTAGTTACTTGCAGTCCAGGACATCAATAGATAGGGGGAGCTAACATCTGCCTCATGACAGTAGTGGGAGGGGTGAGAAGGGTCTGAGGTCCAAGGTCTGTAACTGGAGGGAAAAACTGTGACTGCTGTAGCTCTATAATGCACAAATTAGGAGTTTGATGGAATATTCAAGCAGGAGGGAGTTTAACCAGCTACTCTTGACATTCTGTAATGTTATCATTGCTGATTCAACTGAGATTCCACCGGACCAGCCATACAAATAACATGGCTACATGAGCAGGACAGAGGCGGGCATCCTTTGGTAAGTGACTCAACTCTTCACACTCCAAAGCCTTCCTATGATCAACAAAGCACAAGTATGGAGTATGATGAGATACTTTCCTGGATTTGTCTTCTTCTTCTCCTTAGGCAGGTCCTAGGGATCTAGGATGACTTGTTTCCACTCTGCTTGTAGGTCCTGAGGTGGCTCAGAGAGTCATAAAGCCTGGACGCATGCCAATTGATACACCACATTCCCACCGACAAATGGGCACTCATCTGTATTACCCCATTTATGCCACCACTCTCTCAGGCCATGCATTCCAGGTGCTCACCACCCTCTGGGTGAGAAAGGTCCCTCTCATATCTTCTCTAAATCTCTTACCCTTTGCTATAAATTTAAGTCTTCTATCTTTTCCTGAATAGGGAAAAGTTTCCCTCAGTCTACCCTATGTATATCCCTCGTAATTTTATGTATTTTGATCATGAGGTATATGAAACCTTATGATTAAGGTACATAAAACATCTTAACGTCCTCCACTCCAGGGAAAGCAGACCCAGTCTCTCCAGTTTCATGAGGTCAATGTGGGAATTGTAGACCCATCTGTGTCCCAATGACTCATGAAGCTTGACATCATCCAGGACAAAGTATCTTTTTTGATTGGCATGTATCCACTGCTCTAAACATTCACTCCCTTTGCCATTGCTGTATCTTGTCTGCAGAGCATACTGTCTTCAAAATGTACTGTGGCAAAATGCTGCAGCTTTGGTAGAATCTATCAAACCCACAACGTTTAACCTCCAAAAGGATAAGTACTTCAGGTACATGGGAAAATCACCACCTCACATTAATGATATATCCTAATGATATATACCTTCCATTTTTCATCAAAAGTTCCCTAGTCAACAATGCCTTCAAAACTGTAAAGGTTGTCTTCACCTTCACAAGGTTAACTAAAGATAGATAATAAATGCCGAGCGTGCCAGCGATGCCCTCATCCCATGGTGCAGGTAAGAGACGAGGGGGAGTTCTTGATGAAAGAGGACATAATAATGGTCCTTAGAGGGGATATTCTTGGGGGATCAGACACTGAGGCCATATGGGTAGAACTTAGAAAGGTCATTCTGATGGAATCGTATTTTAGGCCCCCCAAGTAGTTGGCGGGAATTGGAGGAGCAGATATGTAGAGAGATGGCAGCTAGTCGTAAATATAATAGGGTCATATTAGTGGGAGATTTTAACTTTCCTAATATTGACTGGACCAACCATAGTGTGAAAGGCTTGGACAGAGTGCAATTTGTGAAACATGTCCAAAAAAGTTTCCTTCATCAATACGTATATAGAGAGAACTACTAGAGAGGGTGCAACACTGGACCTCTTCCTGGGAAATGAGGTAGGGCGAGTGGTGTAAATGTCTGTCGGTGAGTACTTTTGGTCCTGTGACCTTATTCTATTAGATTTTAAATTGTTTTGGAGAAGGATACGACCGGTCCACGGATTAGGGTCCTGAACTGGGACAGAGCAAATTTTGGAGCCATTAGGTGGGATCTTGCAGAGATTGATTGAGTGAGATTGTCTGCAAGGAAAGGAGCATCTTCCAAGTGGGATGCCTTTAAACATGTGATGTCAAGAGCTCAGGGCCTGCATGTTCCTGTTAGGGTGAAGGGCAAGGTGGCAGGTTTCAGGAGCCCTGGTTGATGAGAGATATTGAGGCTCTGGTTAAGAAAAAGGAGGTATACACTTCACATAAGCAAAAGAGAATCTCTTGATGACTACAAGAAGTGTAGGTGTGCACTTAAGAAAGAAGTTAGGAGGCAAAAAGAGGATATGAGAAAGATCTGGCAGGCAAGCTATGGCAAAATCCCAAGATATTCTATAGGTATATTAAGAGTAAAAGGGTGGCGAGGGTGAGAATAGGTCTCCTTTAAAGATCAACATGGCCGTCTGTGTGAAACCAAAGGAAATGGGTGAGGTTTTTAATGAATATTTTTCTTCAGTTTTTACTGTGGAGAAAAGGATGGAAGCTAAGGAAATGGGGGAAATGAGTGGTGTTGTCTTGGACCACGTATGAATTAGCAGGGAGGGGGTATTGGAGGACTTAAAGTGCATTTAGGTGGATAAATCTCCAGGGCCTGACATAATGCATTCTTGGCCCTGGTGGGAATCTGGAGAAGAAATTGTGGAGGCCCTTGCAGAGATTTTTGCTTCATCTTTGGCCACAGATGAGGTTCTGGAGGACTGGAGAGTGGCTAATGTGGTACCATTGTTTAAAATGAGTAGCAAAAACAAGCCAAGAAACTACAGGCTGGTGAGTCTGATATCGGTGGTGGGTAAATTGCTGGAGGGGATTCTGACGCACAGGATCTACCAACATTTGGAGAGACAGAGTCTGGTTCGGGACAGTCAGCACAGCTTTGTGTGTGGGAAATCATGTTTGACAAATCTCTTGGGAGTTCTTCAAGGAGGTAACCAAGAGGGAGACGAGGGTAGGGCAGTGGATGTTATCTATATGGATTTTAGCAAGGCCATTTACAAGGTCTAGGCAGGTTAGTCTAGGTTAGATCGCATGGGATCCAGGGGGAGATGGTGGATTGAATTCATAATTGGCTCAGTGGTAGGAAGCAGAGGGTGATGGTTGAGGGCTGTTTCTCAGACTGTTGTTTCTGGTGTGCCACAGGGGTCGGTGCTGAGACCTTTGCTGTTTGTAATTTATATAAATGATTTGGATGTGAAAGTACAAGGCATGCTTAGTAAGTCTGCAGATGATACTGAAATAGGTGGTGTTGTAGATAGTGTAGAAGGCTATGAAAGATTACAGGGGGATCTTGATCAGCTGTGTATATGGACTGAGGATTGGCAAATGGCTTTCAATCCAGATAAAAGTGAGGTATTGCCTTTTGGGAGATCAGACCAGGGTAGGACTTGTACTGTGAATGGTAGAGCTCTGGGGAGTGTTATGGAACAGAGGGACCTTGGAGTGCAAGTGCATAGTTTGCTGAAAGTGGTGTCACAGGTAGACAGGGTGGTGAAGGTGGCATTTAGCATGCTGGCCTTCATCAGTCAGGGCACTGAGTATAGGAGTTAGGAAGTTATGTTGCAATTATATAAGACATTGGTGAGGCCACACTGTACAGTTTTGGTTACCCTGTCACAGGAACAATGTTATTAAACTAGAAAGAGTGCAGAAAGGATTTACCAGGATGTTGCCTGGACTTGGGGGCCTGAGTTACAAGGAGAGGGTGCCTAGACTAGGACTTTATTCCCTGGAGACTGAGGAGTGACCTGATAGAGGTATACAAGATTATGTGGGGCATAGAGAGTCTTGACAACATCTTCTATGTTCTATGTTCTTTTTCCCGGAAAGGGGTTGCTAAAAACAAGAGGGCATAGATTTAAGATCAGAGGCGAGAGATTTAAGAGGGGTATCAGGGGCAGATTCTTCACGCAAAGGGCGGTGAATATTTGGAATGAGCTGCCCAAAATAATGGTTGAGGCAGGCACATGAGCAACATTTAAAGGCCATCTAGATAAATATATGGATAGGAGAGGTTATGGGCCAAACACAGGCAGATGGGACAAGCTTGCTGGGCAACACAGTTGGCGTGGATGAGATGGACCAAAGGGCCTCTTTCCATGCTGTATGACTCTGTGACTCTTTTAAAAACTTTTTAAACTAAATTAAAAACTTTTTCACAAGAATCCTGGGAACAGGCTGAATGGGGATGGGGCTTTGCTGGGTATAAAACAATGTTAACACTTAATTTTAGAGAATACTCTTGGCTACTTTGTTACATCAGTTCTGGAACCAGGGAAAAAAGTTGGAGATTATCAAACTTTCAACGTCTGCATTCGCCCTGACACAGTCCTTATTTAATGTTAACCTGTGGGGTGCCCTCACCAGCTGTACATTTTGGGAAATTGCCATTCAACTTAAAGGAAGTAAAACTGCTCCTTGAGATTTCCCAATTTTGTGCTTCCAGTGAACAAAATGAGCTCATGTTTGCAAAATCACTTATTTATTTTTTTAAAAAAAATCAATTGTACACATATCCACTCAAAACCCCAAAAAATCACATACTCCCTGTCAGTATCAGCACTTCATTATATTATTGCAACCTAAAACCCAGAACTACCGGATAGGGGTCGGTGAATAATGTAAGCTAACAGCTTACACAGGAGGAATGGGTGCAATTTGGCCATCTTTGTAAATATAAATTTAATCAATACCAAGGGTAGCCCATATCCACAATTCATCCCTGGCCAAAATTATGAAAGATTACTTCTTTCTGATATTGTCTTAATTTGTGAAATGTTTAGTGTCACCTTGTGGTGGAACGGAAGGGTGTGGCAAACATCACTGTGCTACACTGAAGAGGCAGCAGCAAGATTGAGAGGTAGCAAACACCAAGTTGCAGCATAGCAGGGAAGCATGCTGGTTCTTACACCAAAACATGAGGAAATCTCACTACTGGCTTTTGAATGCCCAATACAATATAGTGCATCATTGCAGTAAATAGTAAGAACAAGAATTTGCAAAAAAATAGTAGGGCAGAAAGATATCAATCAAGGCAGCACAAAACATGCTGGTATACTAAGATCTGAAAATGCAGCTATACTAAAATCTGAGAATTTGAATGCTATCTTAACAATTTCATTGTGGTTTCTATCATATCTCACTGACATAGAAAATTATGCCTCATTCTCTATTAAACTTGCTGCAAGTTCCAAAATTGTTTTTCTTTATATCCCTGAGCCATCTGACAGATATAGATTTGTGATTTTGTTGCTCTAGTCTCTCTCTCTCTCTCTCTCTCTCGGGCTTTGATTATCAGAACCTTTACAAAGTGTTATAGAACTGTTGTACCTCCTTAGCATTTATTACACTATGTTGTTACCCCCTCATAACAAGTTTTATACAACATCATCAGGATTAGGTAAACACCAACAGCATCCTCTTCCTGATGCAGTGACATCTGCACCTTGATGTCCATAAGACCGTCCGCTCATCAGACCAATATCCACTGCATTGTACTCATAGATGATGTCCTCCACTCGGGTGGTATACAGCCAAGTTATCAGAACCCCAAAAAACTGTAAAACAGCAGAGAACAAAGCAGCAAGTGAAAAGTGGCAATAATATCCAAACTTAATGTTTTATAGTTGTTTCAGATAGTACTTGTGGTTTGTGTACAGTGATCCTCAGACTGCAACAGTCTTCAGAGTAAATGATAAGCATGTGCAATTTTACCTTTAAGCTAATCTTAAATTTAGTAATCAAATCTAGTGACTTTTAAAGGTGTCCTTGTAGATTTGAAGCTTTCTGCTTGAGGTTTCCGTTTCAGTTGAGGTAAACAAGTATAGTTAGGAGGGGACCCAATGCAAATGTAGACAAGCAAAATCTTTTAACCGAAGTCAGCTAGCTCCCCAGTGCTGCTTAGGAGTTTAATATGGGAGGTTCAGAGACCATAGTTTAGTTTGTATTGCAGTTGTCTTGAGAGAATAGGGTCTGTATCTCAATACAGGCTTTTGGTTTGACCATGTGACATTGGTGTAAGTTAGTTGATGAGTCTTTTCTGACATGCTTATAGTTTGTAAGTTATTAGTGAGGATGAGACTCAGCTGATGGGCACAGGGATTCAATAGCTGGGTCGGCAGACAAATATTTTTGTCGCTCTAGATGTGATTCCAGGATGGTATGTTGCCTTCTTCGTGCTTGAGTCAAAGGTGTCACTGAAGAGCTGCTGAGGGGAAGTTGGAAAAATAATAAGTGAAGTAAATAGGCAGCAAAGAAGGTCAAAGTCTGGAATTTGAAAAGACAAATTTAAAGGAGCTGTACCTGAATGCTTGCAGCATTGGTAACAAGATAAATGAATTAACACCACAAATAGAAATAAATGATGATGATCTCATTGCCATTATGGAACTGAGGCTACGAGGTGACCAAAGCTGGGAAATAAATATTCCACAATGTTCAACATTAGGAAGGATGGGCAAAAAGGAAAAGAGGATGGTGTGGCACAATTAATAAGGAGATCAGTACAGTGGTGAGAAATGACAGATCACGATGTAGAACTAGAATCAATTTGGGTCAAGCTAAGATATAGCAAATGGGAGAAAACATTGATAGAAGTTACTTACCGGTCTCCAAATATTAGTTGTAATATTGGATGTGACATTAATTAGGAAATCATATGTAGCAGGGATAACACAGAATCACGGGAGATTTTAACAATCCGGATGGACTGGATGAATATAATTTCATGTAATAGGTGGAAGATGAATTCATGAAATAAATTCATGAAATACCAGGTGCTTTTCTAGATGAATAAGTTGATGACCCAATTAGGGAAAAGGTTATTTTGAATTTCATATTGTGCAATGAGGGAGAATTAATTGATAATCTTGTTGTTAATGGGCTGTGGAGGAAAAGTGACCATAATACAATAGCACTTGACATTGAACTATATCACTTTTAAACTCAATGTGACACTAGGATCTTAAATTTACACACAGGAAGTTATGAAGTTATGAAAGGAGAGTTGCCTGTGGTTGATTGGGAGAAGACATTGAAAGTTATAGTAATGGATATGCAATGGTTGGCATTTAAATATGCAATGCACGAGGTTAAAAAAATCTTTTAAGTCACAAAAACCTAACAGGAAAAGTGATTCATTAGTGGCTGACAGGAGAAATTAAAGATACTATTAAGTCTAAGGAAGATGCTGATAAAGTTATAAAATTGCTCAGTTGATGATCACGAAAGGCAACACAGAATATGAGAGCAGAGTAGTGAGAATTATAGAAGTAGATTGTAAGAGCTTTTATCAGTAGGTAAAAAGTAAAAAATGAATGTGGGTACCTTACAGACGGGGAGAAGAGGATTTACAAGGGGGAATAAGGAAATGACAGAGGAAATAAAAATCACTTCTATCTGTCTTCAGAGAAAAGGATAAACAAAACCTGCCACATATATCAGAGAATCAAAGGTTTAGTGAGAATAAGGAACTAAGTATTAATCTAATAATGATGCTAGAGAAGTTGATATTCCAATAACCTGATGATTTGCATTCCAGAATTTTGAATGAGGTGGCTTTAGATATGGGGTATATTCTGGATATCATCTTCCAAGGTTTTGTACATTCTGAAATTGTTCCTTCCTATCATTTTCCAGGCAGCAAATGTGATCCCACTACTTAAAAGAGGGAGAGAGAAATGGGGAACTATCAACCTGTTAGCCTAACATCAGTAATAGGGAAAATGCTGAAATCTATAATGAAGGATGTAACAATCGAAAAGAACAGTAGAATTGAGCAGAATCAACATGGATTTACAAAATAAAAATCACATTTGACTAATCTGTTGGAATTCTTTGAAGATGTGACTAGCAGAATAAGGAGGAAGCCTGTAAATGTGGTATATTTGGATTTTAGGAATGACCTGCTTAGAGGACGTGAAGTTAGGGGTAATATATTGCTACAAATTGGGAATTGGTTATCAGACAGAAAGCAAAGAGTAGAAATAAATGGGTCTCTCTCAGGGTTGTAGGCTGTCACCGGTGATGTACCACAGGAGTCGGTGCTTAGCCCTCAGCTTTTCACAATCTATGTCAACAATTTGTTTGAAGGGACCAAATGTCATATTTACAAACTTACTGATGATACCAAATCGAGTGGGATTCTGAGTTTAAAGGAAGACGGGAAGTAGCTTCAAGGGAATTTGGACAGCTAAGTGAGTGGGTAAGAAGATGGCAGATGGAATTTAACATGGAGAAAAGTGAAGTTATCTACTTTGGTGCACGTGGCCTGAAAGCAGAGAACTTGTTAAATGGTGAGACAGTGGGTTATATTAATGTTCAAAGGAACCTAGGTGTCTTTGTGCACCAATCACTGAAGGCCAACTTGCGGGTGTAGCAAGCATTACAAGGGCGAATAGTATGAGAGGATCTGATACAAGGAAGTTTTAGTGCGATTTGGACAGGGCTTTGGTGAGATTACACCTGATGTACTGTGTACAGATGCAATGGAGGGAGTACAGCGAAGGTTCACAACTGGTTCCTGGGATAGTGGGTTTGCTGCATGAAGAGGGTGAGCAACTTGCATTCTTTAGAATTTACAAGAATGAAAGGAGATAGTGTAGTGGTTAGCGCAATGCTATTACGGCGCCAGCGACCCGGTTTCAATTCTGGCCACTGTCTGTGAGGAGTTTGTACATTCTCTTCGTGTCTGCGTGGGTTTCCTCCTAGTGCTCCGGTTTCCTCCTACATTCCAAAGACGTCTGGGTTAGGAAGTTGTGGGCGTGCTACGTTGGTGCCGGAAGCGTGGCGACACTTGCGGGCTGCCCCCCAGAACACTCTACGCAAAGATGCATTTCACTGCGTGTTTTGATGTACAGTACGTGTGACTAATAAAGATATCTTATCAAAATGTTCAAAATGCTTAACAAGCTTGACAGGCTAGATGCAGGGAACACGTTTACCCCGACTAGGGCTGGCAATCAGTTTCAGAATAAAGGGCAACCCACTTTGGACCTAGATTGAAGAAATTTCTTCATTGAGGAACCTTTGGAATTCTCTAGAGGACTGTGGAGGCTCACTCAGTCATTGCGTTCATTGAAAACACAGGAACGTGGGTGGCGTAATGGTGCAGGTGCTGCCTACAGCTCCAGTGTCTCATGTTCATTTCTGACCTCCAATGCTGTCCGTGTGGAATTTGCATGTTGTCCCTGTTATCCCGAAGTTTCCTCCGGGTGTTCGAGTTTCCTCCCACATCCCAAAGATGTGCTGGTTGATAGGTTAATTGTAGGTAGGTGGGTAGAACTGATGGGGATGTAGGGAGAATAGGTCACAGAAAAAATTGCTCTGCGAGGCAATATAGACTCAATATACTGAATGTTGTAAGGAAATAGGGACATGGACATTAAGGAGATCAAGGGATATGGAGATAGTGCTGGGAAATGGCGCTGATTTTAGTGAATGGTAAAGGTGGCTTGAAGGGGCAGATAGTCTACTACTCCTACTTCTTGTGTAACAGCCTTTCATCGAATAAGACAATCCTGGAAACAAATAATTTACAAACCTCATGTTTAAGAAAATCTCAGAAAATATTAAAACAATGTGCATTTATGCAGTAGCTTTATCAGAGAGAAAACTTTGCAAACTTTCAGGAAGACTGGGCTGAGAAATCCAGAGGCCCATGAAGGGAAATGTCCAACTTTCTGTCTACACATTTAAGTAACAACCTGGATTTGTATACTTTCAATGCATTAAAACATTCTGCAATATTTCACAAGATTCTAATCAGGCAAAGAATATGACACTAAGCTAAAGGAGGAGACAATAACATAACTTTGTCAATGATGTGGATTTTAAGGAGTGTCTGAACAAAATCTAGAAACTTTAGGGAGATGGGTCTTGCTAGAGGAAAATAACAGTTCAAAGATAAGGCAAAGTTCTCTGAGGAAAGTTAGGGCTGGAGCAAAGGAACCTTACAGTCATAGAGTTGTCCAACATTGAAACAGACCATTCAGCCCACAGCATCCATGCCGACCATCATGCCTATCGATATTAATCCCACTTCCTTGCATTAATTTCATATCCCTCTGCGTCCTGCGCTTTCAAGTACCTGTCCAAATGCTTAGAACCATAGAACAATACAGCACAGAAAACAGGCCATTCGGCCCTTCTAGTCTGTGCCGAAACTTTATTTCACTAGTCCCATTGACCTGCACCCAGTCCATAACCCTCCAGACCTCTCCCATCCATGTATCTATCCAATTTATTCTCAGAACTTAAGAGTGAGCCCGCATTTACCACGTCAGATGGCAGCCCGTTCCATACTCCCACCACTCTCTGAGTGAAGAAGTTCCCCCTAATGTTCCCCCAAACCTTTCCTTTTTCACCCTAAAGCCATGTCCTAGAAACATAGAAAAACTACAGCACAATTCAGCTGTGCCTATTCAGCTACATGTACCTATCTAAAAGTCTTTTGAAAGACCCTATCGTATCCGCCTCCAGCAGCCCATCCCACGCACCCATCACTCTCTGAGTAAAAAACTTATCCCTGACGTCTCCTCTATATCTACTCCCCAGCACCTTAAACCTATGTCCTCTTGTGGCCACCATTTCAGCCCTGGGGAAAAGCCTCTGACTATCTACCCGATCAATGTCTCTCATCATCTTATACACCTCTGTCAGGTCCCCCCTTATCCTCCATCTCCAAGGAGAAAAGGCCGAGTTCCCTCAGCCTGCTCTCATAAGGCATGCTCCGCATTCCAGGCAGCATCCTAGTAAATCTCCTCTGTACCCTCTCTATGGCTTCCACATCCTTCCTGTAGTGAGGCGACCAAAACTGAGCATAATACTCCAAGTTGGGTCTGACCAGGGACCTATATAGCTGCAACAATACCTCACAGCTCCTAAATTCAATTCCCTGATTGATGAAGGACAATACACCATATGCCTTCTTAACCACAGAGTCAACCTGTGCAGCCGCTTTGAGCACTCAGACCCCAAGATCCCTCTGATCCTCCACACTGCCAAGAGTCCTACCATTAATACTATATTCCACCAACATATTTGACTTACCAAAATGAACCACTTCACACTTATCTGGATTGAACTGCATCTGCCACTTCTCAGCCCAACTCTGCATCCTATCTATGTCCCTCTGTAACCTCTGACAGCCCTCCAAACTATTCACAACACCCCCAACCTTCGTGTCATCCGCAAACTTACTAGCCCACCCCTCCACTTCCTCATCCAGGTTGTTTATAAAAATCACGAAGAGTAAAGGTCCCAGAACAGACCCCTGAGGTACTCCACTGGTCACCGACCTCCACGCAGAATACGACCCTTCAACAACCACTCTTTGCCTTCTGTGGGCCAGCCAGTTCTTCATCCACACTGCAATGTCCCCTTGGATCCCACGTCTCCTTACCTTCTCCATAAGTCTTGCATGGGGTACCTTATCAAACGCCTTGCTGAAATCCATATATACTACATATACTGCTCTCCCTTCATTGATGTGTTTAGTCACATTCTCAAAAAATTCAATCAGGCTCGTAAGGCAGGACCTGCCCTTGACAAAGCCATGCTGACTATTCCTAATCATATTATACCTCTCCAAATGTTCATAAATCCTGCCTCTCAGGATCTTCTCCATCGGCTTACCAACCACTGAGGTAAGACTCACCGGTCTATAATTTCCTGGGCTATCCCTACTCCCCTTCTTGAATAAGGGAACAACATCCGCAACCCTCCAATCTTCCGGAACCTCTCCCGTCTCCATCGACGATGCAAAGATCATCGTCAGAGGCTCCGCAATCTCCTCCCTCGCGTCCCACAGCAGCCTGGGGTACATCTCATCCAGTCCCGGTGACTTATCCAACTTGATGCTTTCCAAAAGTTTCAGCACCACCTCTTTTCTAATATCTACATGTCCCCACTACAATCCCCTAGATCCTTTTCCGTAGTGAATACTGACGTAAAGTATTCATTAAGTACCTCTGCTATTTCTTCCAGATCCATACACACTTTCCCACTGCTGCACTTGATAGGCCCTATCCTTTCGCATCTCATCCTCTTACTCTTCACATACTTGTAGAACGCCTTGGGGTTTTCCTTAATCCTGCCTGCCAAGGACTTCTCATGTCCCCTTCTGGCTCTCCTAGTCTCTTTCTTAAGTTCCTTCCTTTTAGCCTTGTACTCTTCCAGATCTCTAACATTACCTAGCTCTCTGTACCTTTTGTATGCTTTTCTTTTCCTTTTGACTAGATTTATTATAGCCTTCGTACACCACGGTTCCTGTATCCTCTCGTGACTCCCCTGTCCCATTGGAACATGTCTATGCAGAACTCCACACAAATACCCCCTGAATATTTGCCACATATCTTCTGTACTTTTCCCAGAGAACATCTGTTCCCAATTTAATCTTCCAATTTCCCGCCTGAGAGCCTCATAATTCCCTTTACTCCAAGTAAACGCCTTTCTAGTCTGTCTGTTCCTATCCCTCTCCAGTGCTAATGTAAAGGAGATAGAATTATGATCACTATAACCAAAATGTTCACCCACTGAGAGATCTGACACCTGACCAGGTTCATTTCCCAATATCAAATCAAGCACAGCCTCTCCTCTTGTAGGTCTATCTACATACTGTGTCAAGAACCCTTCCTGAACACACCTAACAAACTCCTCCCCATCTAAACCCCTCACTGTCTGGAGATGCCAATCGATGTTTGGGAAATTAAAATCTCCCATCACAACAACTCTGTTATTCTCACACCTTTCTAGGATCTGCTTCCCTATCTGCTCCTCAATAACCCTTTCACTATTGGGCGGCCTATAAAAAGCACCCAGTAAAGTTATCGACCCCTTCCTGTTCCTAACCTCCACCCAGAGAGTCCATAGACAATCCCTCCACAACGTCCACCTTTTCCGCAGCCCTGACACTATCTCTGATCAACAGTGCCACTCCCCCACCTCTTTTGCCTCAGTCCCTGTCCTTCCTGAAACATCTAAAACCCAGCACTTGAATCAACCATTCCAGTCCCGGAGCCATACAAGTCTCTGTAATGGCCACCACATCATAGCTCCAAGCATTGATCCAAGCTCTAAGCTCATCCTCCTTGTTCACAACACTCCTTGCGTTAAAATAGACACATCTCAAACCTGTCTGAACATGTCCCTTCTCTATCACCTGCCTATGGTACTTACTCCTAGCTTCCTCTATTTGAGAGCCAAACACCTCTTCCCTAGTCTCTCCAGTACGGATCCCACCCCCCAACAATTCTAGTTTAAACTTTCCCCAGTAGCCTTAGCAAACCTCCCCGCCAGTATGTTGGTCTCCCTGGGATTCAAGTGCAACCCGTCCTCTTTGAACAGGTCATACCTGCCCCAAAAGAGGCCCCAATGATCCAGAAAACTGAATCCCTGCTCTTTACTCCAATCCCTCAACCACGCATTTAACCTCCTCCTCATTCTGTTCCTATACCCACTGTCACTTAGCACAGGCAGTAATCCGGAAATTACTACCTTTGAGGTCCCGCTTCTCAACTTACTTCCTAATTCTCTAGAGTCTCTTTTCAGGACCTCATTCCTTTCCCTACCTATGTCGTTGGTACCAATATGTACCAAGACCTCTGGCTGTTCTCCTTCCCCCTTCAGGATATCTTGGACGTGATCTGAAACATCCAGGACCCTGGCACCTGGGAGGCAAACTACCTTCCGAATTTCTTTCCTGCGTCCACAGAATCGCTTGTCTGCCCACCTAACTATAGAGCCCCCTATCACTAGTGCCGTCCCCTACCCATCTGAGCCACAGGGCCGGGCTCTGTGCCAGAGACACTGCCACTGTTGCTTCCCCCAGGTAGGCTGTCTCCCCCAACAGTACTCAAGCAGGAGTACTTATTGTCAAGGGGTACAGCCACAGGGGTACTCTCTAGTACCTGACTCTTCCCCTTCCCCCTCCTGACTGTGACCCAATTGCCTGATTCCGATGGTCCCGGTGTGACCACCTGCCTATAACTCCTCTCTATCACCTCCTCACTCTCTCTGAGCAGACGAAGGTCATCGAGCTTCATCTCCAGTTCCCTAAAACGGTCCCTCAGGAGCTGCAGCTCGACACATCGGGCGCAGATGTCGCCTTCCCGGAGGCAGGGAGACTCCGGGAATTCCCACACCTGACACTGAGTACAGGAAACTGCACTCATACCCCTTCCTTAACTCAAGTCACCTACCTTTCCTCGCTCCTTTACGCCGAAGCCCTTTGAGCCAAAGCCCAAAACACTCTGCTCCCTCTCACTCAGCTGCCCGCTCCGACGCTGCCCGCTGTATAGTCTGTTTGCTTTTTAAACTGCCCGCGCCGTGCCTGCGCAGTCCAGCCCCCACTCTACCACTTAAAACTTTTAAAACACTTATAAAAGTACTTTATAAAAAATCTAACCCTAGTAATTACAACCCTATTAAAAACTAACCCTTATAATTAATACCCTAATAAAAATGAAAAAAAGGAAAAACTTATCTGCTCCTCTCGTACTTATCTCTCCTAATCTAGGTGGAAAGCACCTACTCGCATTTACTCTGTCTATACCCCTCATAATTTTGTAAACCTCTATCAAATCTCCCCTCATTCTTCTACACTCCAAGGAATAAAGTCCTAACCTGTTCAATCTTTCCCTGTAACTCAACTCCTGAAGACATGGCAACATTCTAGTAAATCTTCTCTGCACTCTTTCAATCTTACTGATATCCTTCTTATAATTAGGTGACCAGAACTGCACACAATACTCCAAATTTGGCCTCACCAATGTCTTATACAACCTCACCATAATCTCCTATACTCAATACTTTGATTTATGAATGCCAGGATGCCAAAAACCTTCTTTACAACCCTGTCTTCTCAAATGTTATTGTTGTTCCTACCTCCACCACCTATCTGGCAACTTATTTCATATACCAACTACTCTTTGTGTGAAAAATTTACCACTCAGATCTGTTTTAAACCTCCTCCATCTCACATTAAACCAATGCCCTCTAGTTTTCGACATGGGAAACAGACACTAGGTATCTATCCTATCTATGCCTCTCATACTTTTATGTACCTCTATCACGTCACGTCTCAGCCTCCTTCACTCCAGGAAGAACAGACCTAGTCTATCCAATGTAAGATGAGATAAGATATTTATTTATTAGTCGCATGTACATCGAAACACATAGCGAAATGCATCCTTTTGCATTACTGAGAATGTGCTGGGGGCAGCCTGCAAGTGTCGCCATGCTTCCGGCGCCAACATAGCATGCCCACAGCTCCTAACCTGTACATCTTTGGAACATGGGAGGAAACCCATGCAGACACATGGGGAGAACGTAAAACTCCTTACAGACAGTGGCGGGAATTGAACCCAGGTTGCTGGCACTGTAATAGTGTTACACTAACCGCTACACTACCGTGCCATCCTGACGTCTCCTGATTACTCAAGCCCTCCAATCTAGGTAACATCCTTGCAAATTTTTTTTGCAACTTTCTTGCTTAATCACATCTCTCCTACAACCTGGTGACCAGAACTGCACATAATACTCCAAATGTGGTCTAACCGATGATTTATTAAGCTTACTAATGAAGAGTGGGTAAAATTAAAGTGCATGGGATTGTGGATAATGTACTGACATGGACAGAGATATGGTTGGCAGACAGGAAACAAAGAATAGGGATAAACAGGTCTTTTTCTGTGTTGTAGCTCGAGACTAGTGAGGGACTGCAGGAATCAGTACTTGCACCACGGCCATTCACAGTAAATATTAATTATCTAGCTGAAGGAATTGAATTTATTATCTCCAAGTTTACAGATGACACAAAGCTGGATGGGAGTATGAGCTGACAGGAAGATGTCGAGAGGCTCAAGTTTGATTTTGACAAGTTCAGCAAGTGGGCAAATGCATGGCAGAAGCAGGATAACGTTCATAAATGTGAGGTTATCCACTTTGCCAGCAAAAAAACAGGAAGGCAGATTATTACCTGAATGTTGACAGATGAGGAAAGGGGAGATGTGACCAGACCTGGGTGTCCTTGTGCACAAATCGCTGAAGTTAAGCATGCAGGTGCAGCAGGTGCTGAAGAGGCAAATAGTATGTTGTCCCTTGTAAAGGGAAGAATTGGATACAGGAATGGGGATGCCCTACTCCAATTGTGCAGGGCATTATTGAGACCACATCTTGAGTTTTGTGTACAGTTTTGGTCTCCTTAACTGAGGAAGGATGTTCTTGTTAAGGAAGGAGTGCAACAAATGTTCAGCAAACTGATTCTGGGATGGGAGGACTGATGTATGAAGAGATATTTGGGACGATTAGGCTTATGTTCCCTGGAGCTTAGGAGAAAGAAAAAGGACCTCATTGAAACTTATAAAATGCTGATGGGACTGATGCAGGAAGGATGTTCCCCAATGGTGGAGAAATTCAGAACTTGGGGGAGGGGGTCACAGCCTAAGAATGCAGGTTAATAAGCCATTTAGGACAGAGGGGAGGAGAAATTTCTCCAGCCAGAAGGTGGTGAACCTGTGGAGTTCACTACCACAAAATGCAGTTGAGGCCAAATCAAACCACATTCAAGAAGTTGTCATTCATAGTACCAGTAGCTAAAGAAATCAAGTAATAGAGTTGTGGAGTTCCACAGCACAGAAATGGTCCCTTTGACCCACAACATCCATGCTGACCATTTTGCCCTTCTACACTAATTCCATTTACACACATTAGGTTGGTATCCTTCTATGCATTGCAGAGAAGGATATGGACCTAATGGAATAGAACATAGAACTGAACAGCACAGGAACAGGCCCTTCAGCCCACGATGTTGTGCCCAACAAATTAAATTAATCAAATGCCCAACTAAACTAATACTGTCTGTCTACACAATGTCCATATCCCTTCATTTCCTGCACGTTCATGTGCCTATCCAAGACCCTCTTCAAAGCCTCTATCGTATCTGTCTCCACCACCACCCCCGGCAACACACTCCAGGCACTCACCACTCTCTGTGTAAAAAAACTTGCCCCGCACATCTCCTTGGGGGGAATGTAGGGATAAAGCTGGAATAGGGTATTTGATTTGAATGATTGACCATGATTATATTAAATGGTGGAGTAGGTTCAAAAGGGCCAAATGATATACTCCTACTCTTATTTTCTATGTTTCTTTGCAAGAGCTGCTCAGTTCTTGTTGGAGGAAAGGGTATAGTGGCTGGGAGGTGGGAGCAGAAAGGACTTTAAAGAATGAATTTATGCTGGAGAAGGGAGCCTGGGAACTACTTTTGCACTTCAGGCTAACCCCAGGGTGGTTGTTGAAATTACTTGAGCAGCATAAATGTTAACAATTGCTTGCCTTGGATTGAAGGAAATGATTCTGAGGAATGATTAAGAATTTTACAGGGAACAAGAGCCTCAAAGTACAAAGCAGGGAAGTGACTGAACAGCTAGGAAGTGTTATGGTAAATGGAAAATCAAATACTACAGAAATTATTTTTTGAAGGTAACTTGAAATTGGGGCAAGTTTTCTTTCGAAACAGGGTGGATAGTGAAGGAAAAGTGAAAGTATTGCCGATGAGGAATACAAGGAAGTATTTGGGTTCATCTTCACTGATTGACATAATGACAATAGAAACACTAAATGAGATGGTAATTTGGAGGATCAACCCATTAAGATTCACAAGGATGTTGGCAGGACTGGTGGGCTTGAGTTATAAGGAAAGATTGGATAGGTTCGGACTGTTTTCCCTGGAACAAAGGATCCTGAGGGGTGACCTTATAGAGGTTTATAAAATCGTGAAGGTCATAGATAAGGTTTTATACAGGGTTAGGGAGTCTAAGACCAGAAGGCATAGGATTAAGGTGAGAGGGGAAAGATTTAAAGGGGACCTGAAGGAGAGGTTTTTCACATGGAGGCTTATGGGCATATAGGATGATCTGCTAGACGAAATAGTAGAGGCAGGTACAATTATAACACTTAAGAGACATTTGGAAAGGTTTAGAGGGATATGGGCCAAATATAGAAAAATAGACTTACTTCAGGATGGGATCTTGGTTGACATGGACGAATTGGGCTAAAGGGCCTGTTTCTCTGCTGTATAACTCTAATACTCCATGAATATGGATGGTGTATTCTTAAAATATATATACTGATCTATCAGCCTCTGAAAACCGAAAAATTAAGTTGGATGGAGAGCCTTTGGCATAACTCATTCCAGCTTGCATGAATGACGAGAGATGTTGTAAGTTTAGTCAAAAAGAAAAAGGAAGCATATGTAAGATTTAGGAAGCTCAAATCAGACAGGGCCCTCGAGGAACAGAAAGGAATCAGGAAAGAACTTATACAGAGAATCAGGAGGGCTAAAAGGGGCCATAAAAAGTCCTTGGCAAGTAGGATTAAGGAGAATCCCAAGTCATTTGGGAAAGAACTGGTCATTGACTTCAGGAAAGGGGGTTGTGTACATGCACCTGTCTACATCAACGGTGCTGAGGCTGTGAGCTTCAAGTTCCTAGGAGTGAACATCACCAATAGCCTGTCCTGATCCAATTACATAGACTCCATGACCAAGAAAGTGCACTAGTGCCTCTACTTCCTCAGGAGGCTAAAGAAATTTGGCATGTCCCCTTTGACACTCACCAACTTTTATCAATGCACCATAGAAAGCATCCTATGGTATGGCTTGATATGGCAACTGTTTTGCCCAGGACCACAAGAAACTGCAGAGAGTTGTGGACACAGCGCAGCGCGTCACAGAAACCAGCCTTCCCTCCATGGTCTATACGTCTCAATGCCTTGGTGAAGCAGCCAACATAATCAAAAACCCCACCCACCCGGGTCATTCTCTCTTCTCTCCTCTCCCATCAGGCAGAAGATACAGGAGCCTGAGGGCACATACCAACAGGCTCAAGGACAGTTTCTATCCCACTGTGATAAGACTATTGAATGGTTCCCTTATACATTGAGATGGACACTTGACCTCACAATCTACCTTGTTGTGACCTTGCACCTTATTGTCTACCTGCAATGCGCTTCCCTGTAGCTGTGACACTTTACTCCATACTCTGTTATTGCTTTTTTTACCTGTACTACCTCAATCCACTCTGTACTAACTCAATGTATCTGCACTGTGTAATGAATTGATCTGTGTGAACGGTATGCAAAAGTTTTTCACTGTACCTCGGTACAAGTGACAATAATAAACCAATACTAATACCATTTTATATGCATATTAAAAATAATAGAGCAACCAGGGAAAGGGTAGGACAACTCGAGGGCAAAAGAGGGAATTTAAGCTTGGAGCCAGAGGAAGTGGGTGAGGTACTAAACAAGTACATTGTATCGGTAATCACAATAGAGGAGGATATAAAGGATAGAGAGATCAGGGAGGGGTATGCCAATATCCTAGGGCATGTTGATATCAAGGAGGTGGTGTTTGGTGGACAAGTCCCCAGGCCTGTTGGTATCTATCCCTGTGATTTGAGAGAGGCAAGAGAGGAGATTGCTGGGATTTTAACAGTGTGTCCTCTTTAGCCACAGGTGAGGTCCCAGAGGTCCCAATATTGCTCCTTTGTTTAAGAGGGATCATAGGGACAAAATAGGAAATTATAAGCCAATGAGCATTACATCAGTGGTAGGGAAATTATCAGAGAAGGTGCTTAGAAATATAGTTACTGACACCTGGAAAAGCATGGACTTATTAGGGATAGTCAGCATAGCTTTATGCAGGGGAGGTCACATCTTATGAACTTGATTAAGCTTTCTGAGTAGGTGAAGAAAACGATTGATGACTGGGTAGGGCAGTGGATGTTGTCTGCATGGACTATAGCAAAGCATTGAACAAGGCCCATCATGGTAGGCTGATCCAGAAGATCCAGGGGATCCACAGATACTTGGTACAATGGATTCAAAATTGGCTTGGCTATAGAAGATAGAGGGCAATGGTGGATGGGGTGTTATTCTCACCATTGTTTTTCGTACAGGGAGTGATAGGTGCCCGGAACAGCCTGTCAGGGGAGGTGGTGGAGGCAGATATGATAGCAACATTTAGAGGCATTTAGAAAACACATGAACAAGCAGGGGATGAAGGGATAGGGACCATGTGCAGGCAGATGGGATTAGTTTAAATTGTTCTGTTCCTGTGCTGTACTGTTCTATGTTAACATAGTCGCTAAGTAAGTCACTGCGGACTTCAAGCACTCTGTCGTTACTTGAATTCTCTGGTTTGTTTTTTTGAAGGTTAAGAGTTTTCAGACACTTAATTTATAGACACACAGATCGGGTAATTCCTAATGGAATTACTCGCTTTGAGTAAAAATCCTAACATGAAAGAATAAGTACCTGAAATATTATATCAAATGTTAACTTATTCTAAGGAAACGTTAGAAGTAAGAATGACATCTACTGTGATTTCACCCAATTACCATTAGCAAAAGTAATAAGAGTTTTCAGACCAACATTTACTCCTGGAGTTATAAAAATGAAGCACATCATTTGACCATTTGTCTTTGTGGGACACTTGCTTGCACTGAGGGGACAGTATATTTTTTAATTAATTCATGGGATGTGGGCATCATTGGTAAGGCCAGCATTTACTGCCCATTCTTAATTGCCCTTGAGAAAGTGGTGGTGAACCCTTATCTCAAACTCATGCAGCAAGTTTGGTGGAGGGAGTTCAGGATTTTGATTCCAGGGAGAGTCAGCATGGATTCATTATAGGAAGGTTGTGTCTGTCTGATTTGTTTGTTTTCTGAGGTTTCAAGGAGGGTGGAAAAGAGCAATGGATTTTAGGAAGGCTTGGCAAAGTGCCACAAGGTAGGCTGATAAGAAGGGAAAGACCCATGGAATCTCGGGGACAGTAACATGTTGGATTCAAAACTGGCTCAGTAACAGGAAACAAAAGGTAATGATCGATAGATGTTTTAGTGACTGGAAGGCTCTGTCATCAGTTTTTCTAAAGTATACCAGCGTTTGAGATTTATATTTAATTATCATGCTAAAGAAGTTTACAGATGATGGAAAAATTAGGTATGGGGTTGACAGTAAGGAAAAAAGCTTTACACTGTGGGAAGAAAGAGATGGTCTAGACAGTTGGGCAGGAAAGTGGCAAATGGAATTTAATCCAGAGTAGTCTCTGCATCTGGAGGTACAACAGAGCAAGGGATGTATACTAAATGAGAGGAAGGTGAGAGGTATGGAGGAATGAGGAACCTTGGAAAGTATGTCTCCAGATCCTTAATGTTGGTTGGATGAGTCAGTAGGTTACTTTGAAAGGAACACGGGATGCTTTCTTTATTAGCTGAAGCAGAGAATATCAGTGCCAGAAGTTATGCCAGAATTTTCTCCAATGCTAGTTAAACGAGAGATTTTGTATACTGTATGTAGAGTTCCGGTTATCATGTTACAGGAAAAGTCTGATTGCATTGGAGAGGACTGGAAATATTGCCAAAAGTAGAAAATTGCAGCTACGAGGGAATATTGGATAAGCTGGCATTGATTTCTTTGGGGCCAGGGTAGGGTGAGGGTTAGGAGAAATGTAACTGAGGTGTAGAAAATTTTGACGAATTTAGATAAATAGAAAGCTATTCTAAAAATACAGAAGCTAAAAAGGGGAAAGGGACATGTTAGTTTTGATCAAAAATTCTCTAACATCCCTGGAAAAGAATGATATAATTGATGGTTAAAAGACAATCTATTTGGTTAGCCTTAAAGAATGGTAGAGGAGCTAGATTGTTGTTGAGTGTGTATAACAAACAACCATATAGGAATAAATGAGAGGAGCAAACCTGTAACTAAATTTTAGAAAGAATTAAGAAGTGTCAGCATAAAGTCAGAAGGAATTCCTTAAATATGTACTGGATATCTTTCTTACCAAACTTCCAAGTCAACAATGTGCCTCTAGGATGAGCAGGTTCATAAACAGAATTTGGAAGATAGCAATCACAATATAATTAGCTTTCGAATTGTTGTGAAAAAGACCAAGGAACAATTAAAGATAAATTCTTCAATTGGAAGAGAACTAATTTCAATGAAACATGGGTTAGGTGGACTGGAATCAAAGTTGGGCAGAGAGGATCAAATAAATGACCCATAAATGGCTTTATATGAGCAGATATTTAATGTACAAACTAGAGAAACCCTGGGTTAAAGGAGAAGAGTATGAATTTAGATCTTTATGGATGACTAACGACCTAGAGGGAGAAATTAGATAATGCTGAAAATGGGATGTGCGGATAGGTTGCTCCAGTGTTAGTACTTCTTCATGAAGTGTAATTTTGGGAGCTGCTTGAATTACTCGTGACAACTGGCACTGACCGATGCCATGACTGTACCTCTTAAAAGGAGAAAGAAAAGGGTATGGTCACCTTAAATGGAAGGTGTTCAAATCATTCCACCATTGCTGGAAGACACTGCTTAGCTTTGGAGAGACTTGTTATAATACCACAGCAGGGTTGGGACAAGAACAAGCAGCCAGATTTTCTGAAAGTATTGAGAACTTCGATTTTATTTCTTGATAGTTAATGATATTGACATTTATTGTCCATTCCTAATTAACCTTAAACTGAGCCGGCAGTTAATAGTTAATCACATTAGTGAGTTTGGAGTCACATACAGATGATGATAGCAGATTAACTTTCCTAAAAGATATTAGTGAACCTGAGGGACTTTTTTATGACAATTGGCTGCAGTCCAGTAACTTAACCACTATGCTATCACACCAGTAACTTCCTAGTTAAAGACATAGAGAGTAGGAGAGGGGCCCAGGAAGAACCCCAGGTCCAAAACTGACGGGAGGAAACTATGGGGTCAAATTGACAGGTTGTGCACACAAGACTGAATTCAACACCAATAATTAGACCACTAACTCTTGATGCTTCATGCTATACACCTTCATCAAATGCCTAACAGTGTAAACTATTAATCAGAATTCTTACCTCCATGCATACATCTACCATACTATCACACATTTAGCAGTATTTCAGTAACACAACATCTCCCACTTAAACATGCTCCCACCTGTTTGATCATTGCTGGCTAATCAGCCAGACATTTAGAAATGCATTCATAAATACACTTCCATTTCTTACGAGAAAAGGTGGCACACAATCACTTCCAGCAACAATAGATGAGAGGTAGCCACTATTATACCCATCAGTGGAACATGGGCTGCTCTTGGAGTAGACACCAGAGTATATGTTGAGCAGCAGCACAGACTTTGTTCAAGGTTACTGTGCTCATATCTTGCATCCCATTTCAACAGCAATCCTTTCTGATTTACAAGATGCAGATGACATATGCACACACTTCTTACTTGCCCCTCACACTCATTGGCTATGTTCTTGTGTTTTCTCCTTTCATAAAACCCCTGCTTGCTGGGCTAAGCTCAGTGAACAGAACATCTCTCATGGGCCAAACATAAGTAAATGGGATCTTGGTCAGCATGGACAAATTGAGGCAAAGGATCTATTTCCATGCTGTATAACTCTATGAATCTATGAATAGGATAGATTGATTCAAATTTCACAAGTTCTTTATTGGCCATTTTTGATTGTAATTGTAAATCCTATATCACAAGGGAAGTTAAAGTCTTAAAGTTGTTTCCATGGTTGTAGTTTGCTAGATGTCTTTAACTTTATGCTGCGTTTGATAGCAGATCACAAGACCGAGGTTTTGAGTATTTTAAGAGGAGGGGACTCTAATGTGTTGCTGCCTGCAGGAACACTGTGCCTCAGACAGCAGTCAACCACTTGCACAAGTTATGCTGTGGAGGAGAGCAAAACCAGTCAGGGAATCCAAGTACCACGTTAAAATGAATAATAGAAACTTAGAAAATGAAGGATGTTCACTTGTTTGAATCCTGTTTAAAAATAGCATGTTAATAAACATTAATCCTCATTAGAACAAATACCTAACGCAATGGAAATTATGAACCATTTGACATTGTCTGTGTTGCAAGTGAAAGATGTTGAATTTACATCCACTGTTTTTCCTCTTCATACTGTCCTACATTCAACATTAATAGACCAACATGACATTCTGAGTTGAGTATTCAATCCAATGCACAATCTTTGCAGCTACAAACATAACAGAAAATCTAAACTGATCCCTACGACCGACAAACCTGCCATTAGTAACGCAGTCTGTGAGCGAGTTGTAAGTTGTCAGTTTGCTTACCTGACATACTGGCTAAAAACATAAGGAGTAGGAGTGAGAATGGGGCATACAGCACCTGATCATGGCAGATCTTTTACCTCAGGAAACTAACAGAAATTTCTTCCAACTAAATAAAGGGTCTCTCCTTCACAAATGTGGTTCTGAATCTAGCCCACTTTCACATTTTTTCCCTGTAGAAGGCCCACTCCTAATCCTTTCTCACCTCCTACTCCCAACATTTTCCTTTTTCAGTTTATGTCCAACAGGCACCAGCCACCACTATCCCTCCCCCAGCACAGCACACTCCAACAAGGCTACAGCCAGGTGGTTCTCACACACCTTGGCAATAGGAAATGGAGGGTGATGGTGGAGGATTGTTTTGTAGTTGGATGCCTGTGACTAGTGGTGTCCCACAAACATCGGTGTTGGGCCCCCTGCTGTTTGCAATATACACATATAATATATGGATGCGAGAAGCAAGATCAGTAAGTTTGTGGATGATACGAAGATTGGAGTTGTTGATAGTGTGGAAGGTTGTCTCAGGCTGCAGAGAGATATCAATATGTTGGTTAAATGGGCTGAAAGACGACAGATGGAATTTAATCCAAACAAATGTAAGGTGATGCATTTTGGGAGTACCAGTGGGAGGGGAGGAACACTGTTGGTGGGGACACTGTTGATGGGGATAGCCTCTCTAGGGAAAATAGTAGCAGTGGCCAGTTCAGTAGCACCATGACTAGCTCTGCTGTAGAGCAGGAAAGCAATAGTGAAAGGGGACTTTCTAGTCAGGGGCAGAGACAGGTGTGTCTCTATTTTGGAAAGGCAAGGTCTGACTGGGAATGGTTAGCATGGTTTTGTGCGTAGGAAATAGTTTCTCATAAATTTGATTGAGTTTTTTTGAAGGGGTGACCATGAGGATTGACGAGGGCAGGGCAGTAGATATGGTCTACATTGATTTTAGCAAGGCTTTTGGCAACGTCCCACGTGGTAGGCTGATCTGGAAGATTAGATCATATGGAATCCAGGGTAAGTTAGCCAATTGGATACACAAGTGGCTTGGTGGAAGGAGGCAGAGGGTGGTAGTGGAGGGTTGTTTTTCAGATTGAAGGCCTGTGACCAGTGGTGTGCTGCAGATATCAGGTTTGGGTACACTGTTGTTTGTCATCTATATTAACAATTTGGATGACAACATTGTTAAAATGGAGCAACACACAAAGGAGCTGGAGGAACTCAGCAGGTCAGGCAGCATCTGGAGGGAAATGGACAGTCGACGTTTCGGGTTTAGACCCTTCATCAGGACTGGAAAGAAAGAGGGGAGATGGCCAGTATAAAAAGCTGGGGGGGAATGGGCGGAGTGAGAGCTGGCGGGTGATGGGTGGATCCAGGTGAGGGGGGTGATGGACAGGCGAGGGAGGGAGAAGAGTGGGAATAATGTCAGAAGCTGGGAGGTGATTGGTGGAAGTGACAAAGGGCTGAAGAAGATGGAATCTGATAGGACAGGACAGTGGACCATGGAGTAAAGGGAAGGAGGCAAGGAGGGAAACCAGTGAGAGGAATGTGTGGGTGACGGGCAGATCAAAAGGGTGGGGGAGGGGAAAGAGATGGGGTGATGGAGGCCGGTGGGGTAAGGGAAAAAAGGGGGACAGAGGAGAGTGGTTACCGGAAGTTACAGAAATTGATGTTCATGCTGTCAAGTTGGAGACTACCAAGGAGGAATACAAGATGCTGCTGGAACCTTAAGTGTTGGAATACTGAGGTGTTGGAATACTGGCTGCAGTTCTGGTCGCCTAGCTATTGGAAAGATGTCATTAAGTTGGAAAGGGTACAGAAAAGATTCACAAGGTTGTTACTGGGACAGGAGGGCTTTAGTTAGGAGAGACTGGACAGGTTGGAACTGTTTTTTGTGGAGCAAAGGAGGCTGAGGGGTGACCTTATGGAAGTTTATAAAATCATGAGGGGCATCGATAAGGTGATTGTCATTGTCTTTTTCCCAGGGTAGTGGAGTCTAAAAGGTGAGAGGGGAAAGATTTGAAAGGTATCTGAGTGGCAACCTTTTCACATAGAAGGTGGGTGGTATATGGAATGAGCTGCCAGAGGAAGTGGTAGTGGCAGGTAAAATTACAACATTTAAAATACATTTGGATAGGCACATAGATAGGAAAGGTTCAGAAGGATATGGACCAAACATGGGAAATGGGACCTGCTCAAGCAGATAACTTGGCTGGCACGGACAAGTTGGGCCAAAGGGCCTGTTTCTGTGCTGTATAACTCCACAAATGGTAGGGTCTTAGGGACTACTGAGGAACAGAGGCACCTTGGAGTACAAGTCCATAGATCCTTGAAGGTAGCAAAGTGGGTAGGTAATGTAGTTAGGTGGGCATATGGGATACTGGCCTTCATTAGTTGGGGCACTGAATACAGCAGTAGGAGGTTATACTCCAACTTTATAAAACCTTGGTCAGACCTCAGCTGGAGTACTGTGTGCAATTCTGGTCACCACGCTGTATGAAGAATGTGGTTGTGCTGGAGAGGGTGCAGAGGAGATTTACTAAGATGCTGCCCGGAAGGGAGCAGTTCAGTTATGAGGAGGGACTGGAGAAGCTAAGTCTGTTCTCCCTGGTGTGTTGGAGATTGAGAAGGGACATGATTGAGATATATAAAATTATGAGCAGTATAGATAGGGTAGACTGCAGGAAACTTTTCCTCCATATCAGAGGTAGATATAACCAGAGGACACAGATCTACGGTGAGCAGAAAGTGACTTAGAGGGGATACGAGGGGAACCTTCATCACCCAGAGAGTGGTAAGCATCAGGAGTGTACTGCTTGAGGGAGTGGATGAAATGGGGTCACTGACAGCATTAAAGAAGTGTATGATGCGCATCTGAATCACCAAGGCATAGAAGGCTATGGACCAAGTACTGGGAGATGGGATTAATATGGAAGGGTTGGGCTGAATGGCCTGTTTTCATGGTCCACAATTCTATGACTTTATGACCGCTCTAAATGCCCACAATTAACCCATTTTTCTCACCTCTCCGCTGCCAGCTTTTCACTTTTCCATTCCAATAAACCTCTTCCCACAAGGGTCACCCCCCCCCCCGACAAAAATCCAGTACCTGCCCCACATCACACACAGCATGTTCCACATTCTCCCAACCGGCATTTCTCTCCATGGGGGCCAGGGAAGGTGGTAATGGGGGCTCAGAGCAGCCTGCATGTGTCAGGAACTACATCTTATAGTCTCTCCTTGTTTTATTAAGAAGAACAGAGGGGAAGTACATTAGGCTGGTGGTGAGGGTAGAGTGGAATCACACGTTGGAATTTTGAAGGGGAAGAGGACTGAGGAGACACTGGGCAAATATAAATGGTGTGGGAAGGAGGAAAGACTGGATTTGGACAGGGAGGGATATGAAAGGGCACGGTGAGTGAGAAGACCAGATATGGTGCTTTATTGAGGTTGCAGGATGGAGAGTATGGACTGCTTGGGATATTAAAAGGTACAAGTAGTGAGCGGAGAGGGGGAGAGTGGATAATTAAGGACAGTGGGAGTGAGAAGCAAGTAGGATTATAGAGATTGCAATTATTCTGATAAAGCCTCTATTGTAGGAAATAAGATTTTAGAATAGCCTTGATGGACATTCTCATTTCCTGCTCTGACAGCCTTTAGGACAAGGAATGGTACCAAACAAACAGGAGTAAGGTAACCATCCATCCCTAATCAGTTGTGACTGTCCTGACTTCCCGGCACTATATTGAATGATTATGGCCCAGAATGTCTCAAGAATAGTAGGTCCTAGGGAATATTGAGGAACAGAGGGACCTCAGTGTACAAGTCCAAGTATCCCTGAAGTTGGCAGGACAGGTAAATAAAGGCATATGGGATATTTCCCTTCATTATCCAGGGCATAGAACATAAGAGCACGGAGATTACGGTACAACTTTAAAAAACAATGGTTAGGCCAGAACTGGAGTACTGTGTACAGTTCTGGTCATCACACTGTAGGAAGGAGGTGATTGAATTGGAGACTGTGCAGACAATATTTACCAGATGTTGTCTGGGATGGAGCATTTCTGTTATAGTCATAGAGGATAGTGTTCCCATGCACCCGAGTCCCTTGTCTTTCTTGGTGGTGCAAGTCTTGGATTTAGGACATGCTGTCAGATTAGCTGAAGCGAGTGGCTGCAGTGTAGATCAGTGCAGGAGGGACTGCAAGAGTACCCGAGGGAACATGGAGTGCGATCTAGGAGGAGGGCTGGTCTGGAGGAAAACTCTGAAGATGTGACAAAGCACATTGATGAGGGTTGAGCAGTGGATGTGGTGTACATGGATTTCAGTATGGCATTTGATAAAGTTCCTCATGGAGGGTCATTCAGAAAATCAGGAGGCATCGGATCCAGGGAAACTTGACTGTGTGGATTCAGAATTGGCTCGTCTGCAGAAGACGAGGGTTGTGGTAGATGGAGCGTATTCTGCCTGGAGGTTGGTGACCAGTGGTGTTCCGCACGGATCTGTTCTGGGACCTCTGCTCTTAGTGATTTTTATAAATGACTTGGATGAGGATGTGGAAGGGTGGGTTAGTAAGTTTGCTGATGATACAAAGGTTGGTGGTGCAGTGGATAGTGTAGAAGGTTGCTGTAGGTTACAACAGGACATTGATAGGATACAGAGCTGGGCTAAGAAGTGGCAGATGGAGTTCAACCCGGAAAAGTGTGAAATGATACACTTTGGAAGATTGAATTTGAAGGCAGAAGACAAGGTTAATGGCAGGACCCTTAGCAGTGTGGAGGAACAGAAGGATCTTGGGGTTCACATCCATATATCCCTCAAGGTTGCCACGTAGGTTGATAGGGTTGTTAGGAAGGTTTATGGTGTGTTGGCCTTCATTAGTCAGAGTATTCAGTTCAAGAGCCGCAGGTAATGTTGCAGCTCTATAAAACTCTGGTTAGACCACACTTGGAGTATTGTGTTCAGTTCTGGTCACCTCATTATAGGAAGAATGTGGAAGCTTTAGAGAGGGTGCAGAGGAGATTTACCAGGATGCTGCCTGGATTGGAGAGCATGTTGAGCGAGCTTGGGCTTTTTATTCCCTTTGGAGCAAAGGAGGATGAGAGGTGACTTCACAGAGGTGTACAAGATGATAAGAGGCATCGATCGAGTGGACAGTCAGAGACTTTTTCCCAGGGCGAAAATGGCTCACACGAGGCGGCATAATTTTAAGTTGATTGGAGGAAGGTATGGGGGGGAGGATGTCAGAGGCAAGTTTTTTTTTACACAGAGAGTGGTGGGTGCGTGGAATGCACTGCCGGCAGAGGTGATGGAGGCAGATACATTAGGGACATCTAAGAGGCTCTTAGATAGCCACATGAATGATAGAAAAATGGAGGGCTATGTGGGAGGGAAGGGTTAGGATAAAATGTCGGCACAACATTGTGGGCTGAAGGACCTGTACTGTGCTTTAATGTTGCATGTTCTAAGAGAATCAAATACAATAATAAAAGAACAAAGATTAGGGGAATGGCAAATGATGAGGAGGCCTGTCACTGGAGGTCATGAATCATTTAGGTAGAAACTCAACTGGACATAACCGAAACATAAATATTGAACATAATACAGTATAATGTGGTATGGGCTCTTTGACTCATTGGTTTTGAGTGGGTTTATTGGTTGTATAAAAACTGTGCACAAGAATTTAAAATGAGTACATTGGTCATTTCCAGTGTGAATATTTAATTAAAGTTCTCCTTATTTGATGACCTCAAAGCAAAGGGCATCTCCGGTGGTGCAAATTCTTTTTGGCTTCAACTCAACAGCAGGAAGCTTTATGTAGAATTATATAATATTTTATTTTCTTCTTGTTGAAAATCATTTACACGCTGCAAGTCTTGAGTATAAATACAGCGAAAGTTGATTTTCACTGTGGTTTTGAACATCAATCTGTAAAGTGGCGAAAGGGCAGCAGACTGTGGAAGAGTAACCTCATTCTCAAGTTTATAGAAAGCTGCTCTGTGGTGTGCTAGGCTCTATATTCCAGATGATTATCAAGCAGCTTTACTGAAATTTCTTTTATTCTGGGCTGGTATAGTCATGGAAGATTGGGAAAAGTGATTGATCTTCCATTAGCACCATCACCCAAGTCATTAACATCTGAATTAAGCCCTTTCAGTGTTCTCATTGGGGGGTGGAGGAGTGGAACAATATTAATTAGTGCATATCCCAGGAAGAAATTTTAGTGATTCTATGACATGAAGTAAGATATAGTAAAGTTACCTGTGGCACTATTATACCCAATAAAAGTGCAGCCATAACCACGTAGTGTGCCAAGAACCAATTCAGTACGGTATCTGTGCACCCACGAATGTGGATGATTTGAAGAACACTGAGGCGCTGTGGATAAAGTATGAAATATGGGTGTCAGTCTTGACTCAGTTGATAGCACACACACCTAAGATTCAGAAAGTTGAACTTGAGGGACAGGAGCACAAAAATTTAGGCCAACACACCAGTGCTTGCAGTGTCAGAGGTGATAATGTTTGGAAGAAGTATTAAATTCTCTGCCCCCTCAGATAGATGTAAAAGATACTATTGCATTGTTTTGAAGAAGAGTAGGGGAATTATTCCCTGTTCCCTGTGCCTTAGGCTTGGAAGAAACAACAAACATACATAGCAGCCAGAAACAGTAACCTTGCAGATAGGACTTCAAAATATCAACTACAAGTGCACCGGCCTTGGGAACCAGAAGCTTGTGCCATGCACAAAATCAGGAACTGTCTGCACAGAACTTGGAAGAAGTAACTAGTGTGAATAAAAATCTCAGAACCTTGCAGCAGATCCCTAACATGATAAATACAGGAATAGTAACAGGACTTGAAAGCAGCTCATCGATGGGCTTCAAAACCAAATTATTCTAATGATCTGAGGTGCAGAACGTGGGTCCAGGAAGCAGGTCAGGTGCAGGAGCCAGTCCGTGCAAATATACTAAAACCTGCTTCCACACTATGCACAGAGCAAACTGAAAACAGGAACTGAAACCGATCTATGCATAGTTAAGCCTAATTATTTTGCAAACAGCAACTGTAAGCAATCTGTGTGTGGGAATCCTAAACAACCTCTGTTCTTGTATTACCACCGGCCTCCAGAGAGGACTGCGAACCAACCTCACAACCAATGTGATGCCGCCTATATTCATGCCTCCGCATACACAAATTGTAACCAACCTGCAGACTTAAGTCAGAACCCAAGGCCTGCAATCTATCTGAGCAAAGCATCTGCCTTTGGACAGAACTGATCACCAGCTCGTGCAAGGAAATGGTAACCCATCTGAGTGCAGCACTTGGACCCATCTACTGGTATGTGGGACTCATATGTACAAATTGTTTATCCTAGGTGGACAGTCGGGACCAGGAAGTTATTTATTCAAAGATCTTGGAATTTGCTTTTACACAGGATGACAAACCAGCCTGCATGCGCGACTGTCAACCAGCCTTTGCATAGGAACTATGGCTAATGCTTATGGGTCTACTATTTAACTTCAAAGTTGGAACTGTAATCAGTTGGTATACAGAATCAAGGAACAATAACCAGCACGTGCACAGGAAGTGGAACCAGCCAGCCAGCAACCTACACAGTACTTAGAATCAGAAATCATTCTGCATATAGGACTTGAAAGTTGCACACAGAGCCTTGGACAAGTTCTTTGCTTGCACATTACTCACAACTCATGAACATCTTTCAGGACCACTGCAAAGACCTGTGAACTTGCCCTTGCAATGGAATTTTAACTAAACTGCACATAGGAATTCCATCAAGCCTCTGAATAGATCTCCTGTGCAACCCGAATGCAAAAATGGATAAACCTTTAGCGAAATCAAGCAATACCGGGTAGTGTATGAAAGTGCCACCGAGGTAAATATCGGCCACAAATCCAGCCATTAACCCCATTAGTCTATTGAACGGCAGAGCAGGCATGAGGGGTAGAATGCCCTAATTCTAATTCTATTTCTTATGTTTTAATATAACCAGCTTGTGCAAGACTTTGAGCCAACTGGTATACAACAAAAGTTACAGGATTTAACGTACAGCATGAAATAATAAGGTTGTGCACTGGACTTGGTAGCAGACCATACAACTACATGGAATCATCCTGCATACAGGAATCATAACTATAGCAATTTAGCCACAGTACAGCACAGCCAATGACTTGTCATCATTACGCCCTTCCATGCCTCTGCAACAAGAACATTGTTTAATTTAGCCCATTAAGATTGAAAGAGGTATAGCCTTGGTTAATATTTTTAAAAATGAATTCTCATTACGTGAATGTTGCCTGCATGGCTATTTATTGCTAACCCCTAGGCTTTGAGAAGGAGGTGGTGACACAGTTTCTTGAATTACTATAGTCCAGATTGACCTTCCATTTTGCAACTACAAGCAACTTTGTAAGTGCCTGGTATTTCTCCTACTGCTAGAGATCATCCCATCCCCATTGTGAAGGACAATCACCTTCTCCAAACTTTGGTAATTGAGCTCTTTTGCCATATATTGTCTATCAAGTCTGTATTGAGGTCTTGACCAAATGGTGTTTGAAAATCCAATAAAGTCCTTAAAAAGAGCAGAACAATCTAGCCATTTGTTGCTCCACTGGTCTATTTTTAGTTTGCAGCAAAGTGATGGACAATGCACTAATGTGGCACTTATTCACCATTAATCTCCTCACTGATGCTCTGTTTGGGATTTGCCAGTACCACTCAGCACCAGCTCTCACTATGGTTTTGGTCAAAGCATGGATCAAAAAGCTAAGGTCCTGAAATGGCGTGAGAGTTACTGTCACTGACTGTGTGAGAAAGCAAGGAGCTTTATCAAAATGTAAGTCAGTGAGAATCAAGGGAAAATGTTTCCACTACAGTTAGACCTAGACCAAGAGAAGATAATTTTGTTGTTGGATGCCAATCACTCCAGCTGTAGGATATCACTGAGAGAAGTCCTCAGGCCATATCTTCTATCATAATGTCGTAAGTGGGGATGTTTGTTCATCATTATGTTTGTTGGTACCATAACTCCTCAAATGCACACATGGGCTGATAAATACATCTCAAAGTGCACAATAAAATGCAATGCAACAACCCATCCATGGTTTTGATGTTGGCATCTTCCAAACCTGCAACATTAACACCCAGAAAGACAAGCATGTTTGGGAACACCACAACTGCAAGTTCTCTTCCAAGTCATTCTCTATCTTGATATGGAAATATGTCACCATTCCTTCATCATTGCTGGGTCTAAATATTTACAGTATTTTTACTGGAAGGACTGAAGCAGTTCAAGAAGAGTGCTCATCACCATCTACTGCAATACAGTTATGAATGAACAATCAATGCTCGTGCCACTGACATTCCCTCAAATGAATAGACAATGGAAGTGTAGCTGGTTTGGGAAATGACCAATACATCACTCATAGTAGAGAAATAAAATAGAAAAGCTTGCTGGAAGTAGAGTGGGAAATAAATTACATTTAAAAATACATACATGCTTGTGAAGAGTTTTATAGCCACACATTGTATTGGCAACATCTGTCTAAAATGAGAAGGAAATATACAATTAATTTTTCACAGAGCAAAATATTTTCAAACATCCTTTTCTAATAATGTCATCATTCCCACATCGTTTCACTGATATAAATCAGTGAGAGGGAAAAGGTTTAAGAAGGACCAGAGGGGAGATTTCACACAGAGGCCAGTGTGTATATGGAACAAGCTGCTAGAGGAAGTAGTTGAGATAGGAACAATAACAACATTTAAAAGACATTTGGACAGGTACACGGATAGGAAAATATTTGGAGGTATACAGGCCAAATGCGGGCAAATGAGACTAGCTTAGATGGGCATCCTGGGCCTAAGGGCCTGTTTCCATGCCGTAATACTCTATGACTGAGCAATACATCACAGAAACAGACCCTTCAGCCCAACTTGTCCACACTGACCAAGGTGCCCATCTATTTGCCTGTGTTTGGCCCGTATCCCTCAAAATCTTTCCTATCCATGAACCTGTCCAAATGTCTTCCAAATGTCATTATTGTACCTGCCTCAACTCCTTTCTCTGGCAAAATTGTTCCATGTATGCACCAACATCTGGGTGAAGAAGTTGCCCCTCAGGTCCCTTTTGAATCTTTCCCCTCTCACCGTAAACGTATGTCTCCAAGTTTTTGGTTCCCTTTCTTTGGGAAAAAGACTGTGTGCATTCACCCTATGACTCCATGAGTCTAATTAGCAATGAGTAGGTCCTGCAGAAGTACATTTTTAATGTACAGGTGACAATTTTTGGACTTCACCTAGGAGTTCTGAATACTGAAATTTTTCTTTGATGTTTGAACTGGAATTAAGGAAAATTTCAGTATTCCAGGTGAGGCAGTCCTTCACTTGTGAATCCATTGATGTCATTTATTGCATCCGGTGCTCCTAGTGAGGCCTCCGCTACATCAGTGAGACCCGATGCAGATTGGGGTATCACTTCACTGAGCACCTTCACTCTGTCTGCCATAACAGCCAGGATCTCCTGGTGACCAGCTGTTTTAATTCCACTTGCCATTCCCTCACCGACTCCACTGCCAAGTTGAGGCCAGACGCAGATTAGAGGAACAGCACCTCATATTCTTCCTTAGTAGTCTCCAACCTGATGGCATGAACATTGGTTTTACCAACTTCTGGTAACCACTCCTCTCTGTCCCCCCTGTTGTTTTCCCTTATCCCACCCGCCCCAATACCCCTTCTCTTTCCCCTCCTCATCCTCTTGATCTGCCCATCACCCACACATTCCTCCATCCGGTTCCCCTCCTTACCTCCTTCCCTTTATTCCATGGTCCACTGTCCTCTCCTATCAGATTCCATCTTCTTCAACCCTTTGCTTTTTCCACCTATCACCTCCCATCTTCTTACATCATTCCCATCCCCACTCCTCCACCTGCCTATCTCCCCCCCTCACCTGGATCCACCTATCACCTGCCTGCTCTTGCTCCTCCCCCTCCCTCCACCTTCTTATACTGGCTATCTCCCCTCTTTCTTTCCAGTCCCGAAGAAGACCCTTGACCCAAAATGTTGACTGTTCATTTCCCTTCATGGATGCTGCCTGACCCACCGAGTTCCTCCAGCATTTTGTGTGTTGCTTAAGGAAAATTTTGGATAGTTTGACTACTCACTATCTCACTAGCTTGAGTGTGATTCATCTCCCTCTTCTTCTGGTTAGTGCCTACCCAACTCTACATCCTCAGTGCCTTTTTCACCCTTCACCCCCTTTATTTTTGTTTCCTGGGGTTGCCATGGAAAAGGTGACAGAAACAAAGCAAGCAGAAACAATGGTACAGTTCTTGAAGTTCCTTCCATTGCTCTGGAGGGCTCTGTAGCAGTCCCTTGTTCTCCAAGTCTAGTCTCAAACATTCACCCACTAAAGCTACCCTTCTGCCTTCCAGCACCTGATGCATGGATAAAGATGTTGCAAAAATCTCCACCAGAGCCCCAACAATCTCCTCCTTTGCTTCCCATAACACCCTGGGGATTTGTCCACCATAATGTGCATCAATTTCTCTAACACTTCCTCTTTCCTGATACACACACATTCCAAACCATCAGCATACACTTCCCCTCACACTCCATCCTCCCCATTCTTTTAACTGGTTAATAATGATGCAAAGTATTCATCGAGGATACCACATATAACCCCTGGCTCCACACAATGACTTCCGCTTTTGGTCCCCGAGGGGCTCCACTCTTTCCCTAGTTACCCCCTTGCTTCCTATATATATAAAAGGTTTTGGAATTCTCTTTAATTGGTTCCTTTAATTCCATTTCAGTGACTTTTTCAAGATCTCTCCTATATTTTCTACAAACCTCAAAAGACTCGCTTGATAACAATTTCCTATATTTGACATACATTTCCTTCTTTTTTCTGATCAAACCCTCAATTTCCTTTTTTAACCAAGGTTCCCTAATCTTATCATCTTTGCTTTTTACCTTACAGAAACACGCAGACTCTGAACTCCTACTATTTTGCTTTCAAACACCTCCCGTTTAACGGATGTTGTTTTCCCCTCTGGCAGCTGCTCCCATTCTACTTTTGCCAGGTCTTGCCTTATACAATTGAAGTCAGCCCTCGCTTAATTTAAGACCTTATCTCGAGATTTGACCTTATCCTTTTCCATGACTACCTTAAAGCTTGCCAAATTGTGGTCACTGTTTGCAAAGGGTTCCTCCCACCTCATTCCACAAAATAAGGTTGACTACTGCTCCCTTCCTAGTAGGCCTCCCTACATATTTGTTCCTTCAAATCCCACCAATTATTTGAAGGTCTAGAGTATAATCCCATCAAAGTGATCGTCCTTTATTATTCCTAAATTTTCTGTGTTCAATTCTAGTCGCCTCATTATAGAAAGGATGTGGAAGCTTTAGAGAGGGTGCAGAGGAGATTTATCAGGATGTTGCCTGGATTGGACAGCATGTCTTATGAGGATAGGTTGAGCGAGCTAGGGCTTTTCTGTTTGGAGAGAAGGAGGCTGAGAGGTGACTTGACAGAGGTGTACAAGATGATAAGAGGCACAGATGATCGAGTGGACAGTCAGAGACTTTACCCCAGTGCGACAATGGCTAACTCAAGGGGGCATAATTTTAAAGTGATTGGTGGAAGGTTTAAGGGGGATGTCAGGGTAAGTTTTTTACACAGAGAATGGTGGGTGCATGGAACGCACGGCCTGCAGAGGTGTGGGGGCAGATACATTAGGGACATTTCAGGGACTCTTAGACAGCCACATGAATGATAGAAAAATAGGGGGCCATGTGGGAGGGAAGGGTTAGATAGATTTTAGAGCAGGATAAAATGTCGGCACAACATTGTGGGCCAAAGGGCCTGTACTGTGCTGTAGTGTTCTATGTTCTACTAATGTAGCTTCATTTGCCAACCCCTCCAGGACATCCTCCATGAATACTGCTGTAATGCTCCCCTTGATCAGCAGTGCAACACCTCCTCCCTTGTTGAACACCAACCCCCCCATAATACCCAGGAACACCGAGCTGCCATTCCTGCCCATCCCTCAGTCCTGTTTCTGTGATTTCCACAATATCATAATCCCCTATCAGATTGCCCTTTTGAGTTCTGAGGGACAGGATCTACCAGCATTTGGATAGACAGTCTGATTAGCAGGAGTGAACATGGTTGTGTGGTGGAAAGTTATGTCTGACGAATCTTTAAGAGCTTTTTGTAGAGGTAATCAAAAGCGTAGATGAGGGTAGGGCTGTGGATGCTGTCTATTTGGACTTTAGCAAGGCCTTTGACAATGTCCCGCACTGTAGGCCAGTCTGGAAGGTTAGATCCCATGGAATCCAGGGAGACCTATTTGGGTGGATTAAAAATTGGCTCGGAGGTAGGAAGCAGAGGGTGGTGGTTGAAGGTTGTTTCTCGGAATGGAGGCTGGTGACTAGTGGTCTGCCGCAGGGGTCGATGTTGGACCATTGTTATTCGTTATTTATATAAATGATTTGGATGTGAATGCACAAGGCTTGTGGATGACATGAAATTAGGAGGAGTTGTTGATAATGAAGAAGGTTATTGTAGATTACAGGGGGATCTTGATCAGTTAGGGAAGTGGGCTGAGGAGTGGCAAATGGATTTCAATACAGATAAGTGTGAGGTGATGCATTTTGGAAAGTCAAACCAGCGTAGGACTTATACTATGAATGGAAGGGCACTAGAGAGTGTAATAGAACTGAGGGACCTAGGAGTACAAGTGCATTGTTCGTTGAAAGTGGCATCACAGGTAGACAGGGTGGTAAAAAAGGTGTTTAACATACTGGCCTTCATCATTCAGGGCATTGAGTATGGGAGTTGGGAGATTAAGTTGCATTTGTATAAGTCATTGATGAGGCCGCACTTGGTGTAGATAAGATCTTTATTAGTCACATGGACATCGAAACACACAGTGAAATACATCTTTTGCGTAGTGATTTTGGGGGGCAGCCTGCAAGTGTCGCCATGCTTCTGGCGCCAACATAGCATGCCCATAACTTCCTAACCTGTACATCTTTGGAATGTGGGAGGAAACTGGAGCACCCGGAGGAAACCCACACAGACACGGGGAGAACGTACAAACTCCTTACAGACAGTGGCCAGATTTGAACCCGGGTCTCTGGCGCTGTAAAGCATTATGCTAACCACTATGCTACCACAGTTTTGGTCACCCTGTTATAGGAAATACATGGTTAAACTGGAAAGAGTGCAGAAAAGATTTACGAGGATGTTGCCAGGACTAGAGGGCCTGAATTATAGGGAGAGGTTGGCCAGGCTAGGTCTTTATTCCTTGAAACATAGGATAATGAGGGGTGACCTTATAGAAGTGTTTAAAATTATGAAAAGGAATAGATAAGGTGGATGGTAACAGTCTTTTCCCCAGGGTAGGGGAGTCCAAAACTAGGGGGCATAGGTTTAGGGTGAGAGGGGAAAGATTTAAAAGGGACCTGAGGGGCAACTTTTTCACGCAGAGGGTGGTGAGTACATGGAATGAGCTGCCAGAGGAAGTGGTTGAGGAAGGTACAATAGTATCACTGGCACTTGGATAGGTACATGGAGGGGAGGGGCTGAGACAAATATGGGTCGAACACAGGAAATTGGGACTAGCTGGGTGGGCACCGTGGTCAGCATGGACTGGTTGGGCTGAAGGTCCTGTATCTGTGCTGTATTGCTCTATGACTCTATATGCTGATCTGCGCTCTTAGCTTATTCGTCTTACCTGCAAGGCTCCTTGCAATAAAGTAAATGCAGTTAAGCCTACCAGCCCTCTTAAGCTCCCCCACATATCCCTGGCTGCTCTGTCCACTAGGCTTGCCTGCTCCATTTACTACACATGTTTCTCTCTCCCCTCCTGCTACACTGTCCTTTAGGGTCCCAACCCCCTGCATCACCAGCTTAAACCATCCCGAGTAGCACTGGCAAACCTCCCTGTCAGCATATTGGTTCCTTCTCCAGTTTAGGTGCAACCTCTCCTTGGAACATAGAACAGTACAACACAGGAACAGGCGCTATGGCTCATGATGTCTGTGCCAACTATGGCGCCAATTTAAACTGCATATCTGCCTGAACATAGTCTATATCCCTCAATTCCCTGACTGTTTATATGTCTGCCTAAATGCCTCTTAAATGTTGCTATCATATCTGCTTCCACCACTTCCCCTGGCAGTGCACTCCAGGCACCTACTACTCTCTGTGTAAAAATAACTTGCCACATACATCTTTAAACTTTCCCCCTCTCACCTTTAACTCATGCCCTTTGGTATTTGACATTTCCACCCTGGTAAAAAGACTCTGATTATTTACCCTATCTATACCTCTCATAATTTTATATACTTCTATCAAGTCTCTGACATGCCAGAGAAATCAATCCAAGTTTGTCCAACCTCTCCTTGCAGCTAATACTTTCTAATCCAGGTAACATGCTGGTGAACCTCTTCTGCACTCTCTTCAAAGCCTTTCTGTACAAGTCACCCAACACAAAAATGAAGAAACATAAGACAGATCTAAATGACGTGTACACAGGAATAGTATCATCATTACCAACCACTGCTGCTCAAAAACTGTTGAGTGCAATAGTCTAACAGGTGGCCCAGAAGTGGTTTGATGCCGGGTCCTGCTAGACTACATAAAGCATTATTAGGCCCCACTGTTATCTACCAAGACTGCTTATGAGTCCAGAACTATTTCAGGTTGTTTTTTAAACTCTATTGCAGCCTTATCATTTCCAACAGCTCTTTGAAGATGCAGGTCTGAGCAGTGGGAGACCTTCAAGTAGGAGAACAAATCTTTGCAGCCTTTCTTGAATAAAGGCACAACATTAGCCACCCTCCAGTCTTCCAGCATTTCACCCATTGCTAACAATGATGCGTCTATCTCAGCTAGGGCTCCCGCAATTCATTCTTTAGCTTCCTACCATGTTCTTGGATATACCTGATCAGGCTCTGGAGATTTATCTACCTTCATAAGTTTTAAGACATCAAGTTACCTCCTCTACTGTAATGCAGACTATCCCCAAGACCTTGCCATTAACTATCTCAAGGTCTGAAGTTTTCATGTCTTTCTCCACAGTAAAAACAGCAGAGAAATATTCATTGAGGATCTCACCCATCTTCTGCAGCTCCACTCAAAGATATCCACTTTGAGGGGCCCTATTCTCTCCTTAGTTACTTTTTATCCCTTAATATACTTACAAAATCTCTTTGGACTCTCCTTAATCTTCTCTGCCAAAGCTATCTGATGCCCCCTTTTTGCCTTTCTGAATTCCCTCTTGAGTACACTCCTGTATCCCCGATACTCCCCCAGGGATTCACTTGACCCCAGCTGTCTGTACCTGACCCATGCCTCCTTCTTTTTCCTGACTACAACCTTAATATCCCTCGTTATCCACGATTCCCTACTCTTGAACTCTGCAAATCTTGAACTCCTGATATTTCACTTTTAAAAGCCCCCCACTAGCCAGACATCCCTTTGACTGCAAACAACCTACTCCAATCAACTCTTGCAAGTTTCTGTCTAATACTGTCAAAATTTACCTTGCCTCATTTTAGAACTTTAACTTGTGGACCAGATCTGTCCCTTCCATAACTAATTTAAAATTAATAGAACTATGGTCACTGGTCCTAAAGTGCTCCCCCACTGACACCTCAGTGTCCTGCCCTATTTCCCAAGAGTAGGTCAAGCTTTGCTCTCTCCCTGGTAGAGCATTCTTATTTATTGCCTGAGGAAACTTTCCTGAACAGACTTAACAAATTCCATCCCACCTAAGCCCTTATCAGAGAAACAAAGGACTGCAGATGCTGGAGGAACTCAGCAGGCCAGGCAGCATCCGTGGAGAAAAGCAGGCAGTCAAGCAGTCAAGATTTCAGGTCAGGACCCTTCTTCAGGACTGAAGATAGGAAAAGGGGAAACCCAATATATAGCAATACACAAAAAATGCTGGAGGAACTCAGCAGGTCAGGCAGCATCCGTGGAGGCAAATAAACTGTTTATTACCTTCCATGGATGCTGCCTGACCTGCTGAGTTCCTCCAGCACTTTTTGTGTATTGCTCCAGATTCCAGCATCTGCAGAATTTCTTTTGTAGGCCAATATATAGGAGGGAACAGCAGAGCAGTGATAGGTGGACAAAAGAGGGGAGGCGGGTGGGCACAAGGTGGTGATAAGTAGATGCAGGTAAGAAATAGTGATAGGCAGGTGTGGGGGAGGAGGGGAGAGTAGATCCACGGAGGGATGGGTCAAAGGTAGGGAGGGAAAAAAGGGGGTAGAAGAAAGAGACATTGGTTAGGAGAGGGAAAAAAAGAAGAGGCGTGATTGGGGGCGGATGTGGGGAAGGGGTGTGGGGATTACTTAAAGTGGGAGAATTCAATGATCATTCCATTAGGCTGCAAGGTTCCAAGACGGAAAATGAGATGCTGTTCCTCCAGTTTGCGCTTGGAATTCTCCTGGCAGTGGAGGAGGCCGAGGACTGACATATCAGTGATAGTGTGGGAGGGGAGTTAAAGTGACTGGCAGCGGGGAGATGCAGATTGTGGTTACGGACGGAGTGCAGGTGTTCTGTGAAACGGTCATCTAGCCCTCAGCACTATGGCATTCCCAGTCTATATTAAGAAAATTAAAATCCCTACTCTGACAACCCTATTATTCTTGCAACTTTCTGCAATCTCCCTGCATATTTGTTCCTCTAATTCCTGTTGACTATTAGGGGGCCTACAGTACAATCCCAAGAAAATGATCATCCCCTTCTTATCTCCCAGCTCCACCCAATAAAGCCTCACTTCATCTCAGACTACTACTGTGATGTTCTCCTTAGTCAGAAATGCAACTCTCCCTCCTCCCTTTCCTCCACCTCTATCCCGCGTATAGCACCTGTACCCTGGAACATTTAGCTGCCAGCTCTGTCCCTCCCTGAGCCACGTTTCTGTAATGGCTACATTATCCCAGTCCCATGTAGCTATCCGTGCCCCGAGTTCATCCGCCTTACAGGTCAGGCCTCTTGCATTGAAATAGATGCAATTTAGTCCAATGGTCTTTCCTCACTCCCTGCTACGCTACTGCCTGTCTTGTCTGCTCACTTTACTGTCATAGAATTCTGTCTCAACTTCCAGCCTCCCATCTGCCTCACTTCTGCTTTGGATCCCATCCCTCTGCCAATCTAGTTTAGCACCAGCAAATCTGCTTGCCAGAATACTGGTCCCCCTCCAGTTCAGGTGCAACCCTTCCCTCTTGTACAGGTCACCTCTATCCCAGAGGAGATCCCAATGGTCCACAAATGTGGATGACACCAAGACTGGGGGCATACTGGACAGCGAGGAAGGCTATCAAAGCTCGCAAAGTGATCTGGACCAGCTGGGAAAATGGGCTGAAGAATGGCAGTTGGAATTTAATGCAGACAAGTGTGAGGTGATGCACTTTGGAAGAACAAACCAGGGCACTGAGTTGTGTGGTAGAACAAAGGGACCTGGAAATACAGATCTATTATTCCTTGAAAGTGGCATCGCAGATAGATACAGTCATAAAGAGAGCTTTTGGCACATCGGTCTTCATAAATCAGGGCAGTGAGTACAGGAGTAGGGATGTTATGTTGAAGCTGTGTAAGACATTGGTGAGGCCAAATTTAGAGTACTGTGTGCAGTTCTGGTCACCTACCCATGGGAAAGATATCAATAAGCTTGAAAGAATGCAGAGAGAATTTACACAGATGTTCCCGGGACTTGAGGACCTGAGTTACAGGGATAGGTTGAATAGCTTAGGACTTTATTCCCTGGAGTGCAGAAGAATGAGGGGAGATCGTATTGAAATATACAAGATTATGAGGGGTATAGATAGGGTGAATGAATGCAGGCTTTTTCCCCTCAGGTTGGGTGAGACTAGAACTAGAGGTTATAGGTTTGGGGTGAAAGGTGAAATATTTAAGGGGAATCTGAGGGGAAACTTCTTCACCCGGAGGGTGGTGCAAGTGTGGAATGAGCTGCCAGCGGAAGTGGTGGATGTGGGTTCAATTGTAACATTTAAGAGAAGTTTGGATAGGTACATGGATGGGAGGAGGTTTGGAGGGCTATGGTCCAGGTGCAGGTAGATGGGACTAGGCAGAAAACCAGGCTGGCATGGACTAGATGGGCCAAAGGGCCTGTTTCTGTGCTGTAGTGCGCTATGACTCTTAATATGAATCCCTGCCCCCTGCACCAACCCTTTAGCCAGATATTCATCTGCCATATCCTCCTATTCTTACCCTCACTAGCTTGTGGCACAGGGAGTAATCTGGAGATTATTACCCTTGAGGTCCTGCTTTTTAACCTCTTTCTTAAGTCTCTATATTCATTCTGCAGGACCCTATCCCTATTTCTACCTATATCATTTGTGCCAACGTGCACAATGATTACTTGTTGCTCACCCTCCCCTTTGAGAATGTTCTGCAACCACTCAGAGGCATCCTTGACCCTGGCACCAGGGAGGCAACACACCATCTTAGAGTCTCTTTTGTGCCAACAGAATCTCCTGTCTGCCCCCAGGTGATTTTACCTTCCCTAATATTGACTTGGATTGCCCCTGTGCTAAGGGATTAGATGGGGCAGAATTTGTTAAGTGTGTTCAGGGAAGTTTTCTCAAGCAAGTGTACTAGTGTGCAACACTTGACTTCCTCTTAGGGAGTGGCTGATGTGTCAGTGGAGGAACATTTTGGGATCAGTGAGCATAATAAACCAGTGCAGGACAGACACAGTGAATGACAAGGTCCCGGGGAGTGTGGTAGAACAGAGAGACCTAGGGGTACAGGCACGTAGTTCTTTGGAAGTGGTGGCACCGGTAGGTAAGGTGGTAAAGAAGCCATATAGCATGCTTGCCTTCATCACTGAGTACAAGAGGTGGGACATCATGAGGTGCATAGATAAGGTGATTGTCACAGTCTTTTTCCCAGGGTAGGGGAGCCTAAAACTAGAGGGCATAGGTTTCAGATGAGAGGGGTATGATTGAAAGGAGACCCGAGCAGCACGCTTTTCCACACAGAGAGTGGTGGGTCTGGAGAACAAGCTGCCAGAGGAAGTGGTGGAAGCAGGTAAAATTACAATGTTTAAAAGACATTTGGACAAGTTCATGGATAGGAAAGATTCAGAGGGATATGGGCCAAAGGCATTCAAATGATTCTTGATCAGGAAGGCAGCCAAGTCAGCATGGACTAGCTGAAGTTGTTCCATTGTGATGAAGGGCCTGTTTCCATCTGTATAACTCAATGACTCTGTGAGGTTTAGTATAAAAATGGGCACTTGATGTTCAGTGTGGACTCTGGGCAAAAGGGAATGTTTCGATGATGTACCTCATGAATCTATATTATTCCAGGGTTTGGGGTTCTAGAATTAAACAACTGAATCATCTCAGATCTGGTAAGAAAATCTGAGATAAGATTATCCTTGAAAACAGAAAGCTGACAAAGCAGATCCCAATCAATGCTTGGGTAATTACACCACAGTTCTTGTACACCTTTGTAATTCCAGTGCATGTTTGCTCCTTTGTCTCCCTCCAACTACTTGCCTCCATACCCCCAGAATTATGACAGCGCTATTATTCCTTCTTAACTCCAACTAACTGAATTCTGTCTTTATACCACAAGGTACGTCTCTCTCTCTCTCTCTCTCTATAATGTTTCCCTTAATCTTTACTGCCACCCCACCTCCTTTACTTACTTCCTAATTTTCTTAACATTTTGCCTTTTTTTTAGTTATGTTTCAATTAATGCCACACAAGTCTATTTCCACCTACAGCTTAACTTTATTTTTCTTACTGAGTCTCCTCCTGCAATTGACAATGTCCTAGTTCGTTTCCAATGACTAAAACTTTTTCCTTTCTTGGCAGTGAAAATCATAATTAGCACCAAAACATTACAGTTCGCCTTAATGTACTGTATAATTCTGCAACTGCATTAATTTTAATAAATATACATGTTCCACCAGAGGACCTTCATTTCATCTAACGGATCCAGAGAGTTGTAATGGTCACCATTGCTAAACTTTTCTAACCAGTTAGAAATGACACAACAGAAGAACAAGTCCTACCTTATTACGTATACAACATGAAAATGGTACACCACAAGCTAGTGGACCAGTTACACTTCCTTCACAACGATGGTACATATTTGCTGACCAATCTGTGAAATCACGTGCACCGCAGCATTTAAACTGCAAACAAAAAAGGGTCAAGTCACAAGTCTGATATAAACAATATTTTAATTTATACATAAAGAATGCAGTGTAGTAAGGGGAAAGAAAACAGAGCCAATAAACTAGCTCAACACACTCCTAACTACAATTTCTCTAAAGTACTCTACTTTTTATTGAGTTCATATATTAGGTACGAATGTTACAAATTAATTTCTACATTGCATATAAATGCTTAGAAGTTAGACAGTCCAGCTCTATAGTTTTGTGTGCTGCATCATTCAATTTCAGTGAAAAATAAAACACAATGAAAACACTGATGCAAGTTGGACAAAATTCCCATTCTGCTAGGGTCCTATGTCTGACAAACTAACAAATGGAAGAGCCCAGACAGCTGAAGTCTGGCACTGGGAACCCTGCCTAGGTTGGTGCACTTAGTTAGCCAGCTCTTTCTCAGGAACCCCATCCCCATGCAGCAGTGAAGCCAGCACCAACACCTGGAACCCAAAGCCGCCCTCCCAAAAGCTCACAACTCTTGTCTGATGCACCCCTCCCATCTCAGTCTGCAATCTGCTGAGCTGACACAATATTCCTCACCCCACGCTTCCCACCGTCTCCCATTCAATGCTACAATCTGCCAATCACCACCAATTCACAATTTCCCTGACCAACCACCAGCGATAGGATAAGTGTCTTCTCCTACCCTTGATTAATAAACCCAAGAAACTGACACATCTCAGCACACCTAACGTACCTTTGAACCACCCCAGTACTGACCACTTGGCCCAAAACCTCTGCTCGATCCCCAAGCCTCTGAATCACATTCAATCTCCTCTCACTCAGGACATCCTGCTAATGCCAGAGCAGGTAAAGACATTTTGTCATGCAAGGCCACAAGAGTGTTATCAATCTCACCATTGTTAAACTGATTGTTTAATATACCCAAACAAGTGCCTTTCTATTTTCAGGCAAAAGCTGGTACATCTTCCATAAATATGAGAAATACTGAATCTGCATTTCCTGCCTCGTCACTTTACTTTTCGATTTTGATTCATGCTTTTTAGGTGCATTAGTGGACTCCTTATGGGAATAAAATGGTAAATTGGTTTATTATTGTCACATGTACTGAGGTACAGAGAAAATCTTGTCTTGCATACTGTTCATACAGATCAATTCATTATACAGTGCATTGAGGTAGTACAATGGAAAACAATGACAGAATGCAGAATAAAGAGTTACAGCTACAGAGAAAGTGCAGTGCAGGTAGACAATAGGGTGCAAGGTCATAACAAGGTAGATTGTGAGGTCAAGCATATATCTTATTGTACTAGGGAACTGTTCAATAGTTTTATAACAGTGGGATAGAAGCTGTCCTTGAGCCTGGTCGTATGTGCTTTCAGGCTTTTCTTTCTTTTTCAATCTTTTTATTAGTTTTCAAATTAATACAGATTGATATATAGCATCAGTATTTATACATGTAATCTAAAGAGATCAGGATAACAATCATAGCATATATAATCATAAAGAACAATAAAATATAAAAAAACTGTAGATCCAACGATCTCTTAGTAAATGAATATAATATAAAAGAAAGGAAAGAAAAAGATTTATTATATAAATTTTTTAAAAAACTCAAATCAATAAAAAAATTATAAACAATATAAACTAGACAAACAAAAACTTCTTAAAAGAAAAACAAACAACAAAAAAAAAGAAAAAAAAACTGGGCTAAAATTTCTCAGTAGAAACAGAGCAATATTATGTCGTCAAGTCCGTTCCTCCAAGTTGGAAAGTTATTGAAAGGGGATCTGCATCATTTGAAAATATTGAATAAATGGACTCCAAATATCTTCAAATTTAAGCAAAGGATCAACAGTACCACTCTTAATTTTTTCCAAGTTTAAACATGATATAGTTTGAGAAAACCATTGAAAAGTAGTAGGGAGTATTGGATCCTTCCATTTAAGCAAAATGGATTGTTTGGCCATTAATGTAACAAAAGCAATCATACGGTTAGCGGAAGGAGATAAATGGCCAGACTCTATCCTTGGTAATCCAAAAATTGCAGTGATAGGGTGAGGTTGTAAATCAATTTTCAATACGTTTGAAATAATGTTACTTTCAGGCTTTTGTATCCTCTGCCTGATGGGAGGGGGGAGAAGGGAGAATGTCCTGGGTGGGTGGGGTCTTTGATTATGCTGGTTGCTTTACTGAGACAGCGAGAAGTGTAGACAGAGTCCATGGAGGGGAGGCTGGTTTCCGTGATGTGCTGGGCTGTGTTCACAACTCTCTGCAGTTTCTTGTGGTCACAGGCAGAGCAGTTGCCATACCAAGCCGTGATGCATCCAGATAGGATGCTTTCTATGGTACATCAATAAAAATTGGTGAAGGTTAAATGGGACCTGCCAAATTTTCTTTAGCCTCCTGAGGAAGTGGAGGAACTGGTGAGCTTCCTTGGCCATGGTGTCTACATGGTTAGACCAGGACAGACTATTGGTGAGGTTCAGTCCTAGGAACTTGAAGCTTTCAACCTTCTCAACCTCAGCACCGTTGATGTAAACAGGAGCATGTGCACTGTCCCCCTTCCTGAAGTCAATGACCAGCTCTTTTATTTTGCTGACATTGAGGGAAAGGTTGTTGTCATGACACCATGTCACTCGGCTCTTTAATACACACAAGCATGCAAGAACTCATTTGGGGACCATGATTTGGAAGCAAGAATGGATGTACAATAAAATGCTTGGTACATTGTGTGGCCTGTGAACTTGTATGAAGTCATAACAGCATCACTTCCACTTTGGACAATAAAAAATCAGCCATGATTGAATGGTGGAGCAGACTCGATGGGCCGAATAGCTTAATTCTGCTCCTATTTCTTATGGTCTTTTGGTCTTGTGTACTTCTCCAGCAGCAGGATCAGTTTTCAACTGAAGTCAATGGAGTCAGAGCACAGAAGCAGGCCCTTCAGCCCATCACATCCATACTATCTGTTGTATCCATCTACACTAATCGCATTCACCCGCATTTGGTCTGTAGCCTTCCAGGCTCTGGCAATTCAAGTACTTGCCCAAATGCTTTTAAATGTCATGAAAGTATCTGTCTCCACCACCTCTACAGGCAGCGCATTCCAGACCCCAACCACTCTCTGTGTGAAAATATTTTGTCTTAGATCCTCTCTAATCTTCCTGCTACTTACCTTCAACCCATGCCTTCTTCTTTTAGACATCCCTACTATGGGAAAAGATTTTTATTACCTACTCTCAATATCCCCCTCATACTTTTATGTACTCTATCAGGTCATCCCTCTGCTCCTCTGCTCCAAGGAAAGCAAGCCCAGCCTATCCAGTCTCTTCTTATAACTGAAATACTCCAGTCCAGGCAACTTCCTGCTGAATCTTCACTGCACCCTTTCCAGTGCAATCAGATACTTTCTACAGCGCGGCGACCAGAACTGCATGCAATACTCCAGGTGTGGCCTAACCGGTATTTTGTATAGTTTAATATGACATCCCAGCTCTTATGTTCTCTGCCATGGCCGACGAAGGCAAGCATTCCATGTGCCTTCTTCACTACTGTATCCACTTGTGCTGCCACTTTCTATGGAGCTGTACCTCAAGGTCTCTCCTCTGTTCATCAACACTCCATAGGGCCCTACGATGACTCTACATGTCCTACCCTTGTTTGTCCTCCCAAATGCATCACCTCACACTTGTCAGGATTAAATTCTATTTGCCATTCAGCAGATCTCTATCACGCTGTAGCCTTAGGCGAACTTCCTCACTATCTGCAACACCATGGATTTTCAGACCATCTGCAAACTTACTTATCACACCTCCTGCATTCATATCCAAGTCCTCAACATATATTGTAAACATCAAAGGTCCCAGCACTGATCCTTGTGGTACACCACTGGTCACAGACTTCCAATCAAAAAAGTAACCCTCCACCACCACGACCCTCTGCCTCCTTTTACCACTTTTGGGTCCAGTTTACCTCCTGCCCTGGATCCCGCGGGCTCTAACCTTCTAGACCAGTCTACCATGCAAGGCCTTGTAAAAATATACACAACAAATCTACTGCACTCTTCTCATCAATATCTTAGTTACTTTCCTCAAAAAAATTCAATCAAATTTGTGAGGCAGGATTTCCCATAAACAGTACCATGCTGACTCCCCCTAATCAGTGCCTGACTTTCCAAGAAAAGATAAATTTTGTCCTTTAGAACTTTTTCCAATAGTTTCCTTACCACTGATGGAAGACTCACTGGCCTGTGGTTATCCCTGCTGTCCTTCTTGAATAAAGGAACGACATTTGCTATCCTCTGTACTTCAACTGTGACTAACAAAGATGTAAAACTGTATGATACTTTATGACTAAATAGATCCAAGACTGATCTGTTTAAATCCTAATGCTTTGTTATCCATCACCTAGAGGACATTGTTGAGTAATCAGAAGTAGATTGGTGTTGATGCAAATGAATGATCGGCTGCAGTGATGGATCAGACTGAAAGGGGGGGGGGGGAAGGGGAAGGGGGCATGAGGGTTGGCTTTCCTGGGGCATCAGGACCAGTTCTGGAGAAAGCAGGACCCAGGACCTAGATAGGTTGCACCTCAAGCTAATGAAGGGGGGAGGAAATTGAAAAAGTGAAGTTGAGGGGTGGGGAAAATGGCCATTTTGGTTCAAGGAACTGTCACAGCTGTGAGAAGGAATGATTTGCTAGAAGGATCGTTGAACGATGCTGCAAGTTGAACTGAAGAATAAAAAAATGGGTACTTACACTATTGGAACTGTACCATGACTTCCAAGCAGTCCAAAGGGTAAATTTGTAGGCAAATTTCTAACAAGTGTAAAATTAGTTATAGTGGGGGAATTTCAATTATCCTTGTACTAAGTGGGATATGGTCAATGTAAAAGGCATAAAAGGAACAGAAGGCACAGAAGAACTGCTTTAGCCAATACTAGTAGTGGCCATTTCCGATGGAAGTTTGTCCATCTCCATACAGATTTTTCCTCTCTTAGAGATGCTGTGTGATCTGTTGGACATTTTCAGATTCTCTTTTGTTTGAGATTCCCAGTAATTGCTTTGTTCTTCCTCTCACTGTTCCAGCATGTTCATTTATTTTTTTCGAACTAACCTCACTCATTTATTAAGCATTGTGCCATCTGGACAACCCTGGGCCAAAGGAGGGCCGAACAGAGAGACCTAGTGGTATAGATACATAGTTTTCTGAAAGTGGGGACATGGGTAGGCAGGGTGGTGAAGAAGGAGTTTGGCACGTTTGCCTTCATCAGTCAGAGCATTAAGTATAGGAGTTGGGATGTCATGTTACAGCTGTACAAGTCGTTTGTAAGACTACACTTGCTGGAAAGGGTGCAGAAAAAATTCATAATGATGTTATCAGGACTGGAGGCTTGAGCGGTGACCTTATAGAAGTATACAGGTAAATTGAATGGTAACAGTCTTTTTCCCAGGGTAGGGGAGTTTAAAACTAGTCATCATAGGTTTAAGGTGAGAGGGGAAAGATTTAAAAGTAACCTTATGAGCAAACTTTTCATACAGAGGATGGTGGGTGTATGGAAAGAGCTGCCAGAAGCTGTAGAGGTGGGTACAATTACATTTAAAAGACATTTAGACAGGTACAAGGATAGGAAAGGTTGAGAGGGGTATGGGTTTAACACAGGTAAATTGGAATAACACAGATAGACAACTTGGTCGGCATGGACGAGTTTGGCCGAAAGACCTGTTTCTGTGCTGTACAACTGATTCTGTGGTCTCTGCCCTATCATGGATATTCCCTGTGTGTATCTGTCCTCTCTGTAACTCTGTTTTCTCGTTTACCATTGCTGAGGAAGGGTAGTTGACACAACACATTAACTTTGTTTCTCTCTCCACAAAATGTTGCCTGACCTTTAGTAATTTTTCATTTGGGCCTGGTAACATACACATTTTCAAAGTTTCTAAAATAAAGTTAAAAAAGACAAATGCATCATCTACAACAGGGTTTTCTGAGCCCTGGCCTCCATTATATTCAAATCTTACGATGAAACTACATTATCAGACTGTGGAACTAGCAATGTATGTAAAGCTTTATACAGTATATATATCGAGCCACCAAAATTTAGAAATCCTACACACCTCCTCTTGGACAAAATCCATTATGTTCTTGAAATCCAGGTCATCATAATAATGCTCAATTCCGTGGCGGATGTTTTCATTTATAAAGTCTAATGTCTGGGGAGAAAATGACAAAAGTTAAACCTTGAAAGCTTTCATGCAGTTAATAATCAATCAAAAATTATGATGACTAAATATGTAATTCAGACATCCTGAGTATTAATATTTAGAGATATAACAATTACCCATCAATTACAACCATATCTGTAACTAAACCAGTTTGTCCTTTAGAACAATGATTGAATTTCAACTTTAATGATGTATTATGGTGATACATAAGTTTAACATTATATTCATTACATTATTATGCAGAGGGCTCTCCTAGCAGACATTCAAATGCTGGTAAAATCACCACAAGAAGTAATGTTTGAATAGATAAGACTTTCATACCTTAGGTGATTCTCAGGAGCAAGTTTCCCCTACCCAAACCTCCGAGCATGTCTATCTTTACCTTTAAATGTATACATATAAACTTATACGTAAAACGGAGCACATAATCATGCAGTTTCCATACTCCTCTAGAATTAACCCTGGTCCTGTCTATGTTCTGAGAAACACAATGATCCCCTACAGAAAAGGCTGAACTAAAAATAAGAAAGTTACGTGGGTACTCTCAACAAGAACTGACAAAACATTTTGGAAGACTGCAGCTGTGGAGGACAGAAGTTCAAGGAAAGAAGGCAAATGCTATAAATCAGGGAATCTTTCTAAGTTTCTGTAGTTTGTAACTCCATACATGGACCAGGACACCCAGACTATAACTCATGGGCAACACTTAGCTTGATCTGATGAAAATGAAGTTATAATATTCTACTGTGTTGTTGAATAGGCCCTTCCTTTGCAATCTCCCATCAAAGCAGAGAGTTTGAGTTGGAGGAAGTATTTGCACAAGGTGGTACAATGGGATAACAGTTAATGCTGCTGCCTCACAGCTCCAGTGACCTAGGTTCAATCCTGACCTTTGGTGGAGTTTAAATGTCCTCCTTGTGATCATGTGGGTTTCCTCTGGGTGCTCTAGTTTCCTTCCCCATCCCAAAGACATGCTGGTTGGTTATTTGGCTACAGTCAATTGCCTTTACTTTGGGTGGTGTTAGGAGAACGGGGGGAAATTTATGGGAACACAAGAGAGAATAGCTTACAGAGAAATAAGTGAGAAAATGGGACTCGTGGGAGCAATCTGAGAAAGACTTGATTTGCCAAATGACCTCATATGTTGTGAGACAATATGAATTGAGGATTGGAGTGATCGGGCAGATAAATATAGGCAGGAGGAGTTGAGGAAATGATTTAGGGTTGGGGTGGTGTGAACAGTAAAGAGAAAAGAGAATGGTGATACTCTCCAACAGCAATTTAAGCAGCTTTGGAAATGTTAAACCAACGTCAAAGCAGGCTTCAATCCTCTGATTAAAAATTTGTTCCACATTCTTGTGGGCTTAATGCACAGTAGAATATTGTGCAACAGTAAGCAAGTGTTGTATATGGTGTACTGGTTGATGTCACCATACAAAAATCAGCACATGCACTCAACACCAGTGTGGACGCCTGTGCTGGCAACAATTTTCTGCAATAACTTAAAGTGGCCTCCCAACTCCCAAATTTTGAGCATCTCTATCATAGATTTATCTTGCAGGACCAAGTTATTTTGACTTACATAATTTTCAAGCAGGATTTTCATCTTCACAAACCAGCAAACATCTCTATTCTTTTTGTGAAACTATGCAAATATTTGGTTTTGTACTCAGGAAGAATGTCTAAGTTTAGATTTAAGCTACTGGAATTTATCCCAAGCATCTCTCCAGTCTTTTTGAGCAGTACAAGTTCACATTAGAACTTGCTTCATGTTTAAAATACCAAGCAAATGTATTAAACAAAGAACAATCAAATAATGCAAATACCCTGTTGAATGACATCAACCTGGAATGAATGCAATTGCAGACTAACTCCATGGACATTAGATTGCATTGTGCTGTTTTCTCAGCATTATACAGTGAAAAATGTCTTTCAACTTTAAGTGCTATGCCATTGGAAATTAAACTTGATGTTTGCATTTCCAACATCTGAAAAGCAGCCAATGACATCAATACCCTTGCAGTATCATCTAATAGAATATCTTTTGAATGGGAGTTTCAGGTCAGGTGCCACAAATACCAAAGGTGATACCAGCAGACCTGAGGAAGGAGGCAGAAGACATACACAGGGTTTAATGACCATACCTCCACATGGGGACACATGTGCCTGGAGCACGTTGCCCAAGGTCATGTAGTAATGACTGGTCTACATCACACCTCACAATTTAATGCTCACTGCAGCATTGTGGAAGCTGCTGCTACTTTGTATTCTAGAAGGTGGTACTTCTGTACTTTTCCCTCAGTTGTTCCCTCAGTCAAATACAGCAGGCAGAAGGATTTGCCAGCATTTTCTGCTTCTCAGGCTGTAATCAACTGCACTCACGTGGCAATCCAGGAACACAGAGCTCCTCCTAAAAAGTCAGACATTACTGGCTTAATGTGAAAGTTATCTTTGGCCATGAGAGGAATTTAGCTTACTTGACTCCTCCATTCTAAGGAAATGCACTTTGTCAGGCATCTGTGCAGGCAGTAGTGACCTAAGGGCTACATCTTGACTGACAAGAGTTACCTGCTGCTTCTGTGGGTTTTCATATCTAAACATAGTCCATCCATTCCACCAGAGCATTACTAGAATGAAGGACATGGCACCACCTGGACCACAGTGAAGAATGCCAACAGACTTTTCAAGATAACATTCCACTATCCCAACCAGGTTTGAGAGCACCTTGCAGTATTTATCAAAATCATCTGGATATTTTGTTGTGGTTTGTTACACCTGGTCAGCCCTAGCCAAGGCAATAAAGGAAGCAACAATGCAAGAGTAGGACTGTGAGAAGTTGGAGAGGGAGGGGGGTGAGCTGAAGAAGAAGAGCAGCACAACATTCAAACTAAGATAATCAAATTATTACTAAGGTCCCCCTCAACTGCCTCCTCCAAAGAACCAAAGGATTGCACGAATCAGAGTGGATTCCATTCACCTAGAGCAGAATAGACATAATCTTCACTGCACAATAGAGACACAAGGTCCGGTGCAGAAGCAGGCTCTTCAGCCCAACTCATCCATGCCAACTAAGGTGCATTCCTGAGCTGGTCCCAGTTGCCTGCATTTGGCACATATCCCTGTAAACCTTTTCTATCCATGTACCTGCCCAAATGTCTTTTAAATGTTATAATTGTCCCGCCTCTACCACTTCCTCTGCCACCTTGTTCCATTCACCCATCACCCTCTGTGTGGAAAAACTTGCCCCTCAGGTCCTCTTTGAATCTTTCCCCTCTCACATTAAACCTCTGCCTTGTTGTTTGAGACTCCCCTACTCTGAGAAAAAGACCTTATCTGTGCACCTCATGGCTTTATAAACCTCTGTAAGGTCACCCTTCAGCCTTCTTTGCTCTAAGGAAAACAGTCCCAGTCTATCTACTCTCTCCTTATAACTCATGGCCTCCAGTCCTGGCAACATCCTTGTGAATCTTTTCTGCGCCTTCTCTAACTTAATCACATCCTTCCTATAGTGTGATGACCAGAACTGCACACAATACTCCAGATGTGGTCTCACCATGTTACAGCTGTATAGGACATTGATGTCCCAACTCTTGTACACAATGCACCATCCCTTGTAGACAAGCATGCCACACACCTTCCTCATCACCTTGTCTACCTATGTCACCACTTTCAGGGAACCAAGCACTTGTACTCCTAGGTCTCTCTGTTCTACATCATTTACTGTACAAGTCCTGCCCTGGTATAACTTCCCAAAATATATCACTTCGCACTTGTCCGGGTTAAATCCTATCTGCTCTTCCTTTGCCTACTTCCCCAGTTGATCAGTATCCAGTTGTAACCCTAGACAACCTTCTTCATGGTCCACCACACCGCCAATCTTGGAGTCATCCACAAGCTTACTAATCATGCCGTCTATATTCTCATTCAAATCATTAATATAACTGACAAACAACAGTGGACCCAGCACCGATCCCTGCAGCACACCACTGGCCATAGGCTTCCAATCTGAAAAACAACCCTCCACTACAACCCTCTGACCCTTTCCACCAAGTTTTCTTAATTTTGTGTCTGATTGGCTAGCTCACTCTGGATCCCATGTGATCTCACCTTCTGGACCAGTCTACTATACGGGACCTTGTCAAAAGCCTTGCTAAAGTCCATGTGGACAAATCCTTCAACCCTGCGCAATAACCAAGAAAAACTTGGGGAGCAGCAGCAACCACTGTAGTAGCCTTTTTTGACCTCACAAAAGCCTTAGTGTTGCCAGTTAAGAAAGACAGTGGAGCACACTTTTCCAATTTAGCAGCCCTCAGAAATTTACCTCAATTCTATGGCTATTACATGATGGATGCAAGCTGTGATCTTAATCATGCATCCACAACACACCCGATCTCAGTGCAGATGGGTGTCAGCAAGACCGCATCATCACCCCAATATTTTTCTCACTGCAATGCTGCACCCCATCTCTAACAAGCTTTCTACTGGGGTGGAGCTATTCTACAGGACAAGCTGAAAACTGTTCAACCTGTGTCATTTGCCACTCTACCCTCAGTAATCAGACTGCATTTGCAGACAATGCTTGTGTGTGCCCAGGTCACTTCGCACTTGTCCAAGATCCAACTCATCATCACCTTGTTCACTGAAGCACACAAGAGAATGGGCCGACATGGTCAGAGTCAGAGTTGTTCAACATAGAAGCAGGCCCTTCCGCCCATCATTTCCATGCCAGCCATTAAATACCCATGTACTAGCACTTGGTCTGTAGTCTTCTATAACTTCACAAATTAAGAGCTCATGTAGACACTTTTATTAAATTTTGTGAGAGTACTTATCTTGACCACCCACCGAGGCAGTGCACTCAGACTCCAACCACCCTACGGGTGAAAAAAATTCCTCCTTGGAGCCTCTAAAGCTCTTACTCCTCACCCTAAACCTATGCCCTCAGACAGTTTCAGATGTCTCTGCTGTTGGAAAGAGTTTTATATTATCAATCCTACCTAAGCCCCTCATATGTTTGTATACCTCCACCAGATTCCCCCTCAGCCGCCTCCACTCTGAACTCAGCCTTGTAACTGAAGCACTCTATCCCAGACAACATCATGGTGAATCTCCTCTGTGCCCTCTCCAATACAGTCACATCCTTCCTATAGTGTGGTGACTAAAACTGCTCACTTGTGGCCTAACAACGTTTTAGAAAATGTTGTGCCACAAGCTGTAAACTCTTATATTCTATGACCCAGCTGGTGAAGGCAGTATGGCTTCTTCACCATCTTACCTATACGGGCTGCTGCCTTCAGGGATCTTTGGATTTGTGAAACCAAGTTTCCTCTATTCCTCAATATTCCCTCGGTCTTACCATTCATTGTTGTTCTTTATTACCCTCCCAAAATGCATCACCTCACACTTATGAGAATTAAATTCCACCTACCATTGTTCTGACAAGTATCCACAAAATAATGGGAATTACAGCAAAACTGCCTGTAGTCAAAATCTGAAACAATTATTAGAAAAACTCAAATGCCATCATTAAAAATTGATACTTAAAGGCCAATTTGTGTTTTTTTTGCATAGAATCATTCTAATTATCCAACAATATGAGTTAAGCAAAGCAAAAACAATAGCAAAATGGAGTATAAAAAGATTAATTCAGAAACCTTGAGTTTAACAATTCAAAGTTTGCTAATATGTATTATGATCAATTTATGAAATTTTAATTTCTTACCTGATTCCTAAAGATCAATGCCACAATTCCACCCATCAATTCAAGTATCAATCCAATTGCAAGTGTATAGAGAAACTATATTAAAAAAAACAAAAATAGTTCTGTTTCATTCCTAAACTTAATAAATGCACCAATATTTTTAGAAATATTATTTGTGGGTTCAGGAAATGCAAGTCAGGTTTTGATATGGCAGATATTACAAGTGGCCTTAGCAATCATGAGAAGAAAAATGTCACGGTAAGTTTTAATGTAATTTTAGTCGATTATAATGTCCCTTATTGTCAATACTTCACATGAAGTTTATATTTGCTGCTTTGGCAAAGCATGGGATGGCTACTGCAGCAACATAACAAGAAACTGGAGTAGGCCATTCAGCTTCTCATACCTGCTCCACCATATGCTTGGATCTAAAACAAGCCCCGTCTCCATCAGTTCCACCCCACCCCCCTCCCAGCTGCACTATTCCACAAATCAATACGGTGAACCTTGAACAACAAAAGTGGAAATACTCAGCAGGTCAGCCGGCATCGAGAAACTGCATCATGTATCTTCACTCCTGTACTCAAAACCTTTTGCAATGGTCAACATACCATTTACCTTCCAAGCATGTTGTACCAGCATATTAACACCAGGCACAATAACGCCTGGGTCTCTATGAAAACTAACATATTTCAATCTCTCACCATTTAAAAAAAAGTCCACGTTATTATTTTTTCCGACCAAAGTGAATAATCTCATGTTTTTACACATTATATTTCACCTGCCAGATACTCTCATATTCAATTGGTCTGTCTACATTGTCTTAGAGTCTCTTTGTATTCTCTTCACCACTCACACTGCCACCCAGTTTCATATCCTTATCAATACTTGGTCCCCATGTCTGAATCATTGAAATAGATTGTAAAGAGCTGGTGCTCCAGCACTGATCCCTGCAACGTGTCACTGGTCACAGCATTCCACCCAAAAACAATCTATTTATTCCTACTCTCTGATTTCTGTCTGTTAAACAATCTGTCTGTTAGAAATATTTAAGTAGGAAAAAACTAGGTAGGGGGATAAAAGAATTAGTTCAGATGGAGGACAGGGTGGTGTGCTGCAGCTGCTTGATGTGGGAGCTCATGGAACTTGCTGTGGTCTACGATGACCATGTCTGCAGTAAGTGCTTGAGGCTGGAGGAACTTCGGCTCAAACTTGATGAGCTGAAGTTGCAGCTTCAAACACTGCGGAGCATCAGGGAGGGAGAGAGTTATGTAGATGCTGTACTTCAGGAGACAGTCACTCCCCCTTAGAGCAGGTACCTCTGGGGACCAGGAAGTAGGTAGAAGGGTGACTGTCAGGGGAAGGAAAAGGAAAAAGAAAACGAACAGATAGTGGAGGGGACCCCGGAGGCTGTTCCTCTCAATAACAGGTTTTCCGCTTTGGAAGCTGTTGGGGGGATGACCTGCAGGGGCCTAGCAGCAGAGGCCAGGACTCTGGCACTGGGACCGGTCCTGCTGCTCAGAAGGGAAGGGAGGAGAAGAGGAAGGCAGTAGTGATAGGGGACTCAATAGTCAGGGAAACAGATAGGAGGTTCTGTGGCAGTGAGCATGAATCCCGGATGGTATGTTGCCTCCCAGGTGCCAGGGTCCGGGATGTCTCTGATCGGGTCCACAGTATTCTTGAGCGGGAGGGAGAACAGCCAGAAGTTGTGGTTCATGTTGGTACCAACGACATAGGTAGGAAGGGGGATGAGGTCCTGAAAAGTGAGTTTAGGGAGCTAGGCAGAAGGCTGAAGAACAGGACCTCAAGGGTAGCAATCTCGGGATTGCTGCCAGTGCCATGTGATAGTGAAGGGAGGATAGGCAAATCCTCTTCAAAGGGAGATGGCAAATAAATGCGTGGCTGAGAAGTTGGTGCAGGAGCGAGGGTTTTAGATTTTTGTATCACTGGGATCTCTTCAGGGGAAGGTGGGAGCTGTACATAGAGGACGGGTTACACCTGAACCTGAGGGGGGGGGGGGGGGGGTGCCAATATCCTTGTAGCCAGGTTTGCTAGGGTGGTTCGGGAGGGTTTAAACTAGTTTGCGAGGAGGAGTAGGTCAGGGGAAGAAGGGGATGGGGAAAAGTCAGATCTAACAGGTAGACAGGCTTTGAGGAAGGAGAAGCAGAGTACAGGCTATAGAAGTAGTAAGGCAGATGGGCTAAAGTGCATTTACTTAAATGCAAGAAGCATCAGGAATAAGGGCTGATAAGCTCAGAGCTTGGATAAGCACATGGGACTACAATATTGTGGCTATCACAGAGACATGGCTGACATCAGGGCAGGAACGGATGTTGAATAATCCTGGTTTTCAGTGTTTTAAAAGGGATAAGGAAGGGGGAGAAGAGGAGGAGGGGTGGCGATACTGGTCAGGGACACGGTTACACCTGCAGAAAGGGTGAATAACGTAGAAGGATCCTCTCTAGAGTCAATATGGGTGGAAGTTAGGAACAAGAAAGGAGCACTCTACTGGGAGTATTCTATAGGCCCCCTGGTAGCAGTAAGGATACTGAGGAGCAGATTGGGAGGCAGATTTTGGAAAGATGTGAAAATAACAGGGTTATTATAGTGGGAGACATCAACTTCCCAAATATTGATTGGCACCTGCTTAGTGCCAAAGGTTTAGATGGGGTGGAGTTTGTTATGTGTGTACAGGACAGATTCCTGTCACAGTATGTTGACAGGCCGACTAGAGGGAATGCCATATTAGATCTAGTTTTAGGTAATGAACTGGGTCAGGTGACAGATCTCTCAGTGGGTGAGCATTTGGGGGACAGTGACCATTGCTCCATAACCTTTAGAATTGTCATGGACAGGGATAGGAGCAAAGAGGATGGGAAGATATTTAAATGGGGAAGGCGAATTATGGGGCTATAAGGTGAGAACTAAAGGGTGTAAATTGGGGTGACATTTTTGAGGGAAAATGTACTATGGACATGTGGTCGATGTTCAGGGATCTCTTGCATGATGTTAAGGATAAATTTGTTCTGGTGAGGCAGAGAAGGAATGGCAGGGTGAGGGAACCATGGGTGACAAGGGAGGTGGAACAACTAGTTAGGAAGAAGAAGGCAGCATCCGTAAGGTGTAAGCAGCAAGGATCAGACAGGGGTCATGAGGAATATAGAGTAGCAAGGAGGGAACTGCTGAGGAGATCGAGAAGGGGACATTAAAAGGCTTTGGCGAGTAGGGTTAAGGAGAATCCCAAGGCTTTTTACTTGTACGTGAAGGGCAGAAGGATGGCTAGAGTAAAGGTAGGTCTGATTAAAGACAAAGGTGGGAAGATGTGCCTGGAAGCTGTGGAAGTGGGTGAGGTTCTCAATGAATACTTCTCTTCAGTATTCACCAAGGAGAGGGTTCTTGATGACGCTGAGGACAGTGTTGGTAAGGTTAATGTTCTTGAGCATGTAGATATCAGAAGGGAGGAGGTGTTGGAGCTGTTAGAAAATATTAGGACAGATAAATCCCCGGGGCCTGACGGAATATTCCCCAGGCTGCTTCGTGAGGCGAGGGAGAAGATTGCTGAACCGTTGGTTAGGATCTTTGAGTCCTCGTTGTCCATGGGAATGGTACCGGAGGATTGGAGGGTGGTGAATGTTCAAAAAAGATAGTAGGGATAGTCCAGGGAATTACAGACCAGTGAGCCTTATGTCTGTGGTGGGCAGGCTGTTGGAGGCGATTCTTAGAGATAGGATCTATGACCATTTAGAGAATCATAGACTGATTAGGAACAGCCAGCATGGATTTGTGAAGGGTAGATCTTGCCTCACTAGACTGATAGGGTTCTTTGAGGAGGTGACAGGAAGATTGATGAGGGTAGTGCAGTGGATGTGGTCTACATGGATTTTGGTAAGGCATTTGACAAGGTTCCATATGGTAGGCTTCTTCAGGTCAGAGGCCAAAGGATCCGGGGAGGCTTGGCAGTGTGGATTCAGAATTGGCTTGCCTGTAGAAGGTTGTGGTGGAGGGAGTGCATTCAGATTGGAGGGCTATGACTAGTCGTGTCCCACAGGGATCGGTTCTGGGACCTCTACTTTTTGTAATATTTATTAATGACTTGGATGAGGGGGCGGAAGGGTGGGTTAGCAAGTTTGCAGATGACACAAAGATCGGTGGTGCTGTGGATAGTGTGGAGGGCTTTCGAAGCTTACAGACGGATATTGATAGGATGCAGAGTTGGGCTGACAAGTGGCAGATGGAGTTCAATCCAGAGAAGTGTGAGGTGGTACACTTTGGAAGGACAAACTCCAAGGTGGAATACAAGGTAAATGGCAGGATTCTGGGCAGTGTAGAGGAGCAGAGGGATCTGGGGGTTCATATCCACAGATCACTGAAAGTTGCCTCGCAGGTGGATAGGGTAGTTAAGAAAGCTTATGGGATGTTAGCTTTCATAAATCGTGGGATTGAGTTTAAGAGCTGTGAAGTAATGATGCAGCTTTACAAAACTCTGGTTAGACCACACTTGGAGTACTGTGTCCAGTTCTGGTTGCCTCATTATAGGAAGGATGTGGAGGAGTCGGAATACCAGGATGCTGCCTGGATTAGAGAGTATGGATTATGAGGAGAGACTAAAGGAGCTAGGGCTGTTCTCATTGGAGAGAAGGAGGATGAGGGGAGACATGATAGAGGTATACAAAATATTAAGAGGAATAGACAGAGTAGACAGCCAGCGCCTCTTTCCCAGGGCACCAATGGTCAATACAAGAGGGCATGGCTTTAAGGTAATGAGCGGGAAGTTCAAGGGAGACGTCAGAGGGAGGTTTTTCACCCAGAGAGTGGTTGGTGCATGGAATGCGCTGCCTGGGGTGGTGGTGGAGACTGATACGTTGGGCAAGTTCAGGAGATTGTTAGATAAGCATATGGAGGAATTTAAGATATGAGGTATAGTCTTAGGTGTGGTTTGAAGGCTGGCACAACATGGTGGGCCTAAGGGCCTGTATTGTGCTGTATTGTTCTATGGTTTTATGGTTCTATGGTTTCCTTTGATTTAATACTATCTTTAACTCTCTTTGTTAGAAGAATGATAGCCTAATGCAACATTGCTTTAAGGACAGGAGGGCGAACAAATTAAAAAAAAATTAAGACTCTTAAAATTCTTTTACTACTTAAAACGTGTTTCTTTGTCTGCTTAATTACTTCCTTTTTCAAATGCTCTGTAAGACTGGTTATTATCTATTTCTCTCTCTACAAGTCTCCCAACACAAGCTCAAAGAACAGTGTCAAATGGACACCTCAGAGACTCTGCAACTAACAAAGTCATTTAAAGTAATGAGCATTTCCACAATTCCACAATAGAAAGCATCCTACCTGGATGTATCACAGCTTGGTACGGCAACTGCTCTGCCCAGGACCGCAAGAAACTGCAGAGAGTTGTGGACACAGCCCAGCGCATCACGGACACCAGCCTCCCCTCCTTGGACTCTGTCTTTACTTCTCATTATCTTGGTGAAGCAGCCAGCATAATCAAAGACCCCACCCACCCAGGACATTCTCTCTTCTCTCCTCTTCCATCGGGTTGAAGATACAGGTGCCTGAGGGCACGTACCACCAGACTTAAGGACAGCTTCTACCCCACTGTGATAAGACTATTGAACGGTTCCCTTATACAATAAGATGGACTATGACCTCACGATCTACCTTGTTGTGACCTTGCACCTTATTGCACTGCACTTTCTCTGTAGTTGTGACACTTTACTCTGTACTGTTACTGTTCTTACCTGTACTACCTCAATGCACTTTGTACTAACTCAATGTAACTGCACTGTGTAATGAATTGACCTGTACGATCGGTTTGTAAGATAAGCATTTCACTGTACCACAGTACAAGTGACAATAATAAACCAATACCAATACCAATATCAACCAATTTTTCTGTTTTACAGTATATCAAATCTCTAGTATCCAGAGCATTTGCTGTGGTAATTTCAGATAATAAGTCTTTCTTCCATTTATACCTCCTTTGAAAGTTTTCTTTCTTTATCTGTCCCTGTAGCACCGTGCTGTGCCTTGCACGATCACTCCTTTTGTCATTTATCCAATCTGAGACCTTTGCTTTTTTTCTCTCCTCCCTTTACCTTGTTTCTATACCTGTGAATTTGTTCATCTCTAACTTTTCCCATTTCTGAAAAAAGATCATTGACTTGTGACACCAGCATTCTTGCTCCACAGATGCTGCCTGGCCTGCTGAGGATTTTCAGATTTTGCAGGTTTTTATTCTATATTTAATTGGGAATGTTATATTTCAAAGTTTGCTGATGCTACAAAACAACTTGGTAGAGTGGAGGATATAAAGAAGCTTCAAGAGGATATAGACAAGCTGAATGAGTGTGTGAGAATATGATATATGGAATACAACGAGGAAATTTGCAAAGTCACCTACCTCAGTGTATAAAACAGAAAAACAGACTATTTTTAGATGGTGACAGATTGGGAAATGTTGATGTTCAAAGGGACCCAGGTCCTTGGTTACAAGTAACTGGAAACTAACATGCAGCAAACAGTTGAGAAGGCTTATGATATGTTGCCTTTTAAGAAAGGATTTGATTAAAGACATCTTGCTACATTTATATCGGATCTTGGTGGACCTATACATGGAATATTGGTCTCCTAGCTTAAAAACAGGATATACTTGCCTCAGAGGGAGTGCTATGAAGATTCACAGATCTGGTTCCAAGGAGGCAGGGTTTCCATATGAAGAGAGATTGAGTAAATTAGATCTGTATTTTCTAGAGTTTGGAAGAATGAGAGGTAATATCACAATATTCCAATAGTGCTTGACAGGGTAGATGCAGGGAGGACGAGACAGTCTCAGGATAAGGGGGAGGCTATTAAGGAATTATAAGGATATGAGAAATTTCTTCCCTCCGAGGGTGGGGAATCTTTGGAATTCTCAACCTTGGAGGGCTGTGGAGGCTCAATCAGTCAGAACAGAAATGGAGAGATATCTGGATGCTATGGGAATCAAGGAATATGGAGCAAGTGCAGGAAAATGGAGCTGACATGAAAGATTAGCCATGATCTTGATGAATTGCAGAGCAGGTATGAAGGAGCCAGATGGCTTACTCCTGCTCCTAATTCTTATATTCTTTTGCATCTGCTGCATTTTGCTGCTGTACTTTCTTGACCAAGATATCCTAATATGTGTGTTGGCAGTGCACTGATGTGTCAGCCTTAATTAAACACTCAAGTTTTTGCTGAGCAACTAGTCAATCTGCCTAAATTTGTTTAGATTACTGGTGTAAAACATTTCAATCCTTATCCTGGAAAGGTATTTTTCCAAATTCACATAAATTAGCATAAGTCAGGGTAGTAATGTAGCTAAATTATCTAAGTTTTCATCATGTTAAACATCAACGAGAGAAAAGAGATTCATAAACAACTGAATACTATATACAGTTGTACTGCATTAAACATCTAAGATAGAACATATATTGCTTTTGTTAGACCAGGAGAGAAAGGAATTCGACATAAATATATTGAATGTTTATCTGATAACATGACCATTTCCAGACAACTGAAAATTATCAGTTATTATATTTCAAGAATTTTCCTCCTAGTGCAATCAGTCTTTTTTAAAAATACAAAATGATTTCCAGCAAAACCTTGTTTATCAGGCTAAACAAATAATGTTCTTTTGATGATCACACAACAAAGATAACAACACCAACATCAGATGGTCTTGGTAATTACTGGTTCTCAGGTGAAGCAGATATTTATATTCATTACGTCAGCAGCAATGACTTCTATTTCACATCATTATTACTTGAATTTTCCCTGGGTCTGCGTGAAGAGTTCAGGAGGAATTAGGCAAAGTAACCAGGCTACTTTGAAACAAAGTACAGAGGTGAAAACTCAATGCAAAAACGGTTATAAACAGAGAATATCTTACCACTCTAAGAAGACACAAGTTATCCCGGAGAGATGCTAGGACACCAATGAAAGAAACCACAAACATCAGAATTCCGAGGACAATCAAGATAATAGCTGGAGCAAGAAAGGCACCTTGCAGTGTTTTGTATTTCTGTCTTTCAACCTCTGCATATATCCCAATACAGAGGATTAATCCTCCTATTATCTGAAAAACAGAAAAATGACACATTAAAAATAAATTGGTACAAAAAAATCAATGTGAAATTCTGTTGTTGTAAAGACAAGTTGCACCCAAATATTAACGCCCCTCTCCTAAACTCTGCGAGTGAAGGTGAAGCTCTACCAGGAAACCTGCAATTATGCTTACAAGCTTGTCAATAATTATTTGACATTGAAACTGCCACATAATATTCCTGTTTATGAATCATAGTGAGGTACAGCCAGGAAACAGACCCTTCAGTCCACTGAGTCCACGTCAACCATTAAGCACTCATTTTTACCAAACACATTTTAGCCCAATCCTTATTTGAAATCTGCATCTTTCACTCGCTGCATTATTATATTTGTTGTTATCTTACCTAGCACTAGAGTTTATGTTAATCAGAAGGTGGAGCATTTCAAACAAAGAGATCCATTGAGTAAAAGTTAATTAATCTAAGGCAACAAGGGCATAATTACAATATAATAATGCCATGTAAGAACTGCACAATAGATTTGGAAATATAATGACATTTAAAAACTGCATAATAGATTTGGAAATATAGTTTGTGAAAGGTTAACTTACAACCATCTACATTCAGATGATACTCAAATAGGAAAACAAAATCCAAACAGAATTTAATGGTGTATTAAAAAAGCAGGCAGCAGACAGACACAAGAAAAAATAGGAGGGGCAATCAAAGATGTTCCATTGGCTTATAAGAGCAGTTATAAAGATTAGCAAAAGCTCCAAAGCTCATTGACACAAAAGCTACTTATCTGTAGTGTGGCAAAGACAAGGAGAACTCAAAAAATACAGGCAGAAGAAAGCAGAGCCCACTGGGGCTGCATTGCAGGACTTCATGGGGAGAAGGGCAAGGCCATAAAGGAATTAAGTACATTAATGAGAATATTAGTTTTCTGCCATCTAAATACCTGAGCACAGAGGTGATTGTTGAACAAAATAGTGTGGGTTAAAATACAGTTTGGGATATGTTAAATTTTTGAAGGATCATGAAGGATTAATACAACTATCACCAACAGAGACTGTAAGTAAAATGAAAAAAAGATGCACATGGAAGAGGAGGATGATAAGTTTTGGCAAAGGTGTAATCAGAAACCACAGTGAACTAGGCATATGAACCATTTCCCAGGAAAGCCCTGCTAGAAGAATCTGGCACATGCATGCTAACTTTTCAACAAGCAACGAACAAGATTTTTGAACATAATTGGCAAATCATTGGAAACAATGCAATAATTACAAAAAAAATCTTAACAACACATCTGCAGGTACTCAGTTCCCTGAACGCGGAGGCACAGGTAGGGTGGTGAAGAATATGTTTGGCTTGCTTGCCTTCATTGGTCAGGGCACTGAATACAAGAGTTGGGATGTCATGTTGCAGCTGTACAAGACTTTTGATGAGATTGCACCGTTCTGGTCACCAGGAAATAGGAAGGATGTCATTAAGCTGGAAAGGGTGCAGAAAAGATTCACGAGGATGTTATGGGACTGGAAGGCTTGAGCTAAAATGGGAGACTAAATAGTCTGGGGCTGTTTTCCCTGAAGTGTAGGAGGCTGAGAGGTGACCTTATAGAGCTTTGTAAAATCATGAGGAGCACAGATAAGGTGAATGGTCAGTCTTTTTCCCAGGGTAGTGGATTCTAAAACTAGAGGGCATTGGTCTAAGGTGAGAGGGGAACCATTTAAAAGGGAATGGAGGGGCAACTTTTTCACACAGAGGGTGGTGGGTATATGCAACGAAACGTGGGTACAATTACAACAGTTAAAAGACATTTAGACAGGTATGTGGATAGGAAAGGTTTAGAGCAATATGGGCCAAATGCAGGGAAATGGGACTATCTCAAGTGGACAACTTGGTCTGTACAGACGAGTTTGGCCAAGGAGCCTGTTTCTGTGTGTGCTGTGCTGCTATGACTCGATCCTGTTTATCATTTACGATGACAAGAAAAAAGTGGGAGGATTATTTTGTAGGCATGGAATTTGTGCAAAAATGCAATTCTCTATTGAGCAACATTGCTTGGATAAAATGTCAGCACATTCAAAAAGCCACAGACTAATGTGATACATCTGTCCACTGATTCTGCAAGCTATATAGTGAAGTTATTCCATGACTTGAAATTGACCTAAACTGATTTTAAAAGGAATATGTGTGCAGGACTCCTGTCTCTTGTTCGATGTGGTGATATTGCCTAAATTAATGCTGCTTCTTCAAAGAAGCAGTGGAGTTTGTCATTCATGCTAGTATAATAATTCCATCATGCTCTAAAATTGAAGTAAATTTACTTTGCTGTCTGTCAGGAAAGGTGATTCTGTAAATCACATTTTCTTGGTTTGTTTTACTAAGACTCTCAGCTGCTAGGTGGAATACTGCAGATTGTTCACACACTCTGTTAGATGACACATTCCCAAGCAAAATCTCTCTGAATCAACAACTTGATCTTTTCTCATGAGAAAGATGCCTCTGACGTTGCCAGCTTGAGTTATGGTAAGAGAACATAAAACATACAGCACAGGAACAGGCCCTTCAGCACATCATGTCTGTGCCAACCACAATGCTAATCTAACCTAATCCCACCTGCCAGCAAGTGGTCCATATCCCTCTACTCCCTGCCTGTTCATTTGTCTGTCTAAGTGCCTCCTTAACGGTGCTCTCATATCTGCTTTTACCACCTCCCCCAGCAGCATCTACCACTCTCTGTGTAAAAAAAACTTGCCTCGCAAATCTTTTTTAAACTTTCCCCCCTCTCACCTTGAACTTATGCCCTCTTGTATTTGACATTTACACTCTGGGAAAAAGACTCTGACCTATCAATGCTTTTCATAATTTTATATACTTCTATTTGGTCACCTCTCAGCCTCCGATGCTCCAAAGAAAACAATCTCAGTTTGTCCAACCTCTCCTTATAGCAAATACACTCTAAATCTAGGCAACATCCCAATGAATATCTTCTGCACCCCCTCCAAAGCCTCCACATCCATCCTGCAGTGTGCACAATACTCCAAATGTGGCCAGAAAATAATCTGGTTATTTTCAAATCTGCAAGTTCTTTCAGGAGTCCAAGAATGAGTTGAAAACAACTTGGTGCTTCACAAAGTTTTATTAGAAAAGTTTAAAACAAAGAAACAGTCACAGAGCACATGGCACTAGCTTTATTACTGGGAGATGAGCTGAGACAAAAGGAACTAAAGATGAGCTAGGGCTGGCGGGGGCGGGGGTGCTTAAGAGAGATAGAGGCAAGAGAGTGACTAACAAAAAACAACACCTTTTATACCTGAGATAAGAGGTACTCCTTAGCTAACAATAGTCCAATCAGGAAACCTATTAGATACCTGTGGCAAAACCAACCAATGAGAAAACACATATTCACCTGATGGACAAACCAATAAGCTAGGAAGCAGCCATTCCTTGTGCAGCCACTTGAGGTGTATTAAACACTATACATGTTAAAAAAAACTACTTAAAACAATCGAATCCAACACTTGTCAACCTTTATACTCAATGCCCCAACCGATGACTGCAAGCATGCCTTCCTCACCACCCTATCCACTTGTGTTGCCACTTTCAGGGAGTGATGACTTGTAGCCCCAGATCCCACTGTACATCAATGCTCCTAAGGATCCTGTCATTTATTGTATACTTGCATCTTGCATTTGACCTCCTAAAATGCAACACCTCACACTTGTCCAGGTTAAACTCCACCTGCCATTTCTATGCCCAAATTTAAACTGATCTATATCCTGCTGTATCCTTTGACAAGTTTCCAGCAAGTTTTGTGTAGTCTGAAACTAACTTATCAGACCTACCTACATTTTCATCCATATCATTTATATATATTACAAACAACAGTCCCAACAATGAGACTTGTGGAACATACAGAGAACTCCATTCGCAATGGAGGTCACTGACCTCCATTCAGTAAAACACCCCTCCACCACTACACTCTGTCTTCCATGACCAGGCCAATTTTGGATCCAATTGACCAACTCACTGTGGATCCCATGTGACTTAATTTTCTGGACTAGCCTACCATGAGAGACCTTGTCAAATGCTTTACTAAAATCATGAGACAACATCCACTGCCCTACCCTCATGAATCATTTTTGCCAGGTCCTCACAAACTCAATCAAATCAAACCAACACTATCCCTAAGAAGTCCATGCTTTTCCAAATGTAAGCAAATCCTGTCACGAAGAACCTTCAATAACTTCCCTATGACTGATGTAAGGCTTACCAGCCTATAATTTTCTGGTTTGTCCCTGTTGCCCTTCTTAAAAAGAAGAACAACATCGGCTAGTTCCCAGTCTTCTGGCACCTCACCCATGGCCAAAGAGGATACAAAAATCTCTGTCAAAGCCCCAGCATTGCCTCCTCAGTGTCCTGGGATAGATCCCATCAGGCACCTTAATGTTTTTCAACACTACCCAACATCTTCTTCTTCTTGCCCTAGAATATCAACATACCCCTCCCTATTCTCATGATCATCCATATGCATCTCAGCCGGGATCATATTGAATGGTAGGGCAGACTTGAGGACCAGGTAGGCTAATCCTGCTGTTTTCTTATGTTCTTTTGTTCTTCTTGTGACTCCTACCCCTGAAATTCCGGCATTTGCCCCACATCACAAAGATCCGAAGCAAATTCTATTCTCGGAAGTCTTAATGACTGTATAATATTACTATAACCACTTGATGTATTTACACTGTTTCTCCATTTGATGTGTCTATTTGTGAAGGCCTACACAAAAAGGTTGGTGCACCTCATAAAAATCCATCAGGCATTTTTTACAGCTATTAAACAGTATATTAAGCACAGGATTTAACACAGGACTTCCACTGCCAGAGCTCCTGTATTACTGCTAAAGGATAACAAAATACGCTTTGTTTTGAGAGTTACAAGATTATATCACATGATGCATATCAAGGCCACTGATTTACCATAACTCGGGTGTTGTGTAAGAATTGGCATGTTCTCCATGTGACCATGTGGGTTTCTCTCAATTTCCTCCCACATTCCAAAGGCATGCTTGTAGATTAATTGTCTGTGGTAAATTGCCCCTGGTGCAGCTGGAAGGGCAGGAGATTCAGTGATGAATTGATAGGCATGGAGAGAGAAAAGGTTGCAGAGAGATAAATGGGAGTTTGGGGCCAATAAAGGAGCCCAGCATAGATTTGACGGGTGAAGTGGCCTCTTTCTGGGTAATAAGAAATTATGATAAATATGAAATGGACAACCCCTTATTACCCTACAGGGTGAAACTTCCTCTCAATATCTACCACAAGAGTGCTCCTCAGAATTTTTCATGTTTCAGTAAGATCCCTTCTCTTTCTTCTAAAGTGCAAAGTGTATAGGCCCAACCTACTCAATCATCCCTTATAACCCACTGCCTAAAAGTGTGATAGAGGCAGAAATTCTCAACACACTAGGAAGTACTTGGATGGAAGGACTGCAGGGCTGTGGACTGAGTGCATGAGATTGAGTTTTGGCTGGACAGTTCATTCTTGACCAACCAGGCAACGTGGGATGAATTGTCTCTTTCTGTGACATAATTCCTCCATGATGCTCAGACACCCCTTCATCTTGGGAATCAATTTAGTGAACCTCTTTCTTAACTGCTTCCAATGCATGTAAATCCCTCTTTACATAACATGTCCAAATTTGTATTTAGTACTCCAATTGCAGCAATAGTTTCTTATTCTGGATCTCCACCCCCTTTGCTATACAAGCCAAGATTCCAATTACAGATCTCTCTCCACTGCACTATCCTTTAGTCTCTCTCAATTTCTATAATATTCTGCTTTTCTACTCTTCCTACAAAAATTGGATAACCTCATATTTATAAGCTCTGTCACATTTTGCCCCTTCACTTAATCTATCTTTGTCGCTTTGCAGGGCCTGCATCCTCCTCAGAACTTACTCTCCCACCTATCTTTGTATGGTCTAGAAAAATGGGTCCACTACACTCATTTACTTCATTTAAGTCATTAATATAGTCTGTAGATAGTTCAAGCCCCAGCACTGATCCCTGTGGCATGCCACAAAATAAAGCTTCCCATTCAGAAAATGGCCTACTCATGGTGACTCTGTTAATGAACCAGTTCCCTATCCATGCTAATATATTTGCCCAACACCACAAGCTCTTATTTCTTACATGGCATCTTATCGAATGCCCTTTAGAAATACAAATACACAACCTATATCTGGTTCTAATACATTTGCCATACGGTACTACCCTTCCAAAAATGATGCCAGCTCTGTTTAATTTTAGATGTTGTACTGTCACTTCCTTGGTAATGAATTCCATTACTTTTCTAATGACAGAATAATTGGTCTGTTGTTGTATTGCTTCTGTTTCCCTCAGGTGGGACATTTTCAGGACCTGGAAATTTGTGGAAGATCATAACAATGCATCCACTATTTCTGTGGCTGCTTCTTTTAAGACTCTACAATGCAGGCCATCAGGTCCAGGAACGTCAGTGTCATTAGAGAAAATTGAAGTTCCTCCTTTCTTTTGCCAGTTGATTTTCCACAATTATTGGTATACTTTATTGTTTTCTACGATAATTACAGATTAATGTTCAAGTCTCTGACTTTTCCTTACTTCCCATTATCTATTTCCAGTCTCATCCTTTAAGGATTACTTCAGCAAGTTGTGTCCATATATTTAATCACAGGAAGTCTCCAGAGGCAATGGTGCAAAGCTATAGCTTTAAATGCCAATGAAATGAGAGTGAAATTAATGACAGTTTATTAGGACAGAGGAACTTTGTGCTGTCCATTCCTTAACTATGCCACTGTGCTTCATCCTGATGTTGTGAACCTCCTGCTGGAAAACTGAAATGAGAAAATACTCAGCAGGCTAGGCAGCAGGGATCCAAACAATCATTCCAGGTGAAGCAGCGATTCACTTACACTTCTTCCAATCTACTGCATAAGTTCACAATGTGGCCTCCTCTGCATTGGAGAAACCAAATGCAAATTGGGTGATTGCTTTGTGGAGCACTTGTGCTTGGCCCATGGGGGTGATCCTTCCCATTGCATGTCACTTTAATTCTCAATCCCACTCCTGTTCCAACGTATCTGTGTGTGGTCTCTTCCACTGCCGTAGTGAAGCCCAGCGTAAACTTGAGGAACAACAACTTATCTTCCATCTGGGCACTTTGCAACCTTCTGGAATGAGCAATGAATTTTCCAACTTCAGGTAAACTGATTTCCCATTATGCTCACATCCCTTTTTCAACTTGCCTCCCTCCATTGATACTCATGCTCCCTATCACCTGATACGTCTTAACCAATCTCCATAATTTTTGTCTTATACCTCACTCATTTTCCCAGCTGTTTTGAAAACTGTATCCCCTCCGCTTTTCCCCCAGTTCTGAGGAAGGGTGCCTGACCCAAAATGGTTTCTCTAGCCACATGTGCTGCTTGACTGGCTGAGTTCTTCCAGAATTTGTGTTTTTGTTTCAGTTCTGACACTGAAATCGATGAACTGTGTCTTCACTCCTGAGGTACTTAATACATCAGATTGGACAATGAGCTGCTACACCTTCAGTTTATGTTGAGCTTCATCAAAACAGTAGAAAAGGCCAAAGGCAGAGAGGTCAGAGTTCTGATGAAAGATCACCCATCAACATTATTCCAGCAACTGCAATGTTTTGAATCTCACTACTCTCCCTCCCATCATCTCCTTACCAAAACCTTTCAGAGCATTCAATCTTTCATGCTCTCTGCCCTATCACAGGTACTCCTTACTTCATGGAACATAGAGCAGTAGAGCACAGGAACAGGCCCTTTGGTCCACGATGTTGTGCCAAATTAAATAAGTAACCAAATGCCCAATTTGGGTAACTCCTTCTGCCTACACAACCTCCATATCCCTCCATTTCCTGCACATTCATGAGCCTGTCTAAGAGCCTCCTGAAAGCCTCTATTGCATTTTCCTCCACGATCACGCCTGGCAACACATTCCAGGCACCCACCACCCTCTGTGTAAATTCCCTTCCCTTTCCCTTTATTCTCTCTAATAACCACCCCCAATCCACCTTAATTTGCTCTGTTACTTGAAACATCTTTCATTTTCAACTTTTCCTAGTTCTGATGAAAAGGTTATTAAGCTGAAATATTAACAGTTTTTTTTGCCATAAACACTGCCACACCTGTTGACTACTTCCAGCATCTTCTGTTTCTATTACTGTACAGCCAGTATTTTGCCCTAACTTTGTCCCCTCAAACGATTCTCTCCAGCCATAAATGAAGGTCAACATCTTTCTCAGGATTCAGAATTTTCACATCATGCACAAAACTGAAATCTTTACTCTTGATTTCATTCTATAGATATTCAAAAGTACAAGTCCAGGACTAGGCAAATAAAAAACCTTTCCATTTACTTAACACCTTTTGTGACTTCCAGATATCCCACTTTACCAGGCAAGTTAATACTTTTGAAGTATAGTCACTGGTAATATCAAGAAACAAGGTGAAACATCACAATCACACAAACAGCATGAGATAAGTGGCCACAAGTGATTGCTCTTGGCAATATATTAACCAAACATGGACAGAACTCCAATGTTCTTCACATCATAAATGTTTATGCTTGCTAGAGAGGCTAGTTCAATTTCACATCTTATGTTGGAAGGCAAAAAGAGAAGAAATTAAGATTTTCATTTCACAACCTTAATTAATTAAGGGCGGCACAACATGGTGGGCCGAAGGGCCTGTATTGTGCTGTATTGTTCTATGGTACCCCACAATATTTTGAATACTCTCCTCACAATAATACTGTGATGTATTTTCAGGCATTATCTTGGTGACTCACAGCTGGATTCCTGAGCAATACTAGACACTACATCTTATCAAGAATACACTGGGCTTGCACGTGATACACTGTACATATACCATGATATCTGAGCACCTTGCATCCTTTCTGTCTCATTATAGAATTTAACAGTTTGTATCAGAACTGGCCATTTCTGCTGTAAGGTTATCCACTTGTAGTATTAACTGAGTGTTTTTTCGTCCCACTACACTACACCTGTGCATTTTCTGCATTCTCTTTTTGGTTTCAGCTTCAACCCAGCTCTGATTTGCATTTTACAGCTTTAACATGTCCCTTTGTTTGTTTTCTCCCTCTCTTTTTCTACCTGCCCTCATTAACCCATTAACTATTTGGCTCTGTAAACATTGGAATCACTTCAGCAACCCTTTCAAAGATATTCCCTTTGCCCTATGCTCATAATGAAAAACATGCTGATGCTGGAGGAACTCAGCAGGCCAGGCAGCATCCGTGGAGAAAAGCAGGCGGTCAACGTTTTGGGTCAGGACCCTTCTTGAAGACCCGTGCTTTTCTCCACGGATGCTGCCTGGCCTGCTGAGTTTTTCCAGCATCATAGTATTTTTCATCTCGATTCCAGCATCTGCAGTCCTTTATTTCTCTAATTTTTTTTTGCTCACTTACCATTTCTGATAATGGGTTTTAAACCTGAAACATTAACCATTCCAAATGTGCTACCTGACCCGAATATTGACAGCATTTTGTGCTTTCATTTCAGATTTCCAGTATCTCCTTTTTTTAATTTTCAGTTCTAGAGTGGGGGAGGGGATAGGTCCCTGTTGACCATAAAATTAACTGAACAAACCAGGTGAACACTACAGCTACAAGAGCAACCCAGAGGTTGTGTATTCTGAAGTGGGTGATTCACTGCTCAACTCCCCAAAGCCTTTTCATTGTCTGCAAGATACAAGCCTGGGCTTGACGAAAGACTCCTATTTTCTGGAATAGTGGGGCTCAATTAACAAACAAGAAACTCACAGTATCCAGGATAAAATAGACAATTGCCTCTCTAACCACTACCTTTCTGTGCTGTACAACTCTATGACTTAAACATTCAGCTGGATTCTGAGAGTACGTTGCCCCTCGTGAGGTACAGGTCGTGTTGAACCTCTCACAATTTTATACACTTCAGTTCATGGAACTGAACACTGCAGAGTAAACATTCCCACTTCTAACCTTATCAAGGATATTGTCATGAATAAAACAGATGAGTATAGTGTGAGGAAATGTGAGGTTATCTACTTTGGGAGGAAGAACAGAAATGCAGAATATTGTTCAAATGGATATAGATAACAGAATAAAAATGCAAGAACAATATGCCTGGAAAATAATAATATGACTGAGTAGAGTCAGCAAGGAATTATGAAAAACACACCTCATTTGACAATGTATTGGAATTCCTTGAGTAGGTGATTAGTAGAATAGATAAGGGGGAACCAGCATACAATAGGTATTTGGATTTTTGGGAAGCTTTTGATAAGGTCCCTCACCAGAAGTTGATCAACAAAGTTAGAACACATGGTGTTTGGGGTAATATAATGGCATGGATCAAGACTGGGTTAACAAACAAGAGAGAAAGTAGTGGAAATAAATGAATTTCCCTCAAGCTGGCAGGCTGTGAGTAATGGGGTGACACAGAGAATGGTGCTCGAATCCAAGCTATCCTCAATCTACATCAACCCATTGGCTGAGCAGACCAAGTGTCAAATTCCTAGTTTCGGGTCGAAAGCTTACATCAGGACTGAGAGTGGAGAGGGGAGATGGCCGGTATGAGGAGGGGAAGGGGAGTGGTGAGACCAGAGCCCAAGGCAATTGGTTGTCTGCCTCCATCTATCATCCACCTGCCATTGTCTCCCAACTTCACAACAACCCCTCACCACCAACCCCCCCCAACTCACTTGGTGCAACCTTTCACCCTTCCTCAATCCACCAATCACCTCAGGCTCCCGTCTGACCACTCCCACTCTTCTTTACACTGGCCATCTCCCCTCTCTACTCTGTCCTGATGCAGCGTTTTGACCTGAAACGTCGACAATTCCTTTCCTCCCCACTGAGTTCCTCCAGTAGATTGTTTGTTGCTCCTGATTCCAGCATCTGCAGTCTCTTGTGTCTCCATCAAATTCCTAGTTTGCTGATGATACAAAACTAGATGGAATTATGAGGAGGATGTAAAAAGACTTTAAAGGGATATAGACAAGCTAAGTGAGAGACTGAGAATATGGCAGATGGAATTTACAGTGAAACTCTGACAATCCATTATCTGACTATTCGGAAATCTCCAGGGGTTTGGCGTCTGGCTCACCATCTGCTACTTCCTGCTCTCCCTTTCACTCAATGGAGTGCTGGTACCCTCAATCCCTTTAAACTCATTGGGGCCCAGGTTCTCGTGCTCCCTTGAAACTCACCTGGTTCTGTTTCCCAAGCTTCCTTTAAACTCATCAGGTTTATTGGAAAATGTAATATTCTATGTATAACATCTGAAAAAAGTGAATTAAAAGTGTGTTGGAGTAGTAATGGGGATAACAACCAATAGTCCAGAAAATCTACAGTCCCTAGTATGTCGGGTCATTTTAGATGAATATTATTTAGATTAGACAGAAAGTTGCCTGGAGAGAACTTACATAATTGTGTACATTAACATTGTACAGATGTTAAGAGTTTGTATGGATCAAGTCCAAACATATAAATTAGTTGTCTATTCAGTGTTAGAGTGGTTTCACAGGACAATGTGCAGAATTACATTGTCACAGAACAATGGAGCACAGAAACAAACATTTTGGCCCAATAAGTCCACTGATTTTAAAGCACCTATTTACACTAATCCTACACTAATCCCATTTTACTCTTCCCACAGTTCCATCGACTTTCCCCAACTTTACTACTCACGTACACACTAGAGAGAATTTAAACCAACCAATTAACCCACTAGCCTGCATATCTTTGGGACCTGGGAGGAAACGCACAAGGTCACAGGGAGAACGTGCAAACTACACAAAGATAGCACTGGAGGTCGGGATTAAGCCTGGGTTGCTGGAGCTGTGAGGCAGCAGGTCAACTGGTTGTGTTACTGTCCCAGCCAGATACATTGTACCCACAGGTGAGGTCCCAGAGGGCTGGGGAACAGCTAAAGTTGTTCCTTTGTTCAAGTAGGGATAATCCTCAAAATTATAGGCCAGTGAGTCTCACGCCAGTGGTAGGGAAGCTATTGGGGAGGATTCTTAAGGATAGGATTTATGAGCATTTGGAAAACCGTGGTCTAATTAGGGACAGTCAGCATGGCTTTGTGTGGGGCAAGTCACGTGTTAGTAACTTGATTCAGTTTTTCAAGGAGGTGACCAAAGGTAGAGCAGTGGATGTTGTCTATATGGATTTTAGTAAGGCGTTCAACAAGGTCCCTCATAGTAGGCTGATCCAGAAGATTGAGATGCATGGTGACTTGGCCATTTGTATTCAGAATTGGTTTGCCCACATAAGACAGAGGGCAATAGTCAATGGGTCTTATTCTGGCTGGAGGTCCTTGATTAGTGGTGTTCCACAGGGATCTGTACTGGGACCTCTGCTGTTTGAGATATATATAAATGACTTGGATGAAAATGTAGATGAGTGAGTCAGTAAGTTTGCCAATACCACAAAGACTGGTGGCCTTGTGTGAGGAAGTAAAGTAAACTATAACTGTATTCATATCTTAAGACGCATGAGAATTACGGCTACTCAAAATACTGATTTAAAAAGTGTCTTTCAGGCCAGAGCAGCCACACCACAGTTTTCCTGGGCTGGGTGCTGTGTGGTAATTGCTGTGTCTGGAACTTAATTGGATTCCCATCATGTTTAACTATAGGGATGATAGTCAAGCTTAACGGGAAATGGGAAGGCTGTCTCAAACAATGAAGGTGATACCTGTTTTTGTCTCTCCCGATTGCAAAACGATTAGCTGAACCTGGGGTGTGAGGCTGCTCTTTGCCCATCTGCAGTAGCCCTTTGTCCGTTTTCTGCTCAACCCAGAACTGTGGCACCTGGCTAATTAAATTGTGCATGACAATGTTTGTATAAAAAACTGCTTACTCCTTTGTACTTCGGAGAACTCCACTGCAGGCTCCACGATAGAGTAAGGAGATTTCTCCCTAGTGATATATTGCTAAATAAACGCGTTTGAAGTAAACTGTGGCACTGTGTGATCTTCCAACAGACAGAAGGGGAACTTCAAACTCGGGTTAACAATTTGGTGAGACAGCCAGGAGTCCAAGACGAGGTTTCGGAAGTGGTGTGAGCGATCGACAGGGACATCGACTACCTGAGACGGAAGGGCCCAACTTCACCTTGATCCCTCTCGGGCAGCCGGACTCCTGACCGATCCCTTTGCTTATTGGAAATCCTCTGACGGACTCCTCGCGAACCTGTCTGAGTGTCGCAGGTAAGAAGGGGTTTGAATCCCCTGTCTTGGGTTTTGGGTTTAAGGTTTGGGGTTCGAGTCCCCGGTTGATTTAAGGTTTGGGGTTTGAGTCCCCGGTTAATTTAAGGTTTGGGGTTTGAGTCCCTGGTTGATTTAATGTTTGGGGTTCGAGTCCTTGGTTAATTTAAGGTTTGGGGTTTGAGTCTCCAGTTGATTTAAGGTTTGGGGTTCGAGTCCCCAGTCAGGATTAGTTTAAGTTTGCGAATTTTGAAGTTTAGAGCTCTAAGTGTTGAGATCGGTTCTCTAGTACTACCACCCTGCCTTAGACCGGTTCTTAAGTGGGGAAATCCCCCATGGGAAGGTCAGGAAGCTGAAGTGGGTGAAGGAAAGAGACCGATCGATGTTATAGATAATCGCAGCGACCTGTACCGTACGGTTAAAAAAAAGGTAAGAAAAATAAGAAAGAAAAAAAATGGGACAAACTCTCGATAAGTCTGGGTCCAATACCCCACTATCTAAATTATGTAAAGACGACCCGAAAAATGAGTATAACTTCCGCAGATTATCGGCATGCCTCAAAAATAAAATTGGGAAATGAAATACGGCCATTAGGGGGAACCTGGGATTTGGATAAGTGCCAAAAGGCAGAAAAGGCGATTTGGGAACACAATACTGGGGAAAAATGGAAAATATTAATGTCTACTAGGAGAAAAACGGCCGAAGACCTAACAAGTAGGTCTAAGCAGAATAGTTGGGAACATAATGCACATAGAAGAGGGATTAGTTTGTGTGATGAGAAAGGTAATCCCAAGAGTTGGGAAGTTCTGAAGTCTCAGTGTGGAGACCACGACGCGGAGAGAAGCATAAGGGAAAGGGGGAGGGATAGATCAGAAGAATAAGGAAAAACGTAGAAATAGTAATAAAAAGAATAATAGCAAGGAGAAAGTGGAGGTACCTTCCGACATGTCAGGTGTGCCCCTGTTGTTCCAAAATAACGATACGGATGAGAGTGAGGAGGATTGGAGGGTTCGACCCACAGCCCCTATCTACCCCCCAAGTCCACTGCCGCCTCCATACATTGTGGCTAGCCCACAAACCATTAATGCCAGCCAAGCCCCGTCAGGAGAACAGTCCCTTGACTCCTGTCACGTCCCGAACCAGAAATCAGCTTAGACAGAGAGAGAGGGCGCTTCTGAATGGGTCAAACGCCACAGACATACGGCGGAACCTTTTGGTAGGGGACAGACCTATAATGGATCCTCGGTTGGACAACGACTATGACTCCGATTCTACCACTTATAATGACGACCCTAGAGGTCCTGACCCATTGCCTATACTGAATAAGGGAAAGGGAATTAAGACTAAAAGACAGCTCCCCAATAGGAGTGTCCCCAGTCCCGATCCAGCCTGAGTGCTCACTAATCCCACGATCCAAATTTACACCCCTTGGAAGCCTCAGGAGATGTGTTTAATCATGAGTCAGGCGACCAACCGTAAAACAAACCCGGAGGATTTTATAGATTATGTCATTGGGACAATTCAGATGTACCAGGCAACAGCCGCATCTTGCCTGTCCCCAAAAATCTTGCCTGTCCCCAAACCCGGTCAGGCAGAATACAAGACCTGCGTAAGCTCAATGATATAGTGGAGCCACTGCATCCCGTGGTCCCAAACCCGGCCACAATTCTCAGGAACATCCCTGCTGACTCTTGTACTTTTACACTTATAGATCTCCAGCATGCATTTTTTGCAAATCCTCTATCTCCCGAATCGCAGTACCTGTTTGCTTTCACTCTCCAAGGTCAGCAATACACCTGGACGCATCTCCCGCAAGGTTTTATACACTCCCCGACTATTTTCTCCCAAGTTTTGCAATAAACAACTCCAAGAATAACAACTTTCTGACAAATCCAATGTTGTCCAGTATGTCGATGACCTTTGATTGGCAAGCCCCTCGGAGACCGCCTACATCGCGGACACCAGCAGACTACTTAACGCACTCCATTCTTGGGGATACGTGATTAAAACGTAAGTAAAACGAACCCAGCACCAGGTAAAATTTCTGGGCATCCTTTTAAGTGCTACTGAGCGGTAGCTCACTCCTGAACGTATTGCACCCATCATTGCGACCCCACCGCTTGCTACCACGAAGGGTATGTGTGCCTTCTTAGGTTTAGTAAATTTCTGCAGGCAGTGGCTACCTAACGTGGCCCTCCTTACTAAGCACCTCACACCCCTGGCTTCAAGACAGTCTGTGGGACCCTTTGAACTTACAGAGGAACAAAAGGAGGCCTTTGATAAGCTCAAACAGGCCCTTGCCAGCGCCCCGGCCCTGGGATGCCCTCTAAATGATCGCCCATTTCAGCTCTTCGTGAATGTCCTGGAGGACTGCGCTACAGCCATCCTTACTCAAACCCATGGGGATAAAAAAGACCGGTGGCATACTACTCCACTCGGCTGGACCCAGTTGCTAGGTGGCTCCCGCTGTGCTCACAGATGCTTCCAGCAATCTACTCCCTGGTAACAGCAGCCTCCAATATAACCCTGCAACAGTCAGTGGTTGTTTATTCTTCCCATACCGTAACGGCACTCCTGACCTCCCATCAGACCCAACACCTTACCCAGGCCCGCTTAAACCGATATGAGATAGCACTCCTGAATAGCCTGCTCCTCTCCTTTGCATACTGTACCACCATTAACCCTGCCACCTTCCTAGGGACCCCACCTGAGGATCTTGAAGACCCACCACATGATTATTTACTGCGTAATCACTTCTTAACTGCACCCCGTCCGGACCTTTCAGATAAAGCCTTCCAGCCAGCAGACTTAAACCTGCATGTCAACGGCAGTTTCTCTCTTTCAGAGCAGGGAATCCGCCTTTGTGACTACGCTATAGTAGATGACTCCCACATTGCAGAGTCTGCATCTTTGCAGCCTCCAGTCTCTGCCCAAAAAGCAGAACTCTTTGCCCTGACCAGAGCTTGTATTTTAGCCAAGGACAAAGTAGCTAATATCTTTACTGATTCCCGCTATGCTTTTGGAGTTGCCCATGATTTTGGCCAACTATGGGTGCACAGAGGATTTCTGACCTCTGCAGGCAGCCCCATACAGAATGCGGCTTACGTGAAGAACCTCCTCCAAGCCATCCTCCTCCCTAATAAATTGGCCATCATTAAATGCTCAGCCCACCTCTCAGACCCCTCCCTAATAACACAGGGCAATAACAGGACAGATGCAGAGGCAAAATTGGCAGCACACCGGGGGACTAATATCGTTTCGACTGCGGAAAAACAGGCAGTTGTTTGTAAACCGACAATAGCAATGCAGGGCACCCCAGACATGGTTATTGTGCAGCACTTACCGGGGGACGCCCCTGACTCAAAAAAACAATTATCGAAGACGCACGGGTGTATGCCCTCTGCACCACACGGCCTCTGGGTTACTCCAGTCGGTCAAGTATGTATACCTGATTCTTTGTTACCAATGCTTATTGACTGCCTGCATTCTGACATCCACCTTGGCAAGGGGGGGAATGAGTAACATTTTGCTACATACCTGGTGGCACCCCAGATTGGAGGAAGCAGCACAAGGCAAAATACGAGTATGTTTAATATGGCAACAAACCAATGCTGGGGAAGGGGTGAGGTGCACTCCAGGCAGAACCCCCTTGCCAGGTGGTCCTTTTGAACGTATAAAACTTGATTTTATTGAATTATCACGTGTACATTGTTATAACCAAGGTCTTATTATTGTTGATGTATTTAGTTGATGGATTGAAGCTTTCCCAACCACCAACAATAAGGCCTCAACGGTGGTGAAGTTATTGCTTAGAGAGATCATACCAAGGTTTGGGATACCCCGACAGATAAGTTCAGACAATGGTCCTCACTTCATAGGGAAAATAAATAAGGAGCTGTGCAAGGCACTGCATATCGAACAGTTTCATTGCACCTACCACCCTCGGGTAGCGGGTATAGTAGAACGAGCCAACGGCACCCTGAAGAATAAATTAGTTAAATTGGTATCAGAGACAGGTCTAAATTGGCTGAAGGTTCTCCCATTAGCTTTATACCACATGAGAATTACTCCCCAGTTGGCCACCGGGGTGTCGGCTGCCAAAATCGTTTATGGACGCCCGGGAAGAACCCCCATGGGATGCTGACACCCAGCCCCCCACCCAGGTCGACCTTAATATTATGGAGAATGAACTACAATGATATTTCAGACAACTTATGACCTCTTTGAAGTTCCTTCATTCACAGGTGAAGAGCGCCTTTACGCAGCAGGGCAGAAACGATGCGGAGTTGCCTAACCTGGAAATTGGAGAGTTGGTGCAGATATGGGACTGGGTGCGACCTAAGCTGGGATCTCGGTGGAAAAGCCCCTCCAGATACTACTCCAGACCCCTACAACGGTGAAAGTACAGGGCCAGGAACGCTGGATTCATCTAAGTGACTGTAAGCGATGGCCACCAGAGGGAAAATGACGCTTCTTAAATTTGGACTCTTTATCATTACCGGTACTCGTGTGTGGGCATTAGAGGACAATTTATTTTACAAAGCCCATATACAACTGCATGCCAATCACACCGTTTGCTACCCCTTGGCAGAATCAGTGAAAGGTCTTTTTGTAGCCACACCAAGCTGGAGCCCCAGGGCTCTCTTAAGATATGAATACTCAGAAACAAAGTGCATTGGGCAGACGGGATCTTACGGGAGGGTTCTGCCAGGTAAATGTTTGTAAGGAACCACAGCAGACCCTAGCAGCACAACTAGCTACCAGTCCTTCCCCCACTGCTTCAACGGCAAGGGATGGGGTTGTGGGCTAGCGATAGTACAGCACCAGATATCATGTGCCACCACCACTTGTAGAGAGAGAAAGTGTGCATTAAGGGGAGGATGGTTTAGGTGTGAGTGTGTCAACACTTGGTGTGTTGAACTACTTGCAGGGGAGCAATGGGTTTGTGGGGAAGGGAATGGTACCCATGTGAAGGGGTCTAATGTCTCTTTGGAATGGCTAACCAGGGAAAGTTATCTGAGAATTCATGGAAGGAGAGTTGCTGGAATCACTTGGTATCTCAGATGCCTAGTCCACGGCAAACGGGTAATATAACCTGTTACCGGGCCAAGGAAGGGTATGTGCTCCTTTTTTAATGGTAACTACACCACCGCCACCCCCACTCTGCTGGCCTGGTTCACAATAGGAGTGATTGGGCCAGTCACGGTCCCCTGCCCCCAGAAGGCTCGTATACGACGAAGACTTGCAGCACGGTCAGTAAGTAAGGAATTCTGCGAAGAATGGAGGGATCCTGTGGTAGTGGGATCATCGTTAGGCTATGCGTTCCCGAGTGCTCTCTCTCAAGGGGATTCGGTAGGAACCATGGCTGCAAACAATCGGAACTACCTCGTCTGCGGACTGACTGTGCTGGGAAACAACACCATCAAGGGCCTGGAGGCAGTGAACCAGGAAATGGTGGAACTTCGACTTTATGCCCAACAGACCCGGTACGCTGTGGACTACCTGTTAGCTCAGAAAGGAGGAGTAAGTGCCAAACTAGGGGATAATGTGTCACCAATGTTAGGGATGGGTCCTACAATATTTCCCACGCCATTCTGGATATTCAGAAGCAAGTAGATAACTTTAGGCAAGGACTTGCAGCAGGGAAGGGTTGGTTGGGGTGGCTGCTGGGAGGATCAGGGGCATCATACCTGCTGCACGGAGCTGTAGGGCTAATCATTATTATTATAATATGCTGTGTGCTGCTGACCTGCTTGAATACTTGTTGAAAGGCCCTTATTAATAAACTCTCGACTCCGTTCTAGGCACCCCTCTGGGTTGTCATGATATGATAAAAGGGGGGAATGAGGAAGTAAAGGATTAATAAACTATAACTGTATTCATATCTTAAGACGCATGAGAATTATGGCTACTCAAAATACTGATTTAAGAAGTGTCTTTCAGGCCAGAGCAGCCACACCACAGTTTTCCTGGGCTGGGTGCTGTGTGGTAATTGCTGTGTCTGGAACTTAATTGGATTCCTGGTCTACTGGTTGTGTTACTGTCCCAGCCAGATACATTGTACCCACAGGTGAGGTCCCAGAGGGCTGGGGAACAGCTAAAGTTGTTCCTTTGTTCAAGTAGGGATAATCCTCAAAATTATAGGCCAGTGAGTCTCACGCCAGTGGTAGGGAAGCTATTGGGGAGGATTCTTAAGGATAGGATTTATGAGCATTTGGAAAACCGTGGTCTAATTAGGGACAGTCAGCATGGCTTTGTGTGGGGCAAGTCACGTGTTAGTAACTTGATTCAGTTTTTCAAGGAGGTGACCAAAGGTAGAGCAGTGGATGTTGTCTATATGGATTTTAGTAAAGCGTTCAACAAGGTCCCTCATAGTAGGCTGATCCAGAAGATTGAGATGCATGGTGACTTGGCCATTTGTATTCAGAATTGGTTTGCCCACATAAGACAGAGGGCAATAGTCAATGGGTCTTATTCTGGCTGGAGGTCCTTGATTAGTGGTGTTCCACAGGGATCTGTACTGGGACCTCTGCTGTTTGAGATATATATAAATGACTTGGATGAAAATGTAGATGAGTGAGTCAGTAAGTTTGCCAATACCACAAAGACTGGTGGCCTTGTGTGAGGAAGTAAAGTAAACTATAACTGTATTCATATCTTAAGACGCATGAGAATTACGGCTACTCAAAATACTGATTTAAAAAGTGTCTTTCAGGCCAGAGCAGCCACACCACAGTCTTCCTGGGCTGGGTGTTGTGTGGTAATTGCTGTGTCTGGAACTTAATTGGATTCCCATCATGTTTAACTATAGGGATGATAGTCAAGCTTAACGGGAAATGGGAAGGCTGTCTCAAACAATGAAGGTGATACCTGTTTTTGTCTCTCCCGATTGCAAAACGATTAGCTGAACCTGGGGTGTGAGGCTGCTCTTTGTCCATCTGCAATAGCCCTTTGTCCGTTTTTTGCTCAACCCAGAACTGTGGCACCTGGCTAATTAAAGTGTGTGTTACAATGTTGGTATAAAAAACTGCTTACTCCTTTGTACTTTGGAGAACTCCACGATAGAGTAAGGAGATTTCTCCCTAGCGATATATTGCTAAATAAACGCATTTGAAGTAAACTGTGGCACTGTGTGATCTTCCAACAGACAGAAGGGGAACTTCAAAATCGGGTTAACATGTGGATAGTGTAGAAGTTTGCCAAAGGATACAGTGGGATATAGATCAGTTGCAGATATGGGCAGAGAAATGGCAGATAGAGTTTAATCCAGGCAAGTGTGAGGTTTCATGGGTGGAACTGAGAAATAAGAAGATGATCACCTTGTTAGGACTGTACTATAGGCTCCCAAGTAGTCTTTGGGAATTAGAGAAACAAATGTACAGGGAGATTGAGGAGTTGTAAGAATAACAGGGTTGCCATCATAGGAGATTTTAACTTTCCTAACATTGACTGGAATTGCCATTGTATCAAAGGTCTAGATGGGGTAGAATTCATTCAATGTGTTCAGGAAAGTTTCCTCAGACAGTATATAGAGGGCCCTACCAGGGACTTCTGAGAAATAAGGAGGAGCACGTGACTGAGGGCATAGTATTTTTAAAATAGTTATGGAAAGGGACAGAAAAGGTCCGCAAGTTCGAGTTCTGAATTGGGGCAAGGTGAATTTTGATGATACTAGACAGGAGCTTGTAAAGGTTGATTGGGCTAGGTTGTTTGTGGGCAAAGGGACCTCCAGCAAATGGGAGGTTTTTAAAATGAGATAGCAAGAGTTCAAGGACTACATGTTCCTTTTAAACTAAGAGGCAAAGTTGCTGGGAGTTGGAAACTCTGGATGTCAAGGGATATTATAACTCTGTTCAAGAAAATGGTGGCTTGGGTCAGATACAGGCAGCTGGGATCAAGCGAACCACTGGAGGTATATAGGGGATGCCGGAGCATACTCAAGGAGGAAATTAGGATGGCCAAGAGGGGGCATGGAATGGCTTTGGGAGAGAAAATTAAGGAGAACCTGAAGAGATTTTTTTAAGTATATTAAGGGAAAAAGAGTGACTCAGGAGAGAATAGAGCCCCTCAAAGACCAAGACAGAAAGCTACGTGCGGGCAGAGTTCACAATGATTATTTCTCCTCTGTTTTTACCATGGAGAAAGATGTGAGGACTTGGGAACCTGGCAAAATTAATGGCGATGTTTTGGGAGCAGTCCATATTACTGTAGAAGAGGTGTTGCATGTGTTAAGTTGTATGAAGGTAGACAAATCTGTAGGTCTGGATGAGGTATATCCAAGAACACTATGGGAAGCTAGAGAAAAAACTGTGGGAGTCCTTGCTGAGATATTTGCAACATCGCTCTTCTCTGGTAAGGTGCTGGAAGACTGGAGGAAAGCAAATGTCGTGCCTTTATTTAAGCAGAGCTGTAAGTATAGACCTGGTAATTATAGACCAGTTAGCCATGGTAGGTAAGTTGCTGGAAAGCATTCTGAGGGATAAGATATACTTACATTTGGAAAGGCAGTGGCGGATTAGGGGTAACCAGAATGGCTCTGTGCATGGGAGATCTTGCCTTATGAATTTGAATGAGTTCTTTGATGAAGTGATGCTGAAGTTTGACTAGGGGGTGGTGGTAGGCCTTGTATATATGGATTTCAGTAAGGCTTTTAATAAGGTTCCGCATGGCAGGCTGCTCTGGAAGGTTAAGTCACATGGCATCCAAGGAAAACTAGCAAAATGCATACAAAATTGGCTGGCTGGTAGGAAACAGAGGCTGATGGTGGAGTACAGGTGCATAGTTCCCTTAAAATTGAGTCACAGGTAGACAGGGCAGTGAAGAAGGCTTTTGGCACATTGGCCTTCATCAGTCAGGGTATTGAATATAGAAGTTCAATATATATACCGTGGGATGTCACGGTAGCGTAGCGGTTAGCGTGACGTTATTACAGCGCCAGTGATCAGGGTTCGATTCCCATTGCTGTCTGTAAGGAGTTTGTACGTTCTCCCATGTCTGCATGGGTCTCCTCCGGGTGCTCCGGTTTCCTCTCATGGGTACGTTAATTGGGTTTAAAATGGGCGGCGCGGACTTGTTGGGCCGGAAGGGCCTGTTACCATGCTGTAAATAAAATTTAAAATTTAAAAAAAAGTTGCGTGATTATGTTGCGATTGTACAGGACATTGGTGAGGTCACACTTGGAGTTTTGTGTTCAGTTTTGGTTACCCTGTTACTGGAAGGATGTGATTAAATTAGAAAGAGTGCAAAAAAGATTTACAAGGATGTTGCCAGGACTTGAGGGACTGAGTTATAGGGAGAGGTTAGACAGACTGGGACTTTACTCCTTGGAGCATAGGAGACTGAATGGTGATCTCACAGAGGTATATAAAATCATGAGGGGTATAGATAGGGTGCGCTGTCTTTTTTCCAGGGTTGGGGAATCGAAAACTAGAGGACATAGTTTTAAGATTAGAGGTAAAAGCTTTAATAAGAATCTGACGGGCAACTTTCTTTTACACAGCAGATGGGAGATACATGGAACCAGCTGCCAGAGAAAGTGGTTGAGGCAGGTACATTAGATACATTTAAGAAGTATGTGGACGGGTATATGGATGACACGAGTTTAGGGGGATACAGTATGTGCCAAGTGCTGGGAAATGGGATGAGCTTGAAAATACATCTTGGTTGGCATGGACACGTATGGGCCAAAGGGCTTTTTTCCGTGCTGTACAACTCTATGACTCCATGACTGTGAGGTGTTGCACATTGGGAAATCAAATGTAAAAGGAAAGTACATAGTTAAGGCAGGATCCTTAACAACCTTGATTAAACTCTGGTGAGGCCGCATCTGGAGTATTGCATTCAGTTCCAGTTGCCTTGTTATAGTAAGTATGTGGAGGCTATGGAGAGGGTTCAGAAGAGCTTTACCTGGATGCTGCTTGGATTAGAGGGGATGTGCTATAAGGAGAGGTTGGACAAAACTAGGTTTGTTTTCTCTGGAGTGGCAGAGGCTGAGGGGAGACCTGAAAGAAATTTATAAAATTATGAGATGCATATCTTTTTCCCAGGGTTGAAATGCCTAATACTGGAGGACATATATTTAAGGTAAGTTCAAAGGGGATGTACAGGGCAAGATTTTTTTACACAGAGAGTGGTGGGTGCCTGGAATGCGCTGCCAGGGGTGCTGGTGGAGGCAGATATGATAGCGGCCTTTAAAGAGGCTCCTACATAGGCACATCAATATGCACAGAATGGAGGAATATGGACCATGTGCAGGCAGTAGGGATGTCATTAGCTTAACTAGTTTGGCACAACATTGTGGGCCAAAGGGCCTGTTCCTGTGCTGTAATGTTCTATGTTCACAGTAGTGCCAGATAATTGCCTAATATACAAGTTCCAAGGCGTGACCTTTAGAAATTTACAACAGCTTGTTTGCTTTCTTTTCAACTGACGCACATCTAGGTGGAAGGAAGACAATTTAAATTACATAAAGGGCAGTGAACGGACTGGATAGTCAAGGAGACACATGTCTGCCATTCTCTAACCAGCTGCATCCCTAGTATGCAGCATTCATTGATAAGCGATGTGCCTGCTGAACCCCCAGCGGGTTTGGCAGGCTGATCCTGCAATAAATTTGGGCCACTCTACATGTGGCAGAACATAGGAATAGAAGGAGTACGCCATTTGCCTTCGTAATTGCTTGCTGTACCTTCATGTAATCGGTGTACAAATCTCACACCATTCAAAACATACTCAGCTTTTCATTTCATTCTATCAAGTGGATGACTTAGATTTTTCCACATCATCACCTTTCCCAGTCACCGAGCCTCTCTATGTTCCCTTAGCCTCTCAACATGCCTGCTCTGCATTCTCCATAGAACTCAAACTGCCACCCAGTTTTGTTTCATCAGCCAATTTGGATTCATTACACTCAGTCCCCTCATCCAAGTCTTCAAAACTGATCATGAACAGGTCACTAAAGCCTGCAGCAGCGTTCCAAACCAAAAATGACCTCCTTCCTGCCTGCTTAGCAATCCTCAGCCCATGGTGTACCCATGGTAATTATCCCAATTTCATGGGCTCTAGTTTTTGTTAGTTTTATTTTATTCATTTTTGTGACCCAGGCATCAATGGCAATTTATTGCCACTTCTAATTACCCTTGAGAGTGCGGTGAGCCACCTTTGTGAACTGTGGCAGCCCTTGTGGTGAAGTTACCCTTACACTGCTGGTTGGTAGCGTGTTCCAGGAGTTAGGCATAGTGATGGTGAATGACCAGCAACAGATTTTCCAGTCAGCAAGCGTGACTTGGAGGGGAAACTGCAGGCGGTGATGTTCCCAAACACTTGCTGCCCTTGCCCTTATTGATGCCGATTGCCGATTTGGGAGGTGCTAGTAGAGTAGCCTGTGCAAGCCATGAATCACTATTTCATGGAGTTACTGAGTTGTACAGCACAGAAACCGGCACTTTGGCCCAGCACATCCATACCGACCCTTCTGCCCACCAACACTGATTCCATTTGCCTGCACTCGGTCCGTTTTCTTCTATGCCTTACCGTTTCAAGTGCCTGCCTAAATGCTTCTCAAACATCTGACTCCACCTCCTCCTCTGGCAGCAGGTTCCAGATATCAACCCCTGTCTACGTAAATAAAATTTCCCCTTAAAGCTCCTTCCTCTCACCTTAAACCTGTGCTCCCTTGTTTAATCTATCTAATCTATCTATTAATCTGTCTAATCTATCTATGCCTCTTGTAACTCAGTTCACCCCTCAGCCACATTTGTTCCATGGAAAACAAACCCAGCCGATCCAATCTCAACCCAAAACTAAATTCCTCTAATCCAGGCAACATCCTGGGAAATCTCCTCTGCACTTTCTCCAACGCAATTGCATCTTCCCTTTGGTGTGGTGACCAGAACCATGCACAATATTCCAAGTCCGGTCTAGCCAGCGTTTTGTAAAATTGCAACATAATGTGCTGACCTTTAGATTCTCTGTGCTGACCTCTGAAGGCAAGCATGCCATATGCATTTTTCACTAGTGCTGCCACTTTCAGGGAACTATGGACTTGAACCCAAAGGTCCCTCTGTTCATCAACATTCCTTAGCATCCTACCATTCACTGTCTATGTCCTACCCCCTACTTGGCTTCCCAAAATGCATCACTGGGGAGGAGCCAGCGGAGTTTAAAACTTGTGTTATGGGGAAGGACTCGTTGTTTTTGAGACCCAGCAGCTTTAGCAGGAGAGGGGAGGAGCTAGCGGAGTTTAAAACTTGTGTTGTAGGGATAAAAGGGAGGCAGGCTCTACTGGAGCAGCCACTGGAGGGTGGGTCTGTTTGAGCGCTAAGTGCAGTGTTTGAGGTTAAAATGCTGAGGCTTTGGCCGTCAGGCCTCGCCGAAGAGGCTGAGCAGAGGTAAGAGTCAAGGTTAGCACAAGTATGGTTTTTCAACTTCAATCTTCATACTTGGTGAGTCAAGATGGCAGTTAGGGCATTGGTACGCTTGTCCTGCAGGATGTGGGAAATCAGGGACACTCCTAGTGTCCCCGAGGACTACACCTGTAGGAAATGTGTCCAGCTGCAGCTCCTAGCTGACTGTGTTAAGGAGCTGGAGCTGGACGCACTTAGGATTATCTGGGATGCTGAAAACGTCATGGATAAAAGTTTCAGTGAGGTGGTCACACCAAAGGTGCAGGCTGCAGGTAGTTGGGTGGCCATCAGGAAAGGTAGAGGGGTTGACAGATAGTGCAGGATTCCCCATAGAACCATAGAACAATATGGCACAAAACAGGCCCTTCGGCCCACCATGTTGTGCCGCCCTTCAAACCGCACCTAAGACTATCTAACCCCTTCCTCCCACATATCCCTCTAACTTAAATTCCTCCATATGCCATATGCCCCTGTGGCCATTCCCTTGGAAAACAAGTATACCGTTTTGGAGACACAAGAGACTGCAGATGCTAGAAATCTGGAGCAACACACAAAGCGCTGGAGGAATTCAACGGGTTAGGCAGCGCCTATGGAGGGAAGTGGACAATAGACATTTCGGGTCCAGATGAACAGTCTCAACCCAAAATGTCGACTGTCCATTTCCCTCCATAGGTGCTGCCTGATCTGCTGAGTTCCTCCAGTGCTTTGTGTGTTATACCATACTGTTGGGGAGTATGACCGTTCAGGAGAAAGCAGCAGCCAGGTCTGTGGCACCAGGACTGGCTCTAAGTCTCAGCAGGGAAGGGTGAAGACAGAAAGGACAATAGTGATAGGAGATGATAGGGGGGATTCAATAATGCAGTGCATAGTGAACATAGCGAGGTTCAATACTAAGGAGCTGGTGCAGGAAAGAGGGCTTCAGATTTATGGATCACTGGGCTCTCTTCCAGGGCAGGTGGGACCTGTACAAACAAGATGGTTTGCATCTTAACTGCAGGGGAACCAATATCCTCACCAGGAGGTTTGCAAGTGCTACTGGGAGGGTTTAAACTGGAGTGACGGGGGATGGGAACCACAGCAGCAGGGCAACAGGTGGTAGGGTTGAGGGCAAGAAAGATGGTCTGACAAGTAAGATTGAAAGAACAGCAGGGAACAGGTGAATAAATGTGGTGGGACTGATGGGCTGAAATGTGTTTATTTCAACGCTAGGAGTATTATGGGTAAGGAGGATGAACTTTAAGCCTGGATCAGTGCATGGATGATGATGTTGTTGCCATTACAGAGACCGGGATGTGAGAGAAGACTGGCTGCTCAACATTCCTGGGTTTCGTTGTTTTAGACGTGATCGAGAGGGGGGTAAGAGAGGTGGAGGGGTTGCACTACTGATAAGGGAGAATGTCACAGCAGCACTCGGAGAGAACACACTGGAGGGCTCATCCACAGAGGCAACTTGGGTGGAGCTCAGAAATAGGAGAGCTACAATTACACTGATGGGATTATACCATAGGCCACCCAATAGCCACTGACAGGTGGAGGAACAGATATGTTAACAGATTATGGAAAGGTGCACAAACAACAGGGTTGTGATAGTGGGGGACTTTAACTTCCCCAGTACTGATTGGAACTTCCTCAATACAAGAAGCTTAGGTGGGGCGGGATTTCTTCAGTGCATCCAAGAGGAGTTCTTGAAACAGTATGTGGAAAGTCCAACTAGAGGAGAGAACATACTGGACCCAGTTCTGGGAAATGAGCCAGGTCAGGTGACAGACCTGAGAGTGGGTGAACATTGGGAATAGTGACCTCAATTCATTATGATTTAAGATAGTTATGAGTAAAGATCAAATTGGATCTTGTGGGAAGGAACCAAATTGGGGGATGGCAAATTTCAACAGGATAAGACAGGAGCTAAGAGGCGCTGATTGGGAGCGGCTGCTGTCAGACATGTCCACGTCTGACATGTGGGAGTTATTTAAAGACCAGCTGATCAGAGCTCAGGATCGGCAGGTTCTAGTAAGGAGTAAGGATATGGATGGAAAGATAAGGAATCTTTGGATGAGCTGAGAGGTCCTAAATTTAGTCAGGAAGAAAAAGGAAGCATCCGTAAGTTTAGGAAGCTAAAATCAGACTGGGCCCTTGTGGAATATAAAGATAGCAGGAAAATGCTCAAGCAGACGATTAGGAAGGCCAAAAGAGGCCATGAAATGTCCTTGGTGAGCAGGGTCAAGGAGAATTGCAAGGCATTTAAATTAAGAAAAAGAGGATAACTAAAGAGAGGGTAGGTCCACTCAAGGATAAAGGATGGAATTTGTGCTTGGAGTCAGACCAAGTGGCTGAGGTGCTAAATTAGTACACTTTGTGTTGGTATTTACTGAGAAGAAATTGGAGGATAGTGAAAACAGAGTGGGGCATGCTAATGTGCTGGGACTTTTGAGATTAAGGAGAAGATAGTGCTGGATCTTCTGAAAAGCATTGTGGATAAGACCCCAGAGCCTGATGGCATATATCTCAGGACATTGAAAGAAGCAAGTGAGGAGATTGCTGGGGTTTCGACAAGGATTTTTGTATCCTCACCAGCAACAGGCGAGGTCCCAGAAGACTGGAGAGTAGCAAATGTTGTGCCTTTGGTCAAGAAGGGAAATAGGGATAATCCAGGTAACTATAGACCAGGGAGCCTCATGTCAGTGGTCGGGAAACTACTGGAGAGGATACTGAGGGATAGGATTTATGCACATTTGGAAAGGCATGGCCTGCTTGGGCACAGTCAGCATGGCTTTGTGCAAGGCAGGTCACGTCTCACAAACTTGATTGATTTTTTTGAGGAGGTGCCAAAGGAGCTTGATGAGGGTAAGGCAGTGGACATTATCTACATGGACTTTAGTAAGGCATTTGATAAGGTCCCTCATGGTAGGTTGATTCAGAAGATAAAGATGCATGGGATCCAGGATTCGGAACTGGCTTGCCCATAGAAGACAGAGAGTAGGGGTGAAAGGCTGTTATTCTGGCTGGAGGTCCGAGACCAGTGGTGTTCCACAAGGATTGGTGCTGGGACCTCTGTTGTCTGTGATATATATCGATGATTTGGATGAAAATGTAGATGGGTGGATTAGTAAGTTTGTGGATGACACCAGGGTTGGTGGAGCTGTGGACAATGTAAAGGACTATCAAAGAATACAGTGGGATATAGAACAGTAACAGATATGGGCAGAGAAGTGGCAGATGGAATTCAATCTGGGCAAGTGTGAAGTGTTGCACTTTGGGAGGTCAAATGAAAGGTGAAAGTATACAGCAGGTCCCTTAATAGAATTGAGATACAGAGGGATCTTGGGGTCCAGGTCCATAGTTCACTGAAAGTGGCTAAGCAAGTGGATAAGGTGGTAAAGAAGGCATATGGAATGCTTGCTTTCATTGGTAGGAGTGTTGAGTATAAGAGTAAGGAAATCATGCTACAGCTATGTAAAATTTTAGTCAGACTGCATTTGGAATATTGTGTGCAGTTCTAGTTGCCACATTATAGGAAGGATGTGGAGATTGTAGAGAAGAGGTTTACCAGGATGCTGCCTGGATTAGAGGGTATGAGCTATAAGGACAGGTTGGGCAAACTTAGGTTGTTCTCCTTAGACTGTTGGAGACTGAGGGAATACCTGATAGAGGTTTTTAAAATTATTAGAGGCATAGATAGGGTAGACAATTAGAATCTGTTCCCCAGGGTGGAACTGTCAAACACCAAAGGACATGCTTTTAAGGTTAGAGGGGGGAAGTTTAAAGGCAACGTAAGGGGCAAGTTTTACGCAGAAAGTAGTAGGTGCCTGGAATGGTTACCAGGGGTAGTAGTGGAAGCAGGCAGTTTGGTGGAGTTTAAGAGGTTTTTAGATAGACACATGAATATGAATGAAATGGAGGAATATGAATGATAAACAGGAGGAGGACATTTAGCATAAATTGGCATTGAGATTGGCACAACATCGTGGGCTGAATGGCCTGTCTAATGTTGTACTGTTCTAGAAGGGAAGTGGATTGTCACCACCCACCCTGACATCTTCCAATGCAACTGAACCTGTGATCACCGCTGAGAACGTAAGATCAGTCTTCTGGAGAGTGAACACGAGGAAAGCATCTGGTCCAGATGGTGTCCCTGGCCGTGTGCTCAGATCTTGTGCTGATCGGCTGGCAGAAGTATTTGCAGACATACTTAACCTCTCCCTGCTTCAGTCTCAGGTTCCCACCTGTTTTAAGAAGACCACTATCATCCTGGTACCGAAGAAAAGCAAGGTAACATGCCTCAATGACTACCGATCAGTGGCTCTGACATCCATCATCATGAAGTGCTTTGAGAGGTTGGTCATGGCACGCATCAACTCCAGCCTCCCAGACAATCTTGACCCACTGCAATCTGCCTACAGGTCTACAGCAGATGCCATCTCCCTGGCCCTACACTCAGCTCTGGAGCATATGGACAGTAAAGACACCTACGTTAGACTATTGTTTATTGACTACAGCTCTGCCTTCAATACAATAATCCCAAGCAAGCTTGTCACCAAATTCCGAGACCTAGGACTGGATCCTTGACTTTCTAACCAACAGACCGCAATCAATGAGGATAGGCAGCAAAATCTCCGGCACAATATTCTCGACACTGGTGCCCCACGAGACTGCTTCCTCAGCCCTCTACTCTACTCCCTGTGTGGCCAGATTCTGCTCTAACTCCATCCACAAGTTTGCAGATGATACCACCATTGTAGGCCATATCTCAAACAGCGATGAGTCGGAGTACAGGAAGGAGATGGAGAGCTTAGTGGAATGGTGTCATGACAACAACCTTTCCCTCAGTGTCAACAAAACAAAAGAGCTGGTCATTGACTTCAGGAAAGGGGGCGGTGTACAGGCACCTGTCTAATCAATGGTGCTGAGGTCAAGAGGGTTGAGAGCTTCAAGTTCCTGGGAGTGAACATCACCAACAGCCTGTCCTGGTCAAATCACGTAGATGCCACGGCCAAGAAAGCTCACCAGTGCCTCTACTTCCTCAGGAGGCTAAAGTAATTCAGTTTGTCCCCTTTGACTCTCACCAACTTTTATCGATGCACCATAGAAAGCATCCCATCTGGATGTATCATGGCTTGGTACGGCAACTGCTCTGCCCAGGACCGCAAGAAACTGCAGAGAGTTGTGGACACAGCACAGCGCATCACGGACACCAGCCTCCCCTCCTTGGACTCTGTCTTTACCTCTCACTGTCTTGGTGAAGCAGCCAGCATAATCAAAGACCTACCCACCAGGGTCATTCTGTCATCTCTTCCATCGGGTAGAAGATACAGGAGCCTGATGATGGACTATGACTTCATAATCTACCTTGTTGTGACTTTGCACCTTATTGCACTGCACTTTTTCTGTAGCTGTGACACTTTACTCTGTACTGTTATTGTTTTTACCTGTACTACATCGATGCACTCTGTACTAACCCAGTGTAATTGCACTATGTAATGAATTGACCTGTACGATCGGTTTGCAAGACAAGTTTTTCACTGTACCTTGGTACAAGTGACAATAATAAACCAAAACCAATACCAATATTCTATGCTGTAGGTGCAAAAGGGGCTCCAGGATGGTGTGTTGCCTTCCTGGTGCCAGGGTCGAGGATGTCTCTGAGTGGTTGCAAAACATTCTCAAAGGGGAGGGTGAGCAGCCAGTAGCCCTTGTGGACGTTGGTACAAATGATGTGGGTAGAAAAAACGATGAGATCCTGCAGAGTGAATATAGGGAGTTAGGAAAGAGGTTAAAAAGCAGGACCTCAGGGGTAGTAATCTCTGGATTAATCCCTGTGCTACGAGCTGGTGAGGGCAAGAATAGGAGGATATTGCAGGTGAATGTGTGGCTGGGTCAGGGGCAGGGTTTCAGTTTTTTGGACCATTGGGATCTCTTCTGGGACAGAGGTGACAAGAGGGACGGTTGCACCTGAACTGGAGGGGGACCAATATCCTGGCAGGCAGATTTGCTGGTGCTTCTAGGGAAGGTTTAAACTAGATTGGCAGGGGTTGGGATCTAAAGCAGAAGTGAGGCAGATCAGAGTCTGGAAGTTGAGATAGAATTTAACACCAATAAGGTCAGTAGACAAGTTATAAAAACAACAAGATGCTGGAGGAACTCAGCAGGCCAGGCAGCATCCATGGAGAAAAGCAGATGGTCAACGTTTCGGGTCAGGACCCTTCTTCAGGACTGAAGATAGGAAAAGGGGAAGCCCGATATAATGGGGGGGAAACAGAGCAGTGATAGGTAGACAAAAGAGGGAAGGCGGGGTGGGCAGTGTTGGGTAGATGCAGGTAAGAGATAGTGATAGGCAGGTGCAGGGGAGGGGGGGAGAGCAGATCCACCGAGGGATGGGTCAAAGGTAGGGAGGGAAAAAAGGGGGTAGAAGAAAGAGAGATTGGTTAGGAGAGGGTCAAAGGTATGGGGGTGGGCACCCCATGGGGGAAGGGGAGGAAAAAATAGCCAAGGAGAAAAAAGAGAGAAAGGCTAGGAAAGGGAAGAAAAGAAGAGGCAAGGTGGGGGGTGGGGGTTTATGGGGAGGGTTTGGTTTACTTAAAGTGGGAGAATTTGATGTTCATGCCAATAGGTTGTAAGGTCTCAAGATGGAAAATGACATGTTGTTCCTGCAGTTCGCGTTTGGACTTCTCCTGGCATTGGAGGAGGCCAAGGATATCAGTGATGGAGTGGGAGGGGGAGTTGAAGTGACTGGCCTCGGGGAGATGCAGATCGCAGTCAGAGGAGGCCACACTTGGAGCACCGAATGCAGTAGATGTTATTAAGGGAGGTGTGAAGTAGGGAGTTGCGGAGAGAGTGGTCCCTGTGAAAGGCAAAAAGGGGCGGAGAGGGGAGGTGGGTTCCCATTAGAGATGGCACAATCTGCACAGTTTTGATTAAGTTTTTTGAAGAACAAACCAAGAAGGTCAATGAGGGCAGGGTGGAAGACGTTGTCTATATGGACTTCAGTAAGGCCTTTGAGAAGGTTCCGCATGGTTGGCTGCTGTGGAAAGTTAGATCACATGGGATCCAGGGAGAGCTGGCTAATTGGATACACAACTGGCTTGTTGGTAGGAAGCAGAGAGTGATGGTGGAAGGTTGTTTATCGGACTGGAGGCCTGTGACTAGTGGTGTTCCCCAGGGTTCGGTGCTGGGCCCATTGTTGTCTGTCATCTATATCAATGATTTGGATGAGAATGTACAAGGCATGGTTAGTAAGTTTACAGATATAATAATATAAGTGGTGTCATTGACTGTGAAGATGGTTATCAGGATTTACAGAGGGACCTTGATCAGCTGGGTAAGTGGGCCGAGGAATGGCAAATGGAGTTTAATTTGGATAAGTGCGAGGTGTTGCATTTTGGGAAGACAAATGAGGGTAGGACTTTCACAGTGAATGTTAGGGCCCTGGGGAGTGCTTTAGAACAGAGAGACCTAGAAGTACAAGTACATGGTTCCCTGACATGGCAGACAGGGTGGTGAAGATTGGCATCTCTAGACAGTGAGGGGTTTTTCGATTGGCATCTCCAGATAGTGAGGGGTTTAGATGGGGAGGAGTTAAGTGTGTTCAGGAAGGATTCTTGACACAATATGTAGATAGGCCTACAAGAGGAGAGGCTGTGCTTGATTTGGTATTGGGAAATGAACCCGGTCAGGTGTCGATCTCTCAGTGGGTGAACATTTTGGTGATAGTGATCATAATTCTATCTCCTTTACGTTAGCACTGGAGAGGGATAGGAACAGACAGACGAGAAAGGCATTTACTTGGAGTAAAGGGAATTATGAGACTCTCAGACAGGAAATTGGAAGATTAAATTGGGAACAGATGTTCTCAGGGAAAAGTATGGAAGAAATGTGGCAAATATTCAGGGGATATTTGTGTGGAGTTCTGCATAGACATGTTCCAATGAGACAGGGGAGTCACGAGAGGATACAGGAACCATGGTGTACAAAGGCTATAATAAATCTAGTCAAAAGGAAAAGAAAAGCTTACAAAAGGTACAGAGAGCTAGGTAATGTTAGAGATCTGGAAGAGTATAAGGCTAACAGGAAGGAGCTTAAGAAGGAGATTAGGAGAGCCAGAAGGGGGCATGAGAAGGCCTTGGCGGGCAGGATTAAGGAAAACCCCAAGGAATTCTACAGGTATGTGAAGAGCAAGAGGATAAGATGCGAAAGAATAGGGCTTATCAAGTGCAATAGTGGGAAAGTGTGTACGGATCCAGAAGAAATGGCAGAGGTACTTTACGTCAGTATTCACGATGGAAAAAGGTCTGGGGGATTGTAGTGGGGACTTGCAGCAGGCTGAAAAGCTTGAGCATGTAGATATTAGGAAAGAGGAGGTGCTGAAACTTTTGGAGAGCATAAGTTGGATAAATCGCCGGGACCAGATGAGATGTACCCCAGGCTGCTGTGGGAGGCGAGAGAAGAGATTGCGGAGCCTCTGACGATGATCTTTGCATCGACGATGGAGACAGGAGAGTTTCCAGAAGATTGGAGGGTTGTGGATGTTGTTCCCTTATTCAAGAAAGGGAGTAGGGATAGCCCAGGGATTTATAGAGCGGTGAGTCTCACCTCAGTGGTTGGTAAGATGATGGAAAAGATCCTGAGAGGCAGGATTTATGAACATTTGGAAAGGTATAATATGATTAGGAATAGTCAGCATGGCTTTGTCAAGGGCAGGTCCTGCCTTACGAGCCTGATTGAATTTATTGAAGATGTGACTAAACACATTGATGAAGGGAGAGCAGTAAATGTAGTGTATATGGATTTCAGCAAAGTGTTTAATAAGGTACCCCAAGTAAGGCTTATTGAGAAAGTAAGGAGGCATGGGATCCAAGGCAGCACTGCAGTATGAATTCAGAACTGCCTGGCCCACAGAAGGCAAAAAGTGGTTGTTGAAGGGTCGTATTCTGCATGAAGGTCGGTGACCAGTGGTGTACCTCAGGAATCTGTGCTGGGACCCTTGCTTTTTGTGATTTTTATAAACGACCTGGATGAGGAAGTGGAGGGGTGGGTTAGTAAGTTTGCGGATGACACAAAGATTGGGGGTGTTGTGGATAGTTTGGAGGGCTGTCAGAGGTTACAGAGGGACATAGATAGGATGCAAAGTTGGGCTGAGAAGTGGCAGATGCAGTTCAACCCAGATAAGTGTGAAGTGGTTCATTTTGGCAGGTCAAATATGATGGCAGAATATAGTCTTAATGGTAGAACTCTTGGCAGTGTGGAGGATCAGAGGGATCTTGGGGTCCAAGTCCATAGGACGCTCAAAGCGGTGGCGCAGGTTGACTCTGTGGTTAAGAAGGCATATGGTGTATTGTCCTTCATCAATTGGGGAATTGAATTTAGGAGCCGTGAGGTATTGTTGCAGCTATATAGGTCCCTGGTCAGACCCCACTTGGAGTACTGTGCTCAGTTCTGGTCATCTCACTACAGGAAGTATGTGGAAGCCATAGAAAGGGAGCAGAGGAGATTTACTAGGATGCTGCCTGGAATGCAGAGCATGCCTTACGAAAGTAGGTTGAGGGAACTCAGCCTTTTCTCCTTGGAACGATGGAGGATGAGGGGGGACCTGATAGAGGTATATAAGATGATGAGAGGTATTGATCGAGTAGATAGTCAGAGGCTTTTCCCCAGGGCTGAAATGGTGGCCACAAGAGGACATAGGTTTAAGCTGCTGGGGAGTAGGTATAGAGGAGATGTCAGGGGTAAGTTTTTACTCAGAGAGTGGTGAGTGTGTGGAATGGGCTGCCGGAGATGGTGGTGGAGGCAGATATGACAGGGTCTTTTAAGAGACTGTTGGATGGGTACATGGAGCTGAGAAAAATAGAGGGCTATGGGTAAGCCTAGTAATTTCTAGGGTAGGGACATGTTCAGCACAGCTTTGTGGGCCGAAGGGCCTGAATTGTGCTGTAGTTTTTCCATGTTCTATGTTCCAAGAAGGCTTTTGGCACACTGGTCTTCATCCGTCAAAGCATTGAGTATAGAATTTGGGATGTTATGTTGCAGTTGTACAAGATGTTGCTGAGGCCGCATTTGTAATATTGCATTCAGTTCTGGTCACCCTGCTACAGGAAAGATGCCATTAAGCTGGAAAGAATGCAGAGGAGATTTACAAGGATGTTGCCAGGACTCGAGGGACTGGGTTATGGAGAGAGGTTGAGCATGTTGGTACTTTATTCATTGGAATGTAGTGGGAATGAGGGGTGATCTTACAGAGGTGTATAATATCATGAGGGGGATAGACAGGGTTAATGCGCACAGTCTTTTTCCCAGGGTTGGGGAACCATGAACTAGAGGGCATACAGTAGTTTAAGGTGATAGGGGAGAGATTTAATAGGAACCTGAGGAGCAACTTTTTCACTCAGAGGGTGGTCAGTACATGGAATGAACTGCCAGAGGAATTGGTTGAGGCAGGTACATTAACAACATTTAAAAGGTACTTGGACGGTACATGGATAGGAAAGGTTTAGAGGGATATGGGCCAAATGGGGCAAATGGGAATCTTGGTCGGCATGGACCAGTTGGGCTGAAGGGCACATTTCTGAGCTGTATGACACTCTGACTCTATGAGCTTGCACTTGTCTGGATTAAATTCCACCTGCCAATGCTCCATCCAATTTTCCATCTGATCTATATGCTCCTGTAGCCTTAAGCAATCTTCCTCACTATCCACAACACCACCAACTTTCCTGTCATCTGTAAACTTATTAATCATACCTCATACATTAACACCCAAATGGCTAATATATGTCACAATCAAAAAGGGTCCAAATGAGGGTTCATTCTTTTCTGTTTATTTTTCATGCGCATCTAATTATTATTTGAGATTTTACATGCATTCTAAAGGATTTTGGGTAGTTGAGTTGCTAAAGAATTACTTGAAAATGCAACGACAACATGGTGTTCAAGATGATCCACAGGCATTAGCTCTTAAAAACTAATCAAGTAGTGTACTAAATTTAAATTCTTATTTATGTTCTTGTGCCAATGAAATAAAGCAAACCATGCTAAAATTGACTGCTAAAATTGATTTTCCAGACATCTAGCAGAGAAATTTTCCCCTATTATGCCCATGATTCACAAACACCAAACATCTATAAGACACGGTAAGATTAAAGTTGAACTAGTGATATATCATTGCAATGTGAAGGCACCAAGGGGAGATGGACTCATCTTTCAGACCAGACAGGTGGAGAGAAATATCAAATTGAACAATTATTTTTGTCGTACTTGTAGTGCCTGATTTGGCATAATTTGACTAAATCACCTTGCCATCTACGTAGAAGGCAAATGCTGTAGAGTGCTGGGCAAGTTTTCTGAAAAATTTAACAGTTTAAGACATGGAATAAACAATGTAATTGTGTCAACAAAATCCATAACTGCATGAACATAATTGAAAGCACAATGGATAGATTACAGAGTAGAAGATAATAGTGCAGAAAATATTATCTCAATCAATTTTTGCTGTTGGATGTAGTTGCTGATCACACTCTGGCCTGAATATAGTACTCTAGTAATCAACATATACCTGTCAATATTTCTACCCATTACCCTATAATTCTTCAGTGGAGGATATCAGCCAGACAAACCCAAATTTCATGCTTCCCTCTCCAAGAATTTTAAATACAGATATAATGTTATCACAGTATACTTTTAGTGGAATTTCTCTTTGTTTAATGTTTTTGATGATTAACTAATGAAATTCTGAAATGTTTAACCTTGTTGTTTTATATTTAGTTATCTACATCATGCCGATTTTTTTAAGGGTTTTGCCTAGGTTAGTAGATAAAAAGTAGGCTACTTTGTGTCATCTCACCTACAAGTGGAAATATAAATGATATGATATTTATCCTTGTGCGAGGGTTCACCACCCAATTTTCCTTCTATGAACAAAAACTCCCCAACATAAAGTGGGTGAGGTTATTTTCAACTGCTGGGACATGTTGGTACAATATTTCAAGCTAGTTTGCCAATCACCAATCATGTTTGCCTTTTGATTTAAAATGGTGAGATTTGATCACTCGTTTCTTTTTTGAAAAGGTAAAACTATGTGCTTTTGCTAATTCTCTGCCAAGATCAGGCAAAAAGAATTGCAAAACGCGACATCTTTCTCATTTATGATTATTAGCAACCCCACCCCTCCACACATGCACAGCTCAGCATTCTCCCCTCTATTTCTCCAACATTTCCTCATTCTCCTCCCACCACCCAAGTTTCAGATTAAGCCAGAGACTCCTGTTCCTTCCTGAGATCTCACTTAAGCCTCACTGAGAATTCAGTGACTCATGGGTGACTGGAAGTGTAGGCTGTCCACTGACAGTAGGTTCAGGAACTTCTATTCCCAGTGGTGTGGCTGGGGACCAACTTCACTGGCAAGCAGGTCTTCTGTTTGGCAATTCTGCTAATCTGCCTAATCTTTAACCAGAAATGAAAGGCAGTTATGGCTCTGCATGGTTTAGGTGGTCCAGCCCAATATGTAGAAAGGCAGACAAGATGAAAAGCAACATGTAAAGGCTATTAACCTAACCAAACCCTTCTCTTCCACTGCAACCTATAAATTAATATTGCTCTAAACTTACTGATCTTCTCCAATTCTACGTCCTTTAGTAAGACCATTACATTAGGCAAATGGAAAGAAATTAGACATTTCATCATTCTTACACATACAGAAACAGATAATGGAAGTGTCAAATGTGTAAAAATAAAGGGAATGTCTAAGGTAAGCATTAGTTCCTTGGAGGCAGAGGCAGGATAATTTATAATGGGGAATAAAGAAATGAGTACATTGATCTCCACAGTGGAAGCCAATAAAATATAGCAGAAACTGTGGGGAACAGATCAAATGAGAATGAATGACTTAAGGCAAATTAATATCAGAAATCAGATAGCACTGGAGAAATCAAGGTAGTGGTGCACAATTTATGTTGGCGGAGGGCCAATTCTGAAGGCCACACTGTACGTGAAGACACAAATGCTAGAACCAAACCACCTAGTTTCTGTTTATATTGCTATGTTTAACAAGCAGCTACAGGCAAAGGTTTCCACATTTAAAACACAGGAAATTATGGTGGTTTTGTGTGTTTAACAGCATAAATCACTTCAATAATTTTTAGCCTTTATCAGTCCTTACAGAATTTATAGCAGTGTGAGCCTTTATCCAGAAAACACTCAAATATGAATTGCTGTGGAAATCAAATTAAACTTCTAATAACAAAATAGAGCAAATTAATTCCCATCTCCCAGTATCATCAAAGCATGGTGAAAGTTAATTTGTTTTGCTTTTTTTTGATCACCTGATTATGGTGAGAATAAACACCATTTTTTTTAAAGTGACCTATGGGAAGCTGATTGCAACATAAAACATAGAACAGTAGAGCAAAGGAACAGGCCCTTCAGCCCACAATCTCTGTGCTGACCATGATGCCAGTTTCTACCAATTGCAACTGCCTGCACATGGTCTATATCCCTCAGCCCCTCCCTATTTATATGCCTGTCTAAATGCCTCTTAAATGTTACTATCATATCTGCTACCACCACCTCCCCTGGCAGTGTGTTCCAGGCACCTACCAGTCTCTCTGTTTAAAACAAAACCTGCCTTGCAAGTTTCCTTTAATCTTTCCCCTTCTCACCTTAAACCTATGGCCTCTCGTATTTGACACTTCCATCCTGGGGAAAAGACTCTTGACTATCTACCCCCATGTATGCCTCACATAGTTTTATATACTTCTATCAAGTCACCCCTCAGTTTCTGACACCCCAGAGAAAACAATCCAAGTGTGTCCAACCTCTCCTTATAGCTAATACTCCAATCTAGGCAACATCCTGGTGAACCTCTTCTGTACCCTACCCAAAACCTCCTGTAATGTGGCATCCAGAACTGCACAAAATACCCCAAACGTGGCCTAACCAAAGTTTTATACAGCTGCAACATAATCTCCCAATTTTTATATTTAATGCCCCAACCAATAAAAGCAAGGATACCGTACACCTTCTTTAGCACCCTATCTACTTGCATTGCCGTTTTCAGGGAACTATAGACATGCACCCCAAGACACCTCTGTACATCAGTGCTGTTAAGGGTCCTGCCATAAACTGTATACTTTCCTCTTACATTTGACCTCCCAAAGTGCAACAGCTCACACTTGTCTGGATTAAACTCGATCTGCCATTTCTCCACTCATAGTTCCAACTGATCTGTATCCTGCTGTGTCCTTTGACAACCTTCCTCACTATCCACAGCTCCAGCAAGTTTTGTGTCATCTGCAAACTTACTAACCAGCCCACTGATATTTTCACCCAAATCATTTATTTATATCACAAACAACAGAAGACAGGGAAACAGGCACCTTCACTGATTCACCTATCTTTCCATGAGGAAAGCCTGTAAATAGGAGAAACCATAGGCAGACCATCAAAGGTAAAGTCAAGGCATCCACCTTCAAACTGACATCTCCCATTTTTTCCCCTCATTTATAATATGTTCTAGCTCTCGTTTCCTTTACTTTCCTCTAAGTCTGCAGCTTATATTATTCCGATATCCTCGGCATCCAAAATCCTCCCTCTTACATCATTCTTCAATGATGTTACAATGTTGATGTCCAATAACCATTTCTCTTCTCCTATCGCTACGGCTCTGCCTGTCTTTACCTTTCCCTGCTGAGCCTCAGAGCCGGCCACAGTGCCATTGACCTGGCTGTTGCTGCTGTGCCCTGCTAAGTCATACCCCCCCTCCCCCAAAGCAGCACCCAAAGGGGTATACGTTGCTGAGAGGAATGGCCATAGGGGAACCCTGCACTGTCTGTCTCTCTTCCCCTTACCTCTCCTGGTGGTCACCCAACTATCTGCAGCCTGTACCTTAGATGTGACCACCTCGCTAAAACTCCTGTCTATGATGCTCTCAGCATCCCAGACAATCCTAAGTACGTCCAACTCCAGCTCCAGTTCCTTCATGCGGTCAGTCAGGAGCTGCAGCTGGGTGCACTGCCTACAGACACTGGCAGTCTCCCTGATCTCCCACATCCTGCAGGAGGAGCATGCCACTGCCCTAATTGACATCCCAGCTACTCTAATAGGGACAATAATTCTGATGAAAACCTCACCTGCACCTACCTGCTCAGCCCCCTCTCACCGAAGCCTCCTGAACCAAAGCCTCAGCACTCATACTCAAACACGGCACTTACAGCTCAAAGACACGGCCACTCCCAAAAATGGCTGCTCCAAAATGGGTGCTCCACTAGACCCTGCTTCCCTTTTATACCTGCAAAAAACAACTAGACAAACAAACTCTTAAATGAAAAACAACTTTCAAAGAGCTGTTGGCTCCTCCTCTCTGCTTCTCTGGCTGCTGCAATTGTCAAACATACTCAACTGAAAAACAACTTCCGGACCTACACATTTTTAAAAAAGTGCACTGAAAATTCTCATCCATTTCTGCTGTCCTACTACACAGCCATACATCCTTCTTTCTGCTGCACTGCTCCATTCCATTAGTCTCCTGTGTAACAACTTCTGAAGCTACGAGCTTAAACACAAGGCTGCATCCTCATCCCTCTACTCTACTCCCTATATACTCATGACTGTGTGGCCAGATTCTGCTCTAACTCCATCTACAAGTTTGCAGATGATACCACCATTGTAGGCCGTATCTCAAACAATGATGTGTTGGGGTACAGGAAGGAGATAGAGAGCTTAGTGGAATGGTGTCATGACAACAAGCTTTCCCTCAATGTCAACAGAAGAGCTGGTCATTGACTTCAGGAAAGGGGGCGGTGTACATGCACCTGTCTACATCAATGGTGCTGAGGTTGAGAGGGCTGAGAGTTTCAAGTTCCTAGGAGTGAACATCATCAATAGCTTGTCCTGGTGAAATCACTAGATGCCACAGCCAAGAAAGCTCACCAGTGCCTCTACTTCCTCAGGAGGCTAAAGAAATTCAGTATGTCCCCTTTGACACTCACCAACTTTTATCGATGCGCCATAGAAAGCATCCTATCTGGATGCATCACGGCTTGGTATGGCAACTGCACTGCCCAGGACCGCTGTGTGGACACAGCCCAGTGCGTCACGGAAACCAGCCTCCCCTCCATGTACTCTGTCTGTACCCCTCACTGCCTTGGTGAAGCAGCCAGCATAATCAAAGACCCCACCCACCTGGGTCATTCTCTCATCTCTCCTCTTCCATCAAGTAGAAGATACAGGATCCTGAGGGTACGTACCACCAGGCTTGACAGCTTCTATTCCACTGTGATAAGACTATTGAATGGTTCCCTTATAAGATGAGATGGACTCTGTCCTCATGATTGTTGTGACCTTGCACCTTATTGCACTGCACTTTCTCTGTAGTTGTGGCACTTTACTCTGTACTGTTATTGTTTTTACCCATCAATGCACTCCATACTAACCCAGTGTAACTGCACTGTGTAATGAATTGACCTGTACGATCGGTATGCAAGACAGGTTTTTCACTGTACCTCGGTACAAGAGACAATAATAAACCAATACCAATACCAATTTTGTTAATGGCATCTAATTTGTCTGCAGGAGGTGTAAATGGATGGAGGTCAGAAAAGAAATAACAACTAGCTGGAACAGTGGAATACAGAACACAGCAACTGCTGGAAATCATCGTCTGGCTGAACTTGTTCTCACGTGAAACAAGTCCTTGAATTCAACTTACTTTTTTCATGTCAGCCATTGAGCTTTGGGAACCTGCTATGTCTTTGTGGGACATACTGTAATTCATGGGTCATAATTCCCTGAAAGTGGCGTCACAGGTTGAATGGGTTGTAAAGAAGGCTTTTGGCATCCTGGCATTCATAAATCAAAGTATTGAGTATAGGAGTTGGGATGTTATGGTGAGGTTGTATAAGACATTGGTGAGGCCAAATTTGGAGCATTGTGTGCAGTTCTGGAAGGATATCATTAAGATTGAAAGAGTGCAGAGAAGATTTACTAGAATGTTGTCGGGTCTTCAGGAGCTGAGTTACAGGGAAAGATTGAACAGGTTAGGACTTCATTCCTTGGAGTACAGAAGAATGAGGGGAGATTTGACAGAGGTTTACAAAATTATGAGGGATATATACAGAATAAATGCGAGTAGGCTCTTTCCACATATTAGGAGAGATAAGTACGAGAGGACCTGGCTTTAGGGTGAAAGGGGAAAGGTTTAGGGGGAACATTAGGGGGAACTTCTTCACTCAGAGAGTGGTGGGAGTGTGGAACGGGTTGCCATCTGATGTAGTAAATGTGGGCTCACTCTTAAGTTTTAACAATAAATTGGATAGATACATGGATGGGAGAGGTCTGGAGGGTTATGGACTGGGTGCAGGTCAATGGGACTAGTGGAATAAAGTTTCAGAACAAACTAGAAGGGCCGAATGGCCTGTTTTCTGTGCTGTAGTGTTCTATGGTTCTATGGACACTTAGAATAATACAAGTGTACAGCACAGGAATGGGCTCCTATGGCCCACCTCGTCCATGCTGACTGTAAATGCCTCCCTTCGCTCATCCCAATTGCTTTCTTTAGACACATTTCCCTCCATCACCTTTCCTATCCCAAGTACCTATCCTAAAGTCTTTTAAACATTGTAATTGTATCTGCCTCTACTATGGCAGCTCTTTTGAATCATTGAACTCCCTCTGTGTGAGAAACATACCCCTTAGATCTCCTTTAAATTTCTCCCTTAAACCTGTGCCCACTCGTTCTAAACTTCCCTGCCCTGAGAAAAAGACTATGACTATCCTCTCTATGTTTCTTAATTTTTGTAAATCTCTGTATAGTCACCTCTTAGCCTCCTATGTTTCAGTGAGAATAAACTGGTCCAATCTCTCCTTGTAACTGCAGCCCCTGTAAAGGCAACATTCTGGTGAATTGCTTCTGCACTGTCTCTGTTGCTACCACATCCTTCTTGTAGTCCGGCAACGAGAACTGTACACAATATCCCAAGAGCGGCCGTACCAATGTTTTGTACAATTGCAACATGACATCCCAACTCTTATATTCAATGCCTCGGCATACGAAGGCAAGCATGCCAAATGCCTTTTTTGTATTTGCCCTTTTTTGCATGGTTCTGCTACTTATTGAAACTAGAACATTGAAACAGTCCTGGTTTCAATATGTCACTGAAACATGCAACATTGCCTCAATATCTGTTTTTCACTGCATCAATGATCATTGTTTATTAATCACTTTTTAGTTTGACGTTTTACCTCATTGTAAAATCAGCATGTAGCTCCTGCAGCAGCTAATTAAGTAAATGAAAGAAAAAAGAATTTAAACAAAGACGTTTTAAAAGGTTTCAATCAGGCAAACAATGGTAAACATTTGTCTGAAAAGTATGCCAGTGTCAGTTGAAAACATTTCTAATGCATAATCAACTGAGAAATGCTTTGGCTTAAGTCTTCAGGTCACCCATTTACCTGCATATTCACAAAGAAAAATACATAGCTACAATTAAGCTTTCAAATAGCTGATTATCAATGAAAACCCACTTTTCCCTATATATTCCTAATTTTACTTGGGTGTAACAGGTCTCCTAGAACTAGAGGAATAATCTCAGGTTAAGGGATTGATCATTTAAAAGACATTTCCTTTACATTGCAACTGTCTTCTCTAGAGGCCTATGGTTGTTCATACATTGGATTCGTTCAAGGCTGAAACTGATAGGCTAATAATGTCCAGGGCGCTTGATTTAGAACTTTAATACAATCAACTCAAACAAATTACAGATATAAGACCCCTTTAAGTATATGAATGAACGAATATTATAGTCACAGCTATACAGAATGGAAACAGGCCCTTCAGCCCAACTCTTCCATGCCCAACAAGCTGCCTACTTGAGCTATTCCCATTTGTCTACATTTGGCCCATATCCCTCTGAACCTTCCCTATCCATAAACCTGTCCAAATGTCTTTTAAACATTGTAATTGTACCTACTTCTACCACTTCTTCTGATAGCTCGTTCCGTATTCCCACCACCCACTGTATGGAAAAAGTTGCTGCTGAGGACCCTTTAAATCTTTCCCCTCTCATCTTAAATCTATGTCCTCTAGTTTTAGACACCCACTACCTTGGGCAAAACACTGTTACCATTCACTCTATCTATTTCCCTCATGGTTTTATATGCCTCTATAAGGTCATTCCTGAGCTTATACACTCGAGGGAAGTAAGTCTCAGCCTATCCAGCCTCTCCTTATAACTGAAGCCCTACAGTCCTGGTAACATCCTCGTGAATCTTTTCCGTTCCCTTACCAGCTTAATGACATCCTTTCTATAGCTGGGTGATCAGAACTACACACAGTACTCCAAGTGTGGTCTCACCAACGACTTGTACAGTTGCAAAATGACATCCCAACTTCTGCACTCACTGCCCTGACTGATGAAGGCAAGCAAGCCAAATGCCTTCTTCACCACCCATTCAACCTTTGTCACCACTTTCAGGGCACTATGTACCTGTACCCCTAGGTCTCTCTGTTCTATAACACTCCCCAGGGTCCTACAATTTACTGTGTAAGTCCTGTCCTGGTTTGTTTTACACCTCACAATTATCTGAATTAAATTCCATCTGCCATTCCTCAGCCCACTGGCCCAGCTGTAATCTCAGATAACCTTCTTCATTGTCCACTGTGCAACGAAGTTCAGTGTCATCCACAAACTTATTAACCACATTCTCATCAAAATCATTTATATAAATGATAAATACATATAAATACAACAGCAGACCCAGCACTGATCCCTGCGGCACACTGCTGGTCACAGCCCTCCAGTCTGAAAAATAACCCTCCACCACAACCTTCTGTCTTCTACCATCCAGCCAACTTTGTATCCAATTGGCTAGTTCACCCTGGACCCTATGTGATCTAACCTTCTGGACTAGCCTACCATGCGGGATCTTGTCAAAAGCCTTGCTGAAGTCCACGTAGACAACATCTACTACTCTACCCTTGTCAATCCTCTTGGTCACCTCTTCAAAAACTCAATCAAATTCGTGAAACTCAATTTCTCACACCCATGCCACGCTGACTATCCCAAATCAGTCCTTGCCTTTCCAAATGCAGGGACATCTTGTCTCTCAGAATCCCCTCCAGCAACTTTCCCACCACTGATGTTAGGCTCACCAGCCTGTAGTTCTTGTAGCCCTTCTTAAATAAAGGCACATCATTAGCCACCCTCTAGCCTTCCGGTACCTCACCTGTGGCTAACAATGATACAAATATCTCTGCCAGGGCCCCAGCAATTTCTTCCCTAACTCCTAACTCCTAGGATACACTTGGTCATAACACTTGGTCAGTCCCTTGATAAATTCCATTTACAAGTTTGCAGACAATACCACTGTACTAGGCTTTATTTCAAATAACGATGAATTGGAGTACAGGAAGGAGATAGAGAGCTTAGTAATATGGTGTCACGACAACAACGTTTCCCTCAACGTCAGCAAAACAAAAGGGCTGGTTATTGACTTAGGAAGGGAGGGGGGGCGGCGATGCACATGCACCTGTTTACATCAACGGTGCTGAGGTCGAAAGGGTTGAGAGCTTCAAGTTCCTAGGAGTGAACATCACCCATAACTTGTCCTGGTCTAACCACGTCAACACCATCACCAAGAAAGCTCACCAGCACCTCTACTTCCTCAGGAGGCTAAAAAAATTTGGCACGTCCCCACCGACCCTTACCAATTTTTATTGATGCACCATAGAAAGCATTCTATCCAGATGCATCACGGCTTGGTATGGCAACTGCTCTGCCCGTGACCACAAGAAACTGGAGAGAGTTGTGGACAGAGCCCAGAGTGTCACGGAAACCAGCCTCCCCTCCATGGACTCTATCTATACTTCTTGCTGCCTCAGTAAAGCAGCCAGCATAATCAAAGACCCCACCCACCCACCTCTTTTCCCCCCCCTCCCATTGGGCAGAAGATACAAACACCTGAGGCACTTACCACCAGGCTCAAGGACAGCTTCTACCCCACTCTTATAAGACTATTGAACAGTTCCCTTGTAAAGTAAGATGGACTCTTGATCTCACAATCTACCTTGTTATGACCTTGCACCTTATTGTCTACCTGCAATGCACTTTCTCTGTAGCCGTTACACTTTATTCTGCACTCTGTTATTATTTTACCTTGTACTACCTCCATGCACTGTTATAATGAATTGATCTGTACAAGCGGTATACAAGACAAGTTTTTCACTGTACCTTGGTATATGTGACAATGATAAACCAATTCCAATATTAATCCACCTTTATGGACTTTAAGACCGTCAGCACCTCCTCTTTTGTTATGTGGATATGTTCCCAAACATCACTCTTACCTTCCCCGAATTCCCTTGCTTCCATAACCTTCTCCATAGTAAATACAGATGGGAAATATTTATTTAAGACCTCGCTCATCTCCTGTGGCTCCAGACACTGGTCCTTAAGGGCCCAATTCTCTCCCCAGTTACCCTTTTGCTCTTAATATATTTATACAATCTCTTCATCTTTTTAAAAGTGAGAAGCACTTTTTCCCATTTGAAGGTTAGCAAACCACCATTTTAATACAGCCATGCATTTAGCATACATGCTTTTCAGAACCACTGAGATCTCAGTGTTCAGACAGTGACTATTAATCGACCAGAGTAAACCTGCATTCCACGGAGGTTGCAATTTCTACTGAAGAAAATTTTCATCCTTGAGATAAAATTTCTGTACCAATCTGTTCAGAATTAATCTACAGATCAGAACATGAAATTTAAAAAAAAATTAAGCCTGAGGCGATCTGCAAATCCTTTTTGATGAAAACTTTCTTGCTACAGTATTGTCCTGAGAATCAGGAAAACAGATAAATCAGACACACAAGAGCCTGCAGATGCTGGAATCTGGAGCCAGAAACAGACTGCTGGAGCAGCAGAGGATCGAGCAGCATCAGTGCAGGGAGAGAAATTGTCAACATTAGGAGTCAAGACCCGGCAACATTACAGACAGTGGAGAGGGAAGATAGTTGGTATAAAGGTGAGGGGGGAGGGGTGAGAGGGGCTAGTAGGTGACAGATGGGCTGAGGAGGGATGAACAAATATGGGCAGGAGACAGGTGGGGGGAGGGAGAGGGGTGGAGTTGGGAGACAGAGGCAGATGGGTGATAGGTGGAAGCAAACAAGGAAACAAAAGAGAAATGTAGAGAGAAAAGGGCATGGGGGAAGGGAAAAAGACAAAAGTGAAATGGAACTAACACTGGGAAAAGCACAAAACTGGCGGCGAAGAGACAATGACGCTTTAGACTTGAAATTGTGATGTTTTCTATTTAAAGAAAATTGTAAAAGATATAATTGCAGTTAACATAATTGTGATTAACTGTCCACATTTCTGAGTATAATGTACAGTGCAGTAATGCAGAAAAATATAAACTATAAGACCAAGACAAAACAATGACTGGAAAAACAACAACTGATAGTGATAATAATTTTCCGAGTCACAGTTAAACAGGTGGGACCATAATGACTCCCGTCATCAAAATGCAAATCTAATTTTGTTAAGCCATATAACAACACTGAACTTTGAAAACAATTAAGGTCAGAAATAGAAGACCAAGGGATAATAGAAATCTTTAAAAATATGAAAAGTTTTGCAGAAATAGGTACAGGGAGAATTTCCTGGCTTGAAGAAAGAACAAATCCACACACTATCAAACAAAGTTAGTCACTAAGAAATGAAATAACAAATTCAGAAGGAACTTCTTTACCCTTAATGTGGCGAGGCTTTGGAACTCATTATGCAGCAGGTTGTTAAGGTGAATAACACAGACGCATTTCAGGGAAAACTAGATAAGCACAGGGAGGAATAGGGAGTAGTGAAATAGATAAACACATGCAATGAGAATTATTCATATTTTGGAATGAGGGCATCACTGGCAAGAACAGCTTTTATTGCCCATTTTTAATTACCTTGTGCAGGTAGAGGTGAACCACCTTCTTAAACCATTGCAGTACATCAAAGATTCTTAGATTGATAGATATTAGGGAATCAACGAATAAGGGGCTTGTGCAGGAGAAGGCACTGAAGTAAACGATCAGCCATGACCTTATTAAATGACAGAAAGGATACTGGGGACAAATGGTCTACTCCTGCTACCATTTTTTGCAAAGCAAAAGGTACAGATGTTGGAAATATGAAATAAAACAGAAAATGCTGGTAAATACTCAGCAGATCAGGCAGTATCTGTAGAATGAGAAACAGATTTAACATTTTGGGTTGATGAAAATTCAGAAAACAGCCGTGTTTAAATTTGCAGAGAAGGGGCAAGTGCAATGTCTGTGATAGAGAGGTAAAGGGTAGAGATCAGAAGAAAACAGATGATATAAATTGACTTTGACTAGGAAAGGGTGATGAAAACTTCTTTATGGCATCAAATCTACTGGTGGAGGTTTACATCGAGGAAGAATAGAAATAAAACTGCTGGAACTATGAGATACAGAACCTTCAGCTGGTCAAAGTTGTCCCTACATCAAACAACTTCTTTAACTCCACCCACTTTCTCCAAATCAAAGGTGGAGCAATGAGAATCCACCTGCCTCTTTGCAAGATATGTGGAACAGTCCTTATTCCAGTCCTACACAGGCCCACTACCTTCCTCTTTTATAGTATATGATGACTCCATTGGTGTTACCTGCTTTCAGTCAGAACTCAGAAGTTTTATTATCTTTGCTGCCAATTTCACATGGTCCATCTCCAACTCCTCTCTTCCTTTCCCTAACTTCTCTACTTCCATCTCAAGGGATAGGTTGCAACCAATATCCATTAGAACCCCACAGCCTTTCATGACTATCTACCTCCTCTCACGCTGCTTCATGTAAGGGCTCCATTCTTAAAGAATAAACATCACTGGGGACTAATTAGCTGAATGGCCTATCTCTATTGCTGTTCATTCCACATAATGCTATGTGATATGATAGGTTAGGAGACAATAGGCAATGACCCAGCTACCAAGCCCATGTTGTCTCCTTAGAAAGTCATTCCTCGGTCTTCCTCCAAAGGCCTGCAAGTTATTCTCCCTTATGCCCATATAATCCCTTTTTGAAGGTTCTGATTGGTTCTATTGCCATCACTTTTATAAACCTTGACTACCACCAGCCTTAAAAGGTTTTTCCTCACTTTTCACTGTCTTTTTTCATCTGTGTTCCTTGGGCCTTGAACTATCTACTAATGAGAACAAATTCCACCTCTTATCTGGCCCATCACAATTTTGTAGTCATAAAGTTATACAGCACAGAAACAGGCCCTTCGGTCCAACATGTCCATGCTGACCATCAAGTACCCATTTATACTAATCCCATTTTGCAGCACTTGGTCCATAGCCTTCCATGCCTTGGCAATTCAAGTGCACATCTAGATCTTTAACCATAGTCAGAGTCATGGAGAGTTGCAGTATGGAAATAGGCCCTGCAGCCTGTGCCATCCACACCAACCATCAACCACCTATTTTTACACTAATCCTACGTTAACCCTTGTTATTTTCCCCACATCCCCAGATTCTACCATTCACCTTCCACATTAGGGGCAATTTACAGTGGCCAATTCACCAACCAATCACACATTTCTGAGACATGGAAGGAAACCAGAACATTGCAGGAAGCCCACACACTCACGAGAAAGACACGCAAGCTTCGATCAGACAGCAGAGCAGGTGAGCCCAGGTGGCTGAAGCGGTGAGGCAGCACTTCTACTAGTCTGTGAGAGTACTTGCTGCCACCACCTACTCAGGCAGTGTTTCAGATTCTAACTATCTTCTGGGTGGAAAAAGTATCTGAGGCAACATCCTGGTGAATCTCCTCTGCATCCTCTCCAGTGCTATTATCTCCTTCCTATGTTCTGGCCCCAGGACCTGTACACTGGTGGGACCTAACTAACTGCACAAATACTCCAGCTGCAGTTTCATCAAAGCCTTGTACAAATGCAATAAAACTTCCTTACTCTTATAATCAAACCCTCTCATAATGAAAGCTAACATACCATCTGCCTACGTAGTGGTTTGCTGTGCCAGTATGTTGACTTTAATGACTTGTGCACAAGCATACAAAGGTCCCTTTGAATATTAAAACTAACTAATTGTTCACCATTCAACAAATACTCTGTTTTTCTGTTATGTGCATCAAAGTGGATGACCTCAAATTTTTCCATATCTGCCAAGTCCTCAAGGTTCCAAGACGGAAAATGAGGTGCTGTTCCTCCAGTTTGCGCTTGGAATTCTCCTGGCAGTGGAGGAGGCCGAGGACTGACATATCAGTGATAGTGTGGGAAGGGGAGTTGAAGTGACTTGAGTCATAGAGGTATATAGCAAGGAAGCAGGCCCTTCAGACCAACTTGTCCATGCTGACCAAAGTGCCTACCTGAGCTGGTCCTTTTTGCCAGCGTTTGGCCCATAGCTCTCTAAACCTTTCCAATCCATTTACTTGTCCTCTGGTGGGTCTATCCACATACCCACCACCCTCTGTGTGGAAAACCTGCCCCTCGGATCGTCTCACCTTAAACCTATGCTCTCTTGTTTTACCTGTACACTGGGAAAAAGACTTGTTGACCATTCACCTTATCTATGTCCCTCATGATTTTACATGCCTCCATAAGGTCATCCCTCAGCCTCCTTCACTCCAGAGAAAACAGTCCCAGCCTATCCAGTATCTCCTTATAAGCCAAGCCCTCCAGTCCCAGTGAGGTCCTTGTAAATCTTTTCTGCACCCTGTCTAGCTTAATCACATCCTTCTTAAAGCTGGGCAACCAAAACTGCACACAACGTCTGTACCCATGAACATCTTATATAGCTGTAACATAAGGTCCCAACTCTTGTACTCAATCTCCCGACCAATGAAGACAGGCATGCCAAACATCTTCTTCACCACCCTGTCTACCTGTGTCACTATTTTCAGGGCACTACAGGACCTTATACCCCAAGGTCTCTCTGTTCTACAATACTCTCCAGGGCCCTGCCATTCACTGTGTATGTCCTGTCCTGGTTTAACTTCCCAAAGTGCATCATTTTGCACTTGTCTGAGTTAAATTCCATCTTCGATTCCTTGCCTCAGTTTCCCAGTTGATCTAGAACCTGTTGTAACCTTAGACACCTTTCTTCACTGTCCACCATTTTGGAGTCATCTGCAAACTTACTAATCATGCCACTTACATTCTCACCCAAATCGTTAATATAGATGACAAACAATGGGGAGTCAGCACCAATCCTTGCGACACACCACTGGTCACAGGCCTCCAATCTGAAAAACCCTCCACTACCACTCTCTGACTCCTTCCACCAAACCAATTTTGTATCCAGTTCCTAACTCACCCTGGATCTCATATGATCTAATATTCCGGACCAGCCTAGCATGCGGGACTTTGTCAGAGGCATTGCTAAAGTCCATGCAGATGCCTGCCATCCTGCCCTCCTAACCTAGTCACTCCTCTTGCTCACCTCTTCTAAAAACTCAATCAAATTTATGAGACACGATGTCCCATGCACAAAGCCAGGTTGACTATCCCCAATCAGTCCTTGCCTTTCCAAATGCAGATAGATCCTGTCTCTTAGAATCCCTTCCAGTAACTTTTCTATTACTGAAGTTAGGTTACCGGCCTGTAGTTCCCCGTCTTGTCCCTGCAGCTCTTCTTAAATAAAGGCACAACATTAGCCATCCTTCAGTCCTCACCTGCGGCTAACAAAAATACAAAAATCTCTGCCCAGGCCCCAGTGACTTCTTCTCTTGCTTCCTACAATGTCCAAGGATACACTTGGGGCAGACCCTGGCGATTAATCCATCTTTGTGTGCCTCAAGACTGCCAACACCTCCTCTTTCATCATATCAATATGCTCCAGGATATCATTATTCCCCAGAAATCACTACCTTCCATGACCTTCTCCATGATAAATACAAATGAGAATCATTCAGTTAAGACCTTGCCCCTGTCCTTGTTCACACATAGACAACCACACTGACCCTTAATGGGACCTATTATCTCCCTAGTTACCTTTTTGCTCTTAATATACTAATAGAATCTTTAAGGATTCTCCTCTACCTTATCTGCCAAGGATATCTCATGTCCACTTTTAGCCTTCCTGATTCCCTTCTTAAGTGTAGCCCTGCATACCTTTCACTCCTCTGGGGATTCACTTGATCCCAGCTGCCTAAACCTGCCATACACCTTCTTCTTTTTCCTGACCAGAGCCTCAATATCCCTCGTTAAACAGGGTTCCCTACTCCTGCCAGCCATGCCCTTCACTCTAACAGGAACATAGTAGCCCTGAACTCTCCCTGTCTCACTGTTAAAAGACCCCCACTTGCCGGACATCCCCTTGTCTGCTCGCAGCATCTTCCAATTAACCTTTGCAAATTCCTGTCTAACGCCTTCAAAATTTGCCTTGCCCCGAGTTAGGACTTTAACGTGTAGACCAGTCCTATCTTTTTCCATAACTATTTTAAAACTAGTGGAATTATGGTCACTGGCCCCAAAGTGCTCTCCTACTGAGACTGAAGCTGGGCAAGAAACATAAGGTTCTTGCCCAGCCTCAGTTACAAACAGGAAGTGCTGCCCCCTCTCTAGTAGGGCTATCTACATATTGTCTGAAAAGACTTTCCTGGACACATTTAATAAATTCCACCCCATCCAAGTCCTTTGCACTATGTCAGTCCTAGTCAATATGGGGGAAGTTAAAGTCACCTTCTAATACAACCCTACTATTCTTACAGCTACCTGCAACCTCACAGTATATTTCGTATTGGTATGTTACTGTCACTTGTACCGAGCTACAGCGAAAAACTTGTCTTGCATGCCGTTTGCACAGATCAATTCATTACGTAGTGCATTGAGGTATTACAGAGTAAAAACAATAACAGAATACAGAGTTGTGGGGGCAGATACGTTAGGAACATTTAAGAGGCAGAATGACAGAAAAATAGGGGGCTATGTGGGAGGGAAGGGTTAGAAAGATCTTACAGCAGGATAAAATTGTGGGCCAAAGGGCCTGTACTGTGCTGTAGTGTTCTATGTTCTACGTAAAGTGTCACAGCTACAGAGAAGTGCAGTGCAGGTAGACAATAAGGTGCATTAAGGTGCAAGGTCTCCTCTAATTCCCATGGATTATTGGAGGGGCCTATAATACAATCCCTTCAAAGTAATCATCCCCTAATTATTTCTAAATTCCACCCATATAGCCTCACTGGACCATTCCCAAAGAATATCCTCTCTAAGTACTGTGTGATGTTCTCCCCAATCAATATTGCAATTCCCCTTCCTCTCTTACCTCCCCCTCTATCATGCCTGTGGCATCTATACGCTGGAACATTGAGCTGCCGGTCCTCCTCCTCCCTCAACCATGTTTCTATTATGGCAATAATATCTCTGTTCCATGTAGTAATCCATGCCCTGAGTCCATCTGACTTACTTAGAACCATAGAACCATACAGCACAAAACAGGCCCTTTGGCCCACCATGTTGTGCCGTCCATCAAACCACCCTCACACTATCTAACCCTTTCCTCCCGCATATCCCTCTATCTCACATTCCTCCATATGCCTATCCAACCAACTCTTGAACCTGTCCAATGTATCTGCCTCCACCACCACCCCAGGCAGTGCATTCCATGCACCAACCACTCTCTGGGTGAAAAATCTCCCCGACATCTCCCCTGAACCTCCCACCCATAACCTTAAAGCCATGCCCTCTTGTCTTGAGCACTGGTGCCCTGGGAAGGAGGTGCTGACTGTCTACTTTATCTATTCCTCTCAATATTTTGTCTCCTCTATCATGTCTCCTCTCATCCTCCTCCTTTCCTAACCCTAGCACCTTAAACCTCTCCGCATATTCCATACGCTCTAATCCAGGCAGCATCCTGGTAAATCTCCTCTGCACCCTCTCCAATGCCTCCACATCCTTCCTATAATGCAGGGACCAGAACTGAACACAGTACTCTAAGTGTGGTCTAACTAGAGTTTTGTAAAGCTGCATCATCACTTCGCAGCTCTTGAACTCAATCCCACGATTTATGAAACCCAACATCCCATTGGCCTTCTTAACTGCTCTATCCACCTGTGAGGCAACTTTCAGTGAACTGTGGATATGAACCCTCAGATCCCTCTGCTCTTCTACACTGCCAAGTACCTTGCTATTTACCTTGTACTCTGCCCTGGAGTTTGTCCTTCCAAAGTGTACCACCTCACACTTCTCCGGATTGAATTCCAACTGCCACTTGTCAGCCCAGCTCTGCATCCTATCAATATCCCTCTGTAAGCTCCGACAGCCCTCCACACTATCCACAACACCGCCAACCTTAGTGTCGTCCGCAAACTTACTAACCCAGCCTTCCACCCCCTCATCTAAGTCATCTATAAATATCACAAAAAGTAGAGGTCCCAGAACCGATCCCTGCGGGACACCACTAGTCACTGCCCTCCAATCCGAGGGCACTCCCTCCACCACAACCCTCTGCTTTCTACAGGCAAGCCAATTCCTAATCCACACAGTCAAGCTTCCCTGGATCCCTTGGCCTCTGACCTTCTGAAGAAGCCTACCATGAGGAACCATATCAAACGCCTTACTAAAATCCATATACACCACATCCACCGCACTACCCTCATCAATCTTCCTCGTCACCTCCTCAAAGAACTCTATCAGGCTTGTGAGGCAAGATCTTCCCTTCTTAGGTTCCTTGCCTTAAAGTAAATGCAGTTTAGTCTATCAGACTTTCCTCGCTTCCTGTCTGGCCCCTGCCTGTCCTGTTTACTGAACTTGCTCACTTTAACATTTATATTTGTCTCAACTTGCCCATCTGCTGCACTACTGCTTTGGGTCCCGCCCACCTGCCAGACTAGTTTAAACCCTCCCAAGTAGCATCAGCAAATCTCCCCACCAGGATATTGACCCAGTTCAGGAGAAACCCGTCCCTCTCGGGCAGGCCAGAAGAGATCCCAATGGTTCAAGAACCTGAACCCTTCCCTCCTGCACCAGCTCCTCAGCCATGGATTCACCTGCCCTAACCTCCTATTCCCATCCTCACTAGCACACAGCACCAGGAGTAATCCAGAGATATTACCTCTTGAGGTCTTGCTTGTTAACCTTCTGCCTAATTCCCTATACTCACTCTGCAGGATCTCATACCCTTTTCTACCTATGTCGTTGGTACCAATGTGTACAACAACTTCTGGATGCTCACCCTCCCCCTTGAGAACATTCTGCAACTGCCCAGAGACATACTTGACCGTGGCACCTGGGAGGCAACATATCATCCTGGAGTGTCATTCACAGTGACAGAGTCTCTTGTCTGTCCCCTTAAATATCGAGTCTCCTATCATTACAGCCCTCCTTGTCTCCACCCTCCCCTGCCGGGCACCAGAGACAGTCACTGTGGTCCAGGTACCATTCACGCTCCACATGCCCTTAGCAGTGCCTGCACATACTCAGGTGAATGTTGCAGATGACTATTCCTTCTATGGACAAACGTACTATCACAAAGATTGTGACTTTATGTTACTCATAGTTAGGGTGGGCGACTCCAATCACTCTGCACCTCCAACGCCCACTAGGAAGTCTGGAGCCAACTGATGCAATGCTGCTGCTTGTGCAGGCACTATCTGCTATTTGCCAAATACCACACTTACAATAATAGTGGAATTAAAATTAAGCCATGAGTATTGTTGTCACACCCACTCAGCTGAAATAAGCTCACTCAGTTGCAAAGCCTAGAAATAAGTTATTACAGCAGCTATGTTGCAGTGCATCTGCTAAATGCATTGCAGAAAATTTTAGATCTTCCACCTGTAAGCGTCAAACCCTCCCCCAACTTTCACTTCCATTTTCAGTGCTTTGAAAAGTTAAGATGGAAGACACATATATACATCAAGCAGCAACAATCTGCTGGAGGAACTCGGTGGGTTGAGCAGCATCTGTGGGAGGAAAGGAATTGTCAATGTTTCAGGTCAAAGCCCTGCATCAGGACCTTGATGCAGAGTTTCAACCCCAAATGTCAATGGTCCTGATGCAGGGGTTTGACCCGAAATGTCTACCATTCCTTTACTCCCACAGACGCTGCTCAACCCACTGAGTTCCTCCAGCAGATTGTTTGTTGCTCCAGATTCCAGCAGCTGCAGTCTCTTGTGTCTACATCAAGCAGCATTTGAGTATGGCAACAAGAAACTCAAGTGAAACTTAAATCAACAAGGATCAGGGGGAAATCAGGAATCCATTCCTGGACTTGAGCACCTGGGTGTATTTTAATGAGAGAAATATAGTGAAATTACAGAGATGTGCATTGGGAAACTTGAATTACTACCATACTGACTGGGATAATGTTAGAGTAAAGGGCAAATAATGATAAGCATTTCTGAAACGTATTGAGAATTACATTGATCAATATGCATTCAGTCCAATGAGGTAGAAGGTGTAGCCAAATGAAGGGTTTCAGCCTGACACATTAACTGTCCATTTCCCTCCACAGATGCTGCCTGACCCGCTGAGTTCCTCCAGCAATTTTGTTCGTTGCTTTAAGTAGAATGTGTTGCTGGGTCTAGTTCTGTGGAATAGGTGGCTCAAGTGTCAGTGGGAAAACAGTAGGGAACATAAATCACTGTAACATAAAAGTTTAGATTGGCAATGAAGGAGGCCAAATAACAATCTAAGGCAGAACATTTTAATTAGAGGGCTGTCTTAATTGGGATGACAGGAGAACTTGGCAGAGAAGGACTGCAATGCAACATGGAAACAACACACAGAAAATGCTGGAGGAACTGAGCAGTTCAGGCCACATCTATGGAGGGAAATGGACAGTCGATGTTTTGGGTCAAGACCCTTCATCAGGACTGGAAAGGAAGAGGGCAGAAATGGAAAGGCTTTTCCCTAAGAAAAAGATATGTCAAATTTTGGCCAGATGCATTTCCACGGGGGAAGTTCGGGAAACCAACATCAGATCTCCCAAGGATGACAAAGGAGATGGAGACAAAATGAAACAAAAAAAGTGGGTGCAAAACATGGAACAAGTGAATAATTCAAGGGAGAACCAGGCTAAATAGAGGGCAAAAAAAAAGAAAATAAGATGGATGAACAGTGGATATGACAAAAGAATAGCAATTAATATAAAAAGGAACCCAAAGATCTTTGACAGGCTTTATGGTTGAAAGAAGGTTAGGACTAGCAACTCAATCTTCCAGTGTATGGAATCTTCAGGCATGACCTGGGAGGATGCAAAAGAGGTGGTGGAATTGCTACATTGATCAATGAGTCCATTGCTCTAATAATGAGGAAAACTCTTACAAATGAGGCCACTAGGGTAGAAATTAAGAGCAAAAAGAGGGTATTACCTTGCTGAGGCACACCACAGGCCTCCACTCAGTCAGCAGGAAATAGAGGAGCAGATATATTGGCAAATCAGGGAGAGATAGGTGCAAGAGTAATGACAGGTGAAAGTAGTAGGTGGTTTCAATGTCCCCAATGTTAATTGAGACTGTTTTAATGTGAAAGACTCAGATGGGCTGTAATTTTTCAAGTGTGTCAAGGCGAGGTTTTTGAGATGGTACAGCTGCTGCCTCATAGTGCCAGAGAGCTGTGTTCAATCCTGACCCTAGGTGCTGTCGGGGTAGAGTTTGCACATTCTGTATGTGACTGTGTGGGTTTCCTTCAGGTGCTCCCACTTCCTCCCACATCCCAAAGACATGTGGGTTGTTAGGTTAATTGGCTACTGCAAATTGCCCCTTGTGTGTAAGTGAGAGGTAGAATCTGGGTGGATTTGATAAAATGTGATTAATGTAGGATTAATGTAAATGGGTGGTTGATAGTCGGTGTGGACTCAGTGGGAGCATAAAGAAGGAGCATGAAATATCACTGGTAGGTAAGATTAAGGGTAATCACAAAACTTTTTATCAGTATATTAGGGGCAGGAGGGTAACCAGTGGAGCCCATTGGGGACCAAAATGGCAAGCTGTGTGTGAGCCAGAGGATGCAGTGAAAACAGATGAGAAATATTTATTAAAAAGCTCACCCAAGGAAGAGATTGTAACTGGAGAATTCAGGGACCAGGAGAAGTGAAATTCTAGAACATGTTGGCATTAAAAAGGAGGAGGTATCAGCTTTCAGAATGGGTTTAAAGGTAGATAATATGCAGCTTTGCAAAACACTGGATATACCACACTTGGGATATGGATACACAAGAGACTGCAGATGCTGGAATATGGAGCAAAAATCAAACTGCTGGAGCAATTCAGTGGACCAGATAGCATCTGTGGAGGGAACTGGACAGTCGACGCTTCATCTGGACCCTTTGTCTTCGAAGTGAAAGGCAAAGTTGGAATACATTGTTAGTGCGTAGGTAGGGGTTGTTTCTCAAATCTCAATAGGATTGGAAATAGTAGAGACAATGGATGAGTGAAACATCAGTGGTTGTGCTTAAGGTTAAGGTCCAGATGAGATGCATTGTAGTTTGTTGAGGCAAGTGAGTTTGCAGAAAGTCTTGCCATAACCTTCCAGTCCTGACTTGATACAAAGGACTGGCAAATAGGTGCATGGACAAGCCCAACAAATATAGGTGGGTCAGCTTAACATCTGTGGTGGGGAAAGTTTAAGAAACAACAAATCAAGGAAAATGTAATAGGTATTTGAAGAAGTTTGGAGTCGGTAAAGGAGAGCCAACACAGATTTGCTAAAGGTAAATAATGTTCAATTAATCTGATTTTTTTTATGAGGGTGAAGTTGGGACAGTGGCTTTTCCAATATTTAGTAATGGGACAACTGATACATAAAAGACTGAAATATGAACATACAAAGTAAAATTTCAAAATTTGCAGTATCATCAAACATGTGGTATGGTAGACTGTGAAGAGGACCCTGATGGGCTAGCAGAATGAACAGGGAAATCAATGAAATTTCATACAGAATGCTTGGATTTTTACAGTTCTGGTTTTAGCAATTCTGGTTATCACAATAAAGGCAGTGAAGGTCCAAGAGAGGAAGCAGAAGAGAAATACCAGAATGGCCATAGGGATGAGTAATTACAGCTTCAAGATCAGATTGGAGAAACTGGGGCTATCCTTTCCTTTCAGCAAAGAAAGTTGAGATGAGATTTGAACACTAGTGGACATGTTCATGAGGGGAATGAAGATGAAAAACACGATGATGCTGGAGGAACTCAGCAGGCTAGGCAGCATTCATGGAGAATAGCAAGCAGTCAACACTTTGGTCAACCCAAAATGTTGACTGCCTGCTTTTCTCCACGGATGCTGCCTGGCCTGCTGAGTTCCTCCAGCATCATAGTGTTTTTCCTCTAGATTCCAGCATCTACAGTCCTTTGTTTCTTTGTTCATGAGGGGGTTGGATACAGAAAAAATAGAAAAAGCTGTTCTCATTAGCAGATGTTCAAGGAGCAGGGACACAGATTTAAGCTGATAGGCAGAAGATAGAGGGGGAACATAAGGAAAATTTTAGAGTGCTTATGATCTTCACTGAATATCTGCAAGGATGATGGAAACTAACCATTCAGCAATTTAAAAAGGAATCTGAAGAGGCATGAAGGAAGGGAATGGGAGAAGAGCAGGCAAATTGAACTGCAATTTGTCCTACAAAGACATTTTGCTACGTAGACTCAATGGTCATAGCAACCTGTTTGTGAATGGCAATTGAAAATTGTGATTGGTGGAGCCCAATCACAGCCCCAGAAAACTGTTGTATTGGTTTTACTAGCAGTCTTCTCAGTGCAACTATCTTTGATTGCTTCCAGAAATAATATGTTTGCATCATGCGGCTCTATTTGCAATTCTAGCAAGTAAACTAAAAAGTAAAATTTTAGTAAGAAACAGGTCTTTTTGACCATCAATTGTATTCCCATCACTGAATACTTGACCCTTACTACTAAAAGGGTAATCATGCATTCGCCTGGAAAATTTACAAAAATACTGACTGCAAAGGCAATTTAAAGGAGTTTAAGAGGCTTTTAGATAGACACATGAATATAATGGATGATAAACAGGAAGAGAACATTTAGTATAAATTGGCATCAAGATCATGGGCCAAATGACCTGTCCAGTGCTGTACTGTTCTATGTTAAAGGCTGAGAATTCTGCAGTGAATGGGTCACCTCTTACAATCAAAAGGTCTTTTATTCAGTAATATGGCACAAGTCTGAGCTCTGGAGGAATACTCGTCACTTGTCTGAATGGCTGTGCCATCAACAATACTCAAGAACCTTGAGCAAGAACTCTGAACCTTGAGTCCAAAGCAGCTCATACCAAGAAAATTTGTGTTGGAAATCTGAAATAAAAAGAGAAAATGCACTCAGGCAGCAGCTATGGAAAAAGAAACAGAGTTAACTCATGCAATTGGCATTCATCTAACTAATTAAACATCCACACCTCCCGTTATTAATATAAACTTTGGCTGCAATGTGTATCATTTACAAGTGTACTGCAGCAAATCAATCATGCTTCTTTGGCAGCACATCCCAGAATCAGAACTGTCCCCACCTAGAGGTTCATAAGGAAGTAGGTGAATGAAAATACCATTACCTCCAGTCACACAGCGTCTTGCCTTGGCTATTTGTCAGTGATCATTCATTACCAGTAGTCCTAAAACTCCCTACCTGACACCATTGTTGGAAGATCTTCATTACATGAATTGCATCAATTGAAAACAATTGATTATAGCAACTAATGCCAGAAACACCAAAGAGTATTTTACAGAAACATCAGCAATGTCCTTCCATAACTCGGGAATCTCAAAGCTGACTTGTATGCCAGCTACCACAGTATGACTAACTGTGCTGGTAGTCAACAATAAGTTGCTATCACATAGCACTTCCAATGTGGAAGTCACAAAGGATCCCACAGTGATGTTATCAAAACAAAACCAAGCAATGTAGGGAAATATTAAGCAGGTAGCTAAAAGCTTGTTCAAAGAGGTTGGTTGTAAGGTCTTTGGAGTATGAGAGTGACCATGAACTTAGATGGAAATTTTCAAAGCTAAGGCTGAGGCAGTGCATGCATTACATGTGTAAGAGGTCAGCTTTGGGGGACTGGAGAAACCTAGGAGGTCAAAGTCTGGATAAAGTTAGATGTAGAGGGGCAAGGCCCTACAGAGGCTCGAAAACAAGCATGAGAATTTAAAAAGTAGCATCTAGGAATTGGTTGCCAACATAGGTAAACAAATATAAAGGCAAAGGATGAGCACGACATGATACAAAGTGGGAACAGTAGCACTGTGAATGGTTTCCAGTTTACATGGAATGCAAGGTGAAAGATCTGCCAGAAGACCACTGAGCTGTTGTCCAGGAGGTAATAAAGGCAAACATGATGGTGCAAATGAAGTGAGAGAGGACGGAAGGACAACATTACAGAGATAAAAGGTGGCAGATTTAATTGCAGACCAGATATGTAGTCTGGGCTAAGTCTGTGAGATATCTGAACATAGAACATAGAACGTTACAGCACAGTACAGGCCCTTCAGCCCACAATGTTGTGCCGACATTTTATCCTGCTCTAAGATCTATCTAATCCTTCCCTCCCACATAGCCCTCCATTTCTCTATCATTTATGTGTCTATCTAAGAGTCTCTTAACTGTCCCTGATGTATCTGCCCCCACAACCTCTGCAGGCAGTGTGTTCCACGCACCCACCACTCTCTGTGTAAAAAACTTACCCCTGACATCCCCCTTATACCTTCCTCCAATCACCTTAAAATTATGTCCCCTCGTGTTAGCCATCGTCGCCCTGGGAAAAAATCTCTGACTGTCCACTCGATCTATGCCCCTTATCGTCTTGTACACCTCCATCAAGTCGCCTCTCATCCTCCTTCTCTCCAAAGAGAAAAGGCCCGGCTCACTCAACCTATCCTCATAAGACATGCTCTCCAATCCAGGCAACATCCTGGTAAATCTCCTCTGCACCCTCTCTAAAGCTTCCACATTCTTCCTATAATGAGGCGACCAGAACTGAACACAATACTCCAAGTGTGGTCTAACCAGAGTTCTATAGAGCTGCAACATCACCTCGCGGCTCTTGAACTCAATACCCCGACTAATGAAGGCCAACACACAATACGCCTTCTTAACAACCCTATTGACTTGTGCCGCAACCTTGAGGGATCTATGGACATGGACCACAAGGTCCCTCTGTTCCTCCACACTGAAGAGTCCTGCCATTAACCTTGTATTCTGCCTTCAAATTCGATTTCCCAAAGTGTATCACTTCACACTTATCTGGGTTGAACTCCATCTGCCACTTCTCAGCCCAGGTCTGCATTCTATCAATATCCTGTTGTAATCTATAGCAACCTTCTACACTATCCACTGCACCACCAAGCTTTGTATCATCAGCAAACTTACTAACCTACCCTTCCACATCCTTATCCAAGCCATTTATAAAAATCACAAAGAGCAGAGGTCCCAGAACAGATCCCTGCGGAACACCACTGGTCACCGACCTCCAGGCAGAATATGCCACCACCCTCTGTCTTCTATGGGCGAGCCAATTCTGAATCCACACAGCCAAGTTTCCCTGTATCCTGTGTCTCCTGACTTTCTGAATAAGCCTTCCATGAGGAACCTTATCAAATGCCTTACTAAAATCCATGTACACCACATCCACTGCTCTACCTTCATCAATGTCTGGTTGAACCTCTGATAGTTGCAAGGGAGTCGGTGCTTGGGAAACAAAATTTATGGTGAGGTCGCGGAAAAACATTTTGGTCTTCCTAGTAATTAATTAGTGTGAAAGCTTTCATTCCATTTGCTAAGATGTGTGTGGCTCTAAAACATTCAAGAAGTTCTTCAAGCAGGGCTAAGCAAGCCACTGCCAGCACACTGTATACCATCCACAAATACATTGCAATTACTCTGGCTACTCTGACAGCATCTCCTAAATTGAAGACCTCTAGCATCAGGAAAGAGAAAGGCAACCAGCAGAAGAGAACACACACTACGTACACTATCCTCACTTGGAGATATTACCAAGTTCTGGAGTTCCCTAATCAACATCACCAGAAGGACTGTGGTGACTCAAGAAGGCAGTTCACTTCCACCTTCTCAGGGATATTATGCATACTGATAGCCATAAATGCTCCCTATACCAACATAACCCACATCCCATAGATAAATAAATATAATTTTAAATTATAAATTTAAAAATTGCCAGGTGTACAAATTTACCAACACCTGATTTCTTCACATAAGCATGCTTATCCAATTTCTTTCAATCATAGGCTTCATATTTTGCCTCTATCAAAGCATCATTGTCATATATTATCACCCTAACTTTCCTAAACTGTACTAGGATAAAGAATGCATCATCCAAGTCCCATGAATGGGGATGGGGGAGGGAGCAGTTTCTTTATTAGTCTCTATAACGACAAGAAAGAACATTATCATTTTTATATCTGGCAAGATGCAATGACACAAGAGAAACTGCATATGCTGGAATCTGTAGAAAAAAACAAACTGCTGGAAGGACTCAGCGGGTCAAGCAGCATCTGTCGAGGCAAAGGGATGGTCGATGTTTCAGATGCATCAGATGAACTGACACTTGGTTCCATCACTTCAGTGTCACAATCACACTATATTCTGTAGAGTATCTGTGCCCCCAATAAAGGATTTTGTCAATTGTAAGCATATCCCATATTAGCCAATATTAACTCAGTCTCACAGTAGTTCATGGAGGACAGGATCAACTCAATTTCCTATTCACCTCTTCAATGTTTATTCTGCCGCTTCTGGTGACACCCTACAAACACTGATTCACAAATTAGCTTTAGCTCAGTGTTAGTACTTTCACCTTGGAGTCAAAAGGTTCAAATTGCATTTGAGGTATTGTACTGAAGAACATGTTACTTAGACTGATATTCCAGTTCAAGGAGCACTACACTACCAGCACGGTACTTTTCAGATGATACACTGAACTGAGGTCCTACTGGCTTTTGCAGAACCACACAAAAGATCTCAACTGATTGCAGAAAGAAAGGCAGGGAAGTTATCCCTGTTGCATTTAGCAATTTTTGTTTCTCAATTCACATCACTTTAACAGTTAAATTTGTTAAAAGTCTGTTGGAGCCTGCTGCTTGCAAATTGACAGTAGTGTTTCCTAATTTGCAAAAGTAACTATATCATTGAATGAAGGCTCTTTGGGGTGTACTACCATAGAACCATAGAACAATACAGCACAATACAGGCCCTTCGGCCCACCATGTTGTGCCGCCCTTAATTAAGGTTGTGAAATGAAAATCTTAATTTCTTCTCTTTTTGCCTTCCAACATAAGATGTGAAACTGAACTAGCCTCTCTAGCAAGCATAAACATTTATGATGTGAAGAACATTGGAGTTCTGTCCATGTTTGGTTAATATATTGCCAAGAGCAATCAGTTGTGGCCACTTATCTCATGCTGTTTGTGTGATTGTGATGTTTCACCTTGTGACTATACTTCAAAAGTATTAACTTGCCTGGTAAAGTGGGATATCTGGAAGTCACAAAAGGTGTTAAGTAAATGCAAAGGTTTTTTATTTGCCTAGTCCTGGACTTGACAAAGCATGTGGAAACTTTCAACTCTTCCAAGGGACAGAGCCAGATGTAGGTTTGCAATACTAAGTCTGGGGATGCGTCAGTGCCATGCTTCCTGGTACAAACATTCAGGGCACTCTGTTTATGTTGTGCCTTACATAAAGCAAAACATCCCAGGTATTTAACTGCAGCATTATTATTAAAGAAAATCTTATACCAAATCACATAGAAATTTTAGACCAGGTGAACAAGAGAGCAATCAAAGATGCAGCTTTTAAGGAGCATCTTAAAAAAGGTTTAAGGAAGGAATTCCTAAAATGAAGGCCTTGGAATTTGTAAGCAAAACTACTAGTGATGCAGTGATTAAATCAAGGTAGTTCAGAATTGAGGAGTACAAATAACTCAAGACAGTTTTAGGATAGGAAGAAATTGCAGTTCTTGGAGTATTGTGTGAAGTTCTAGTCAACACACTACAGGAAGAATAGACTGCACTGGAGACGATACTGAGGAGATACACTTCAGTTATAAGGAGGAATTGGATAGGCCATTTTCGCTGGCGATGAGAAGGATATGGGGAGACCTGATAGAGGTCTACAGAATTATGAGGGGGACAGAGAGGGTAGATATTAAGAATCTTTTTCCCATGGGTTTAAGGTGAGAGGTTTACAGCAGAAGGGATCTGGGATTGGGGGGGTGCGAGGATATTTCTCACACAGGGAGTGGTTGGCATTTGGAATGCACTGCCTGAGGAGGTGGTAAGAGGTAGATTCTCTCACATCATTGAAGAAGCATCCAGACAAGCACTTGAATCATCAAGGCAATAAAGACCACAGACCTAATGGAGGTAAGCAGGATTAGTGTAGACGGGTGCAATGATTGGCATGGCTGAAAGGCCTCTTTCTGTGCTGTATGTTTCTATGAAATCAGAAGCGGCAAGCCAATGCAGAGATGTGTAAACAAAGGGTGAGAATTTTAAAAATTAAGGCTTGACTTAACCAGGAGCCAGTTCAGCCAACAAGCAGGTGATGGTTGATAAATACTGGCAAAAGTTTTGGATGACCTGAATTTTGCACAGTATGGATAGGGGGAGGACAAGCAGTGTGTTGAGCAGCCAAGTCTCCTCGTAACAAAGCCATATGGATAACGGGCACAGTCAAAGAAATCTAATTCACATTGAAAAAGTTGTCAGAAAAGAGTTCCATATGCTGCCGGCCAATGGCACCTTGCTCCCGAGGTTTAGTTGCTCTGTTGGATGACACTTGGGCAGGGGCTGTTCACACCGGGACGTCCAGTGCTCTCCCTCCCTTCACATGAGCTGCCGCCCAGCTGCTTCCTCCACCCCTGTCAGTTGACACTTACCCAGAAGAATGTAGCGTACGCGACCAGAGTGAATTTGAGGCAGATGTAATCGAGGCGCCGGCAGAGGTTGCGCGATCCCAGCGCACGATTCCCCATCCTGGCTGTTGACGGTTCACCTTGGCTGCCGAACGAGATCAGGTACTTCGCGAAAAATTATTTTCCGGTTTACCTGAACTTGATGCCGCCCAACTCAGCCATCCCGCCCCCATACAGTTACCAATTAGCAAGCCGATCGTCTGTGACTGACATTGCAGCCACCAATCACAGTGGGCCAAGCCCCTCCCAAAACCCAACCGGGGAAGCAGAGCGCCCTCCAGCCTCGGTGGAGGGTGTTCTACCTCTCGCCCTTGCCAAGTGTGAGAGCGGCCGAGGGAGAGGAGCGAACAGCCCAGTGGGGTTTTAGGCGCTAAGTTAGTTATACATCAACAGCTCTCTTTCCACAAATAGTTCCCCCGAATATAAAAACTTTATCTCTGGAGTTATGTCGAATTAGCAAGAAGGAAAATAAGTATCTGGGTTGTCGAAACTTGTCGAAAATCCCGTTCACAGACGAAGGATTACGAGAATTCGTGACCATAAAAGGGTTGTGAGTTGCAACAAGGGAAGATCCAATGTACAAGCAAAACTACAGGTTGCAACAAGGGAAGATCCAATGTACAAGCTAAATAACAAATATAGATGCAGCGCACATAAAATGCTGGAGGATCTCAGCAGGTCCGGCGGCATCTATGGAGGGAAATAAACAGTCGACATTTCGGGTCGGAACCCTTCATCAGGAAGTCCTAACCTGTTCAATCTTTCCCTGTAACACAACTCCTGAAGACCCGGCAACATTCTAGTAAATCTCCTCTGCACTCTTTTAATCTTACTGATATCCTTCCTATAGTTAGGTGACCAGAACTGCACACAATACTCCAAATTTGGCCTCACCAATGTCTTAGACAACCTCACCATAACATCCCAACTCCTATACTCAATACTTTGATTTATGTATGCCAGGATGCCAAAAGCCTTCTTTACAACCCTGTCGACCTGCGATGCCACTTTCAGGGAATTATGTATCTGAACTCCCAGATCCCTTTGTTCCTCCGCACTCCTCAGTGCCCTGTGTATGTCCTACCTTGATTTGTCCTTCCAAAATGCAACACCTCACACTTGTCTGCATTAAATTCCATCTGCCATTTCGTGGCCCATTTTTCCAGTTGGTCCTGATGCCTCCGCAAGCTTTGAAAGCCTTCCTCGCTGTCCACAACACCTCCAATCTTAGTGTCATCAGCAAACTTGCTGATCCAATTTACCACATTATCATCCAGATCATTGATAGAGACATGTCAGTATGCGAGTGGGATGCGGAAGTGAAGTGGCTGGCCACCAGGAGGTCCTTGCTTTAGTGGTGGACGGAGCGAAAGTACTCGACGAAGTGGTCTCCCAGTCGGCGTCAGGTCTCACTGATGTAAAGGAGACCGCACTGGGAGCACCAGATGCAATAAATGACACCCTCAGATTCACTGCCTCACCTGGAAGGACTGTTTGGGGCCCTGAATGGTGGTGAGGGAGGAGGTGTAGGGACCGGTGTAGCACTTTGCATGGTCGCATGGATCAGTGCCTCGAGGGTGACGGGGAGGGATGAGTGAACACGGGAGTTGCGAAGAGAGCGATCCCTGTGGAAAACGAAGGGAGGGGTTGTGGGAAGATGTGCCTGGTGGTGGGATCCCGTTGGAGATGGCGGAAGTTGCGGAGAATGATGTGTTGGATGCTGCAGCGGCCAGGATCCCCCAGTGACCAGCCACTTCAATTCCACTTCCCATTCCTACATTGACATGTCTATCCACAGCCTCCTCTGCTGCCACTTTGAGGCCAGATGCAGGTTGGTGGAGCAACACCTCATATTCCGTCTTGCTAGTCTCCAACCTGACGGCATCAACATCAATTTCTCGAATTTCTGGTAACCACTCCCCTGTTTTCCCTTCCTCCCCTTTGTTTTCCCTCATTCCTGTGGCCCCCTTACCCCTTCTCTTTCACATCCCTCACCCTCATGACCTGCCCATCACCTCCCTCTGGTGATTCCCCACCTCCTTCCCTTTATTCCATGGTCCACTGCCCTCTCCTACTGGATTCCTTCTTCTTCACCTATCACCTCCCAGCTTCTCACATCACTCCCTTTCATCCCTCCTCCCCCACCCACCTATCTTCCCCCTCCTCACCTGGATTCACCTATCACCCACCAGCCTGTGCTCCTCCCCCTCCCCTGACCTTCTTATTCTGGTTTCTGCCCTCTTCCTTCAGTCCTGATGAAGGGTCTCAACCCAAAACATCAACTGTTTGTTTCCCTCCATAGATGCTGCCTGACCTACTGAACCATAGAACCGTAGAACAATACGGCACAATACAGGCCCTTCGGCCCACCATGTTGTGCTGCCCTTCAAAGCACACCTAAGACTATCTAAACCCCTCCCCCCACATATCCCTCTAACTTAACTTCCTCCATATGCTTATCTAACAACCTCTTGAACTTGTCCAATGTATCAGTCTCCACCACCACCCCAGGCAGCGCATTCCATGCACCAACCACTCCCTGGGTGAAAAACCTCCCTCTGACATCACCCTTGAACTTCCCACCCAATACCTTAAAGCCATGTCCTCTTGAGTATTGGCGCCCAGGGAAAGAGGCGCTGGCTGTCTACTCTATCTATTCCTCTCAATACCTTGATATCTTGTATATCTTATACTGAGTTCCTCCAGCATTTTATGTGTGTTGCTCCAGATTCCAGCATCTGCAGAATTTCTTGTGTCTCAAATATCGATAAATGGGGAACATCAGTGAGTCATTTCTCATGGTGCTTTTCAAAAGATTACAATTGAGACGATATATTTGTGGGTTTTGAGGCCTATTGAGCCACAATGTGTAAAAGCTACTTTAAGAATTGTACTGGGAAAAGATTATTTCAGAAAGCTGAAGATTATGGCCTGTGAATGCAATGCAGATAAGATTATGGCCTGTGAATGCAATGTCAGCCTTACAGGACTGCTTTGAAAAGAGAAGCAGCCACCTATGACCATACCATCAATTTGGAGGAGTATGCAGCTGTGGTGACTGGCTACATCAACAAGTGCATTGACGATGTCACTGTCATCAAAACCTTCAGCACACACGTCAACCAGAAGCCATGGTTGACAGCAGAGATACATCAAATGTTGAAAACTCGAGACGCTGCCTTCAGGTCAGGTGATGTGGTAGCCCTCAGGACAGCGAGGGCCAACCTCTTCCGTGGCATCAGGGAGGCAAAGAGGAGTTATGCCCAGAAGATCCAGGGCTACTTCTCTGATACCAAGGACACAAGACGTCTGTGGCAGGGCATCCAGGCCATCACGGACTACAAGCCCCTACCTCGCACTTGCCACAATGATGCCCCCCACCCAGATGCACTGAACGACTTTTATGCTCGGTTTGATGTACTTAAAAACAAACCTGTGAGCAAGACACCTCCACCGCTCAATGACCAGGTACTTTGTCTTTCCTCAGCTAGTGTGAGGAAGATATTATCCAGGGTTGATCCTTGGAAATCAACGGGACCTGATAACATACCGGGCCATGTGCTCAGGGATTGCGCAGACCAGCTGGCAGATGTATTCACCGACATCTTTAATGTTTCTTTGAGCTAAGCAGTTGTCCCCGTATGCTTCAAATCTACCACCATTATACCAGTGCCTAAAAAGACGCCTGTAACCCGTTTAAATGACTACCGCCCCGTGGCACTGACTTCAGTCATCATGAAGTGCTTCGAGAGGTTAGTCTTGCAACACATCAAATCCATTCTCCCTCCCTTACTGGACCCCTTCAGTTTGCATACCTCCCCAACTGGTCAACCGAAGATGCAGTGTCCTTTGCCTTCCACCTGGCTTTGTCTGACCTAGATCAAAAGGACACTTATGTTAGGATGTTCTTTATAGACTTCAGCTCCGCCTTTAACACTATCATCCCACAGAACCTTATAAGGAAGCTACACCTACTGGGCCTTCGCACCTCCACCTGCAATTGGATTCTGGACTTCCTCTCTGAAAGGCCACAGTCATTTCATATTGGAAATACCATCTCAAAAATCACCAGGCTGAGCACTGGAGCCCCCCAGGGTAGCGTGCTCAGTCCACTGCTGTTCACACTGCTGACCCATGACTGTTCTGCCAACTCAAGCTCCAACCATATCATCAAGTTTGCTGATGATACAACAGTGGAGGGCCTCATCAGCAGGAATGATGAAACAGCTTACAGAGAGGAGGTGGCGAGGTTGGCGGATCGGTGCTCAGTCAACAATCTCTCCTTGAACGTGGACGAAACAAGAGAGATGATTGTGGATTTTAGAAAGGCTCAGGCTGACCACTTACCCCTGTGCATCAATGGCATCATTGTACAGAGAGTCAGCTGTTATCAGTTCTTGGGAATACATATAGCAGATGACCTGTCCTGGTCAACTAACATCTCTTCCCTCGCCAAGAAGGCACAACAGTGTCTCCACTTTTTACAGCGGCTGAAGAGAGCAAACTTGCCCTCCCCCACCCTCACCACATTCTACAGGGAAACCATTGAGAGTGTCCTGACCAGCTGCATCTCTGCCTGGTACAGTAACTGTAACATCTCTGACCGTAAGTCTTTGCAGAGAATTGCAAGTACAGTGAAAAAGATCATTGGAGTACTTCTTCCCTCCATCTCGGATACTTACAAAACTCGATGTACACGTAAGGTTTATAGAATCATAGATGACCCTCCTCATCCCTCCCACGACCTATTTGTCCCACTGCTGTCTGGCAAGCGGTACCGGAGCATCCGCGCCAGAACTACTAGATTGCACAACAGTTTTCTCCCCCAGGCTGTCAGGCTCCTGAATACCCTGGTAGACAAATGCCGCGTCAAAAGCTCTGGTTTGCACAACGGCGTATAAGAACTTTGGCTGCTGCTGAACATGTTTATACAATGAGTACAACACACTGAGCTTGTATTTCTCTTGTCCAACTCAGTTTTGCACTAACTCTGCACTAAATTTGTATTTTGTATATACCGTTTTTTTGCACTATTTGTACTTGCACTTTTTTTTTGATTTTTTTTGTTTTTTGTTTGTGTTTATTGTATGTCTTCTGTTGTATGTTGTGTGAGTCCGGGGGAAACAACATTTCATTCCGCCATGTGTTTTTATAGCATGGATGAATGACAATAAAGTAACTTGAACTTGATTGAACTTGAAAAGGGATGCTGCTGTTGATCTGCCATGAAAAAGTAGTGTTGCAGTTCTAGTCCACAGACACAGTGTACTGATGAACAGTGGCAGTTTCATGCCAAGCTGAAAATTCAGGACTCAAACATGGAAGTTTTGAAATTCCTCGGAGGTCTTCACTGCTAATGTTCAAACTGCTTCAACCATTGACTCCACATGGATATTCACAAATCTTTCAAGAAAGCTTTGATGGCTGGTTCAGGCTGACTTCGTTTTGGGAAGTCGAATGGAAGTAGGACACACTGTAAGTGGTAGGGTGCAAAGGAATGTTGAGGAACAGAGGATCCTTGGGATTCAGGTACACAGTTCCCTGGAAGTGGCAACCCAGATAGGTAGGACGGTGAAGAAACCATACAGCATGCGCGCCTTTTTAGGTCAGGGTATAGAATGTAAAAGTTGCAACTTTGCAGAACACTGGTGGTATTGTGTGCGTTTCTGACCACCACACGATGGGAAATATGTAGTTATGCCAGAGAGAGTGCAGAGGAGATTCACCAGGATGTTGTCTGGATTAGAGGATTTTAGTTATGGGGAGAGATTGGATATACTGGGTTTGTCTCCCCGGAGCCAAAGGGACTAAAGGGCGACCTGATAGAGGTATATATAAAATTATAGGAGGCATAGACAGGGTAAATAGTCAAAATCCTTTTTCCCATGGTAGGGGTATCAGAAACAAGAGAGCCTCAGTACTCTCCTCCTCACCTGAGTCACCAGCCTCTGCCTCACCTGGAAAGGCTGTTTAGGTCCATGGATGGTATTAGGAGTGGAGGTATAGGAACAGGTGTTGCATCTCCTGCAGTTGCAGTGGGAAAGCGCCCCAGGATGGGGAGGGGTGGTTGAGGAGGGATCAGTGGACCAGGGTATCACGGAAGACTGGTCTTTGCAGAAAGCAGAAGGAGGAGGGGAAGGGAAGATGTGACTGGTGGTGGATCCTGTTGCAGCTGGTGAAAATGACAAAGGATGATCTGCTGGGTACAGAGGATAGTGGGATGAAGGGTGAGGACCAAGGAAGGAGGACGGGGTGTGAGGGCTGAAGTCTAGGAAATGGAGGAAATACAAAAGAGGGCTGCATCAACCACAGTAGGGGGGAACCATGTTTCCTGAGAAAGAAGGACATTAGAGAAAGCTTTACAGAGGGCGCAGAGGAGGTTTACTAGGATGCTGCCTGGATTAGAGGGCATGTGCTATAGGAGAGGCTGGACAAACTTGGGCTCTTTTCTCTGGAGTGGCAGAGGCTGAGGGGTGATCTGTTGGAGGTGTATAAGATTATGAGGGGCATAGATAGGGTGGACAAGCAATATCTTTTCCTCATTATTGATCGATCCAATACCAGAGGGCATGCATTTAAGGTGAGAGGAGGTAGGTTCAGAAGAGATGTGAGGGGTACATTTTTTACTCAGAGTGGTGGGTGCCTGGAATATGTTGCCTGATAGGGTGGTGGAGGCAAATTCATTGGGGACTTCTAAGAGGGGCTTGGATGAGCACATGTAATGAGAAGAAAATGGAGGGATATGGAGGCATATATAGAGAAAATGGAGGAATTCTGTAGGTAGGAGGGATTAGCTATGTTGGCACAACATTGTGGGCCGAAGGGCCTGTTCTGTGCTGTACTGTTCTATGTTCTATCTATGTTCTATGTTCAGATATCCTGGAATGGAAGATCTCATCTTGAGAGCAGATGCAGTGGAGATGGAGAAATTGAGTGAAAGGGACGGCATCCTTACAAGGGACAGGGTGGGAAGAGGTGTACTCAAGCTCGCTGTGGGAGTCAGTGGGTTTGTAGTAAATGTCAATGGACCGTTTGTCTCCTGAGATGGAGATAGAGGGATCCTGAAAATGGAGAGCAGTGTCAGAAATAGTCAAAGTGAACATACACTAACATACAGCACAGGAACAGGCCCTTCCACCCATGATGTTGTGCTGAACTGATTAAACGTAATTAAAAGCCTACTAAACTAGTACCTTCTGCCTATACAAGTTCATATCCCTCCATTCTCTGCATATTCACGTGCCTGTCTAAGGGCCTCTTAAACACCGCTATCATATTTGCATCCACTACCACCCCTGGCAGCACACTCCAGACACCCACCATTCTCCATGTAAAAAAAAAATTTGCCCCGCACATCTCCTTTGAACTTACCTCCTCTCCCCTTAAATGCATGGTGAACCTCAATGCAAAAATGAACTTGAGAGTGTGGTAGAAGTTCATAGCTAAGTTGATAAAATTGACAAGTTCCGTACTAGTGCCGGAAGCAGCATCAGTGTAGTGGAGAAAGAGTTTTTGTGGTACTAGACAAAGTTTGGAACGAGGACTGTTCCACATTGGTATTGGTTTATTATTGTCACTTGTAACGAGGTACAGTGAAAAGCTTGTCTTACAAACCGATTCAGCTAAAAACAGTAACAGTACAGAGTAAAGTGTCACAGCTACAGAGAAAGTGCAGTGCAATAAGGTACAAGGTCACAACAAGATAGATCGTGAGGTCATAGTCCATCTCATTGTATAAGGAACCATTCAATAGTCTTATCACAGTGGGGTAGAAGCTGCCCTTAAGTCTGGTGGTATGTGCCCTCAGGCTCCTGTATCTTCTACCCTATGGAAGAGGGGAGAAGAGAGGATGTCCCGGGTGGGTGGGGTCTTTGATTGTCTACACCAAGACAACAAGAGGTAAAGACAGAGTCCAAGGAGGGGAGGCTGGTGTCCGTGATGCGCTGGGCTGTGTCCACAACTCTCTGCAGTTTCTTGCGGTCCTGGGCAGAGCAGTTGCCGTACCAAGCCGTGATACATCCAGATAGGATGCTTTCTATGGTGCATTGGTAAAAGTTGGTGAGAGTCAAAGGGCACAAACCAAATTTCTTTAGCCTCCTAAAGAAGTAGAGGCACTGGTGAGCTTTCTTGGCCGTGGCATCTACGTGATTTGACCAGGACAGGCTGTTGGTGAATGATCACTCTCCCAGGAACTTGAAGCTCTCGAACCTATCGACTTCAGGCACCATTGATGTAGACAGGTGCATGTACACCGCCCCCTTTCCTGAAGTTAATGACCAGCTATTTGTTGACATTGAGGAAAGGTTGTTGTCATGACACCATTCCACTAGCTCTCCATCTCCTTCCTGTACTCCGACTCATCGCTGTTTGAGATACGGCCTACAATGGTGGTATCATCTGCAAACTTGTAAATGGAGTATAGAGCAGAATCTGGCCACACAGTCATGAGTGTATAGGGAGTAGAGTGGAGGGAGGACGCAGCCTTGTGGGACACCAGTGGTGAGAATAGTCGTGTTGGAGGTATTGCTGCCCTATCCTTACTGGATTGCCATCTGTTTGTTAGAAAAAAGTCAAGGAGCCACCCCCCCCCCAGTTACAGAGGGAGGTGTTGAGGTTCCTAGGTCCTTGGAGTTTTGGTGAACAAGCTTGCTTGTGGAATTATTGTATTGAAGGCGAGTAGCTGTAGCCTAGCATAAGCGATAGTCCTAACGTAGATGTCTTTACTGTCCAGATGCTCCAGAGCTGAGTATAAAGGGACAGGGTGATGGCATCACGCTGTAGACGGCGCTGTTTGCCGGATAGATGAATTGCATATGGGATCCCAGGTTGTCTGGTAGGCCTGGAGTTGATGCGTTGCCCATGACCAACCTGTCAAAGCCACCTTCATGATGGTGGATGTCAGAGCCATTGTCGGTAGTCATTGAGGCATGTTACCTTGCTTTTCTTTGGTACCGGGAATGATAGTGGTCTTCTTAAAAACAGGTGGGAACCTGAGATTGAAGCAGGGGAGAGGTTGATATGTTCCGCAAATACTTCTGCCAGCTGATCAGCACAAGATCTGAGCATGCGGCCCGGGACACAATCTAGGGCTATGTGCCTTTCCTCGTGTTCACTTCTCCGGAAGACTGACCTTATGTCCTCCACTGTGATCACAGGTTCAGCTGCATTGGTGGCTGTCAGGGTGGATGTGACAATCCACTTCCCTTTTGTTCAAAAACGTGCATAGAATGCGTTAGGTTTCATCAGGAAGGGATGAGCTGTTGTTAACTATGCAGCCCGACTTCGTCTTGTAGCCTATTATGGCATGTAAGCCCTGCCATACCTGACGGCTGGTCAGGGACTCTATTTTGAGTTGGCATTGCCTCTTCGCATCCCTGATAGCTTACTGAAGGTCATATCTCGATTTCTTGTACCAATCAGGATCACCAGATTTGTGTGTAGCAGTCCTCGCCTTCAGTAGGGAGTGGATCTCCTGGTTCATCCATGGCTTCCTGTTTGGGAACACCTGTATTGTCCTCTTTGGTACAAAGTCCTCCACACACTTGCTGATAAAGTCTGTGATGGTGGTGACATACTCATGAAGGCTGGCAGCTGAGTCGTTGAACATGGGCCAGTCCACTGTCTCAAAGCAGTCACGTAGGAGCTCATCTGCTTCCTCAGACCAGCACTGCATGACTCTCCGTACTGGATCCTCCCGTTTCAGTTTCTATTTGTATGCAGGGAGAAGGAGCACAGCCTGGTGGTCTGATTTCCCAAAGTGAAGACGAGGGGTGGCTCGGAAGGCATCTTTGATGGTTGTATAGCAGTGGTCAAGGGTGTTGGTGCCCTTGGTGGAGCAGGAGATGTGCTGATAGTATTTTGGTAACACACTCTTGAGGTCAGCCTGATTGAAGTCCCCTGCGATGATGAAGAGGGCTTCAGGGTATCCTGTCTCAAGATTGTTGACCACGGAGTATAGCTCATTGAGTGCAGGCTTCATGTCCGTCTGTGGTGGGATGTAGACTGCCATCAGGATAGCTGGAGTGAACTCCCTTGGCAGGTAGAATGGTCGACACTTCACTGTGAGATATTCCAGGCTGGGCGAGCAGGAGCTTGCCAGGACCATCACGTCCAAGCACCATAAGTTATTGATTAAGAAGCAGACCCCTCCGCCTTTAACTTTACCTGAGGACGCTGTACGGTCCATTCGATGAATTGAGAAGCCGTCAGGTTGAATAGCACAGTCAGGTGAAGCAGGTGTGAGCCACGTTTCAGTGAGACATAGTACACAACAGTCCCTCAGTTCTCTTTGGTCTGTCTTTGGTCTATGGTAACTCTGCCTATGGCCTGTCTGTCATAGCTGACAAAAAGACAGGCATAGCTAGGGCCCACGTGAGTGCCCCTGGCTGCACTGTTGATTTACAGGAAATGAGAGGAATAAAAAGAGAAGTTGTTGAGGGTAGAGGCACGAGTTCTGCCAGGTGGATGAGATTGTTGGTGGAGGAGAATTGACTGGATATTTGTTGCAGAAAGAAGTGGACGGATCTAAGACCTTCCTGACTGGGTATAGATGTATAAAGACTGGACATCCATAGTGATAAGGAGACATTGGGAGCCAGGGAATCAGAAATTGTCAAAATGGTGGAGGGGATGCAAGGTGTCTTGGATAGAGTTGAGAAGAGACTGCACAATGGGAGATAGGAGAGTGGATTTATGGGGTGGTACTTAGCTGGATTGGGCTTTCCTGCTGAGTGTGGATAGTAAACATCCCGGAAAGTATGAAATCTCAGATTGGTACTTAATCAAGGGATTACTGTAAAGGTGCTGAATTTCAGATGAAGGGGTAAACTGAGGTCCTATGTGCCTCCTCATATTGATGTATAAGATTCCTTGCATTATTTTGTAGAAGATCAGGTTAGTTCCAGATGTTCAGGCCAATATTTATTCCAATCAGTATTACTGTCTGTGGAAACTTGCTGTGAACACATTGACTGCCACTTTTACTACGTTACAACAGGGACTAGAACCATAGAACACTACAGCACAGAAAACAGGCCATTTGCCCTTCTGGTCTGTGCCGAAACTTTATTCCGCTAGTACCACTTACCTGCACCCAGTCCATAACCCTCCAGACCTCTCCCGTCCATGTATCTATCCAATTTATTCTTAAAACTTAAGAGTGAGCCCGCATTTACTACATCAGATGGCAGCCCGTTCCATGCTCCAACTACTCTTTGAGTGAAGAAGTTCCCCCTAATGTTCTCCCTAAACCTTTCCCCTTTCACCCTAAAGCCATGTCCTCTCGTACTTATCTCTCCTAATCTAGGTGGAAAGAGCCTACTCGCATTAAATCTGTCTATACCCCTCATAACTTTGTAAACATCTATCAAATCTCCCCTCATTCTTCTGTGCTCCAAGGAATAAAGTCCTAACCTGTTCAATCTTTCCCTGTAACTCAACTCCTGAAGACCCGGCAACATTCTAGTAAATCTCCTCTGCACTCTTTTAATCTTACTGATATCCTTCCTATAGTTAGGTGACCAGAACTGCACACAATACTCCAAATTTGGCTTCACCAATGTCTTATACAACCTCACCATAACATCCCAACTCCCATACTCAATACTTTGATTTATGAATGCCAGGATGACAAAAGCCTTTTTTACAACCCTGTCTACCTGCGGCGCCACTTTCAGGGAATTATGTATCTGAATTCCCAGATCCCTTTGTTTCTCCGCACTCCTCAGTGCCCTACCATTTACTGTGTATGTCCTACCTTGATTTGTCCTTCCAAAATGCAACACCTCACACTTGTCTGCATTAAATTCCATCTGCCATTTTCTGGCCCATTTTTCCAGTTGGTCCAGATCCCTCTGCAAGCTTTGAAAGCCTTCCTCGCTGTCCACTACGCCTCCAATCTTAGTGTCATCAGCAAACTTGCTGATCCAATTTACTACATTATCATCTAGATCATTGATATAGACAACAAACAACAATGGCCCCAGCACAGATCCCTGAGGCACACCACTAGTCACAGGCCTCCCATTTGAGAAACAATCGTCTACTACCTCTCTGTCTTCTCCCACACAGCCAATTTCGAATCCAGTTTACAACCTCTCTATGGATACCTAGCGTCTGAACCTTCTGAACTAACCTCCCATGTGGGACTTTGTCAAAGGCCTTACTAAAGTCCATATATACAACATCCACAGCCTTTCCTTCATTTACTTTCTTGGTAACCTCCTCGAAAAACTCTACAAGATTCGTTAAACACGATCTACCAAGCACAAAGCCATGCTGACTATCCTTAATCAGCCCTTGGTTGTCCGAATACTCGTATATCCGATCTCTCAGAACACCTTCCAATAATTTACCTACTACTGATGTTAGGCTCACTGGCCTGTAATTACCTGGTTTACTTTTAGATCCTTTTTTAAACAATGGAACAACATGAGCTACCCTCCAGTCCTCCAGCACTGCACCCTTGGCTAAGGACATTTTAAATATATCTGCCAGGGTCCCTGCAATTTCTACACCAGTCTCTCTCAATGTCTGAGGAAATATCTTATCAGGCCCAGGGGATTTATCTACCTTTATTCACTGTAAGGCAGCAAGCACCTCCTCCTCTTTAATCTCTATATGTTCCATGACACTACTGCTTGTTTCCCTTCCTTCCATATCCTCTCTGCCAGTTTCCTGACTAAATACTGATGCAAAAAAATTGTTTAACATCTCCCCCATCTGCTGAGGGTCCACACATAGACGACCACTCTGATCTTCTAGGGGATCAATTTTGTCCCTTACTATCCTTTTACTCTTAATATACTTGTAGAAGCCCTTTGGGTTTACCTTCACATTATCTGCCAAAGCAACCTCAAGTTTCCTTTTTGCCTTCCTGATTTCCTTTTTTAGTATTTGAAAAAGTGTAGTACTTCAAGTACTACACTTGAAGAATTCTGCACTGGCTACAAAGTGTTTTATGATATCCTGAGGTTGTACTATAGATGTACAAGTAGTGTTTAGTGATTAGTATTTTACTGTTAGCTAAACTATAAAATTGCCTTAAATCTAAAAAAAAATTGTTTTAAGTAAGCATGGCAAAACGATTGAGGCTTGCACATCACGAGCCCTGTGGATTCTCCACGATCCTTTGTTTTGTCCTGGTAAGCCGCACATGTATAGGATGGGGTCATCATCCACATGCAAAGGGTACAATTACTCTAGTGGGGTAGGGTGCTGTAAATGTAAAATAATTTTGAAAGGCAAGGGACACAAGGATGCAACAGTAAAGTGGACAGAAAGAATGGTATTGAAAGCCCAAGGAAAGGATGGAGGAAAAAAGACAAGCTAACTACCATGGAATTGGAGTGGATGTATGTTAATGCAATATATGTTTCAAATTGGGCTGGTGAGTTACAAGGGTGGTTTGCAGAATCGGTTTAGTGTCTAAAACTGGGACCTGGCTAAAATGTGAGGAAAATAAAAAATTCTGATTAAAAAGCAGGGTAAAATGCTAGTTTCAGTAATGATGAATTATTGTACTGTCATAAAAGCCCATTTGGTTCAACAACATCCTTCATAGAAGGAAATCTGCTGTCTCTAGCTGGTCTGGCCCATACATGACACCAGACACACTCTGAACTTCTGTAATATCCTCTGAAGTATCCACTACGTGGCCTAGAAAATCATGGCTTTTGAGTTCCACTGGAAGGAAATGGTGTGATGGAGAGATGATGTTGGAGACAATTCTGCATTTTACCAGAAGTTAAAAAGTAAAGCATTTGTGCTGTTCTGTGCCTTAACTTTGTTTCATGAAAATACTTAATGTAAACACTACATATACGTAACTGAAATTACAATAATGTCAGCTTGAAGGAAAACCAGTTACAAAGAAAATTAACCACACTGCTGATATTAAGAGAACAATTTCCTGTGATTTTTGTTTGCTATTTTACCCCATTGTGTACTGTGATTACTCAGATGCTGTTGCTCACAGCCATTAAGTCTCCATAGACCAGTATTGAAGTGATATGGAGATATGTTCTCAGTGTTATCAGTCTACCATTACAACCAACCCAGGGGACCTTTATATCTATTGACTTTTCAGGATGTGAGCGTTGCTGGCTGGGCTAGGATCTCTAATTGCCCTTGGAAAGGTGATGATGATCATTCTCCCTGACCTCTGCTGTCCCTCAGATTAACATACTCACACAATGCTTTCAGTTTTATGGTATGAAGGAGTGGTAAAAAATTTCCAATTCAGAATGGTGACCGACTTGGACAGCAACCTGCTCCCTTCCACCTGCTGTCTTTGTGCTTCTTAGTGAAAGAGGCTGCAAGTTTGGGTGGTTCTGTCAGAGTAACCAACGTCAGCAGTTGATATGCATTTTGTGGATGACACACACTGCAGCCAGGGTGTACCTGTGATGGGATGAATTAATGTTTAGGGCCAAAGATGGGAACTGATCAAGTGGGCTTCTTCAGTTTGTTTGAATATTTTGCAACTGTACTCATCCAAACAAACGAAGAGCATTCTATCACACCGCTGACTTCTGCCTTATGGAAGGTGGGAAGGCTTTGCTTTGTCAGGAGATGGGTCACTTGTCACAGGATACCCAACCTCTGACCTGCCCTTGTCCAGCTGAGTTTTTGGTCTGGTTCAGGAGGGCACCTCAGCATCAGTTGCAATCAATAATGAGGAGCCAATCTGGGGAAGCTGCAACACAAGACTGATTAAGATAAGGAATCTTTGTTAGTCACATGTACATCGAAACACACAATGAAGTACATCTTATGCTTAGAGTGTTCTAGGGGCAGCCTGCAAGTGTCGCCACGCTTCCGGCGCCAACATAGCATGCCCACAACTTCCTAACCTGTATGTCTTTGGAATGTGGGAAGAAACCCGAGCACCTGGAGGAAACCCACGCAGACACGGGGAGAACATACAAACTCCTTACAGACAGTAGCCGGAATTGAACCCAGGTCACTGGTGCTGTAAAGCGTTACGCTAACCGCTACACTACCATCTTAATGCTTAAGTGCAAAAGCAACATACAATAGATGGAGTGAAGTGATTGCACAACCTACAGATCAGTTCAAAGCTCCACAGTCTGCCATATCCAGTCACAAATGAGAGTAGACTTTTAAACAATTAAAGGGAGAAGGATATTCAAAGGATATCCTCATCCACAATGACGGTGGAGCCAACATGTGAGTGCTAAAGAAAGGGCTGAAGAATGCTCAACCATGTTCAGCTTCATCTTGAAGAGCCGTAGTCGTATAGCACAGAAACAGGCCGTTTGACCCACCATGTCCATGCCAATTATCAATCCGTAGCCTTCCATAATTAAAGTGCCCATATAACTATTTCTTAAATGTTGTGAGAATGTCATAATCTTCCTGCTCTTGTATTCTGTGCCCTGGCTAATGAGAACATGTATCCCACATGTCTTCTTCATCTCCTTAACATAGAACAGAACAGCACTGGAACAGGCCCTTCGACCCACGATGTCAGTGCCAACCATGATGCCAATTCAGACTAATCCCATCTGTCTGTACGTGGTCTCTATCCCTTCATTCACTGCCTGTCTAAGTGCCCCTTAAAATTTGTTATTGTATCTGCATTCACCACCTCCCCTGGCAGAACATTCTTGGACTTACCACCTTCTGTGTAAAAAAAAAACTTACCTTGTATATATTCTTTAAATTTTCCTTCTCTCACCTTGAACCTATGCCCTTTAATATTTGAAATTTCTACCTTTCTATCAGGCCCCCCCCAGCCTTCGATGCTCCTATGAAAACAATCCAAGTTTGTCCAACCTCTCCTTATAGCTCATACTCTGGTGAACATCTTCTGCACCCTCTCCTAAGCCTTCGCATCCTTCCTAATTCAGAGATCAGAAGTGCACACTTTATTGCAAATGTGGCCTAACCAAAGTTTTATACAGCTGCAACATAAGGGTAAGAATAAGACTAGTCTTCAGGTGAAAGTGCTAAATTGGGGGAAAGCTAATTACAAAAGTATCAGGCAGGAACTGGAGAAAGTAGATTGGAGGTGGCTGTTTGGGGGTAAATCCACATCTGACATGTGGGAATCTTTTAAAGGCCAGCTGGTTACATTCCAGGATCAGTATGTACCTGTGAGGCTGAGAGATATGGAAGGCAAGGTGTGCGAACCCTGGTTGACAAGAGATATTGTAAGTTTAGTCAAAAAGAAAAAGGAAGCATATGGAAGGTCTAGGATGCTGAAATCAGACAAGACCTTTGAGGAATATAAAGGTATCAGGAAAGACCCTTGAGGAATATAAAGGTATCAGGAAAGAACTTTAGGACAGCTAAAAGAGGACAAGAGGAAATGCCCTTGGCAAATAGGATTAAGGAGAATCCCAAAGCATTTTAAACATATTTTAGGAGCAAGAGGGTATCTAGGGAAGGGGTAGTTCACTGAAGGACAAAGGAAAGATTTTATGAATGTAGCCAGAAAAAGAGGGCGAGGTCCTTAATGAATGCTTTATATTGGTATTCACCAAGGACAATAATGTGGATGATGGTGAGGAACTCCAAAAGTGGCTTAACCAAAGTTTTATACAGCTGCAACATGACTTGCCAACTTTTATACTCAGTGCCCTTGACTGATGAAGGCAAGTATGCCATATGCGTTATTTATCACTCTGTCTACTTGTGTTGCCACTTTCAGGGAGCTATGGGCTTGTACCCCAAGAGCCCTCTGTACATCAATGCCCTAAAGAGTCCTGCCATTTACTGTACACTTTCCTTTTACATTTGGCCATCCAAAATGCAACATCTCACACTCATCTGGATTAAGCTCCATCTGCCATTTCTCTGTCCTCATTTCCCACTGATCTATATCCTGCTGCAGCCTTTGACAACCTTTCTCACCTGGTACAGCCAATTCCATTTGCATCATCTAATATCAAAAAACATCTGAAAGCACTAGTTTCAGCAAAGGCTATGAGGCCAGACAACATCCCAACTGTAGTACTGAAGACCTGGGCTCCGGAACTGAAGGCCCTTGGCCCTCTGGCCAAGCTTTCCCAGTGCAATTACAACATTGGCATGTTCTTGACAATAAGAAAAAATTCCCAGGTATGTTCTGACCCCCAATAAAAGCAGGACAAATCCAACCTAGCTAATTACTGCCCAAACAATCCACCCTCAGAAAAGTGAGAGATGACAGCATTAATCGTGCTTTCAAGTGGCACATTCACCGATAATCTGCTCAACAATGCCCTGTTTGGTTTTCGTCAAAACCACTTAGCTCCAAACCCAATGAGTTCAATTGCAGAGGTGCAATAAGATTGACTACCCTTGTCATCAAGACACAAGGAACCCTGGTAAGATGGAAGTTAACTAAGTAGTAGGAGACTAATGAATACTGATGTTGAGAAAGATCTGCTGTCCTTTTACTAAAGACTTAGGTAGGTAGCTTGAAGGTATGGAAATATTAGGAAGCCAAATGAATGGTTGATCTTTATTATAAGTGGTCAAAAGGAGGGGAGTCTTGCTTTAAATGTACAGGTCTTTGGTGATATCACACATGATACTCCACGTAGTTTTTGTCTCATTATTTATGGAATAAGGTATTTTATTAAACTATTTTGGAGGCTGTGCAGACAAAGTTCATTATAGTGATTTCAGGGATGAGGGGTTTGTCTTATGAGGAAAGATCTCTTGTACAAGGATACTCAGCGTTTGACCTGCTCTTGTTGTCATGGTATTTGGACTGGAGACAGAGACTGCAGGCGCTGGAATCTGGCCAGAGGAACTGTTGAAATGATATCCTGCTGCTGGGTTAATTGACAGCCAAAAACTACAGCGTTTTCCCTGGTACAAGGTTTGACACCTACCACTGAGTGCTTTCCCCTTGCTCTCCATTGACTTCAGTTTTACCATGGCTCCTTGATATCATGTTAGGTCAAACACTATCTTAAAAGTGAGCCAGTCATTCTCATGTCACCTCTGAAATCCAGCTGTAATAAAAATGGAAAATGCTCGAGATCCTCAGCAGGTCAGGCAGCAAGTATGGAGAGTGAAACAGAGTTAAAATGATTCTTCATCAGAATCTTCTGACAAATGGTGAAATGTTAACCCTTTGCTGTATCACATAGAGTGAACTAAATTTGCTGCAGACTGCCTTCAGTAATGATGGGAATATTAGTGGAGGTCTGCTGAAGATTTCAGCAGATGGAATTCAGTCCTGATAATTCCGAGGTAATGCATTTTGAGAGGTCGAATAAGAAGGAACTTGGTGTATAGGTTCAAGAATCCCTGAAGGTGGCAGCACAGGTAGATAAGATATTCTGTAGGTAGTGTAGATAGAGTTTCTTACCCAGGGTGGAAATGTCAAAAACTAGAGGGTATAGGTTTAAAGTGAGAGGGGGAAAGTTACCATGGTGATACTTAAGAAGCATTTAGACAGATACATGAACAGGTGGGGAATAGAGGGATATGGATCTTGTGCAGGCACATGGGATTAGTTTTTGTTTTTCTGTATCTATTCAGGCTCGTGAGTGCATTGGGTATTAGATGTGGAAGCAGAGCAAAGTCTGAACCTGAATTTCAGGATGTTTATGATGGTAGGATGTTACTGAAGAGTAAGTAAAAATAGATATTTTAAGACCATTAATAATCCTGATTAATGAGTGGTTTGCTTCACATATGTTATTAGATCATAACAGCACAGAAGAAAACCATTCAGCTTTTAAGTCCATTTAAACACTAAAAAATTGGTGTTTTTCCTGATGTGTTTAGCTTACAGTCATGACTTAAATAAATGAATGAAATGTTGGAATGTAAGGAGCTGGTGGCTTATTCTGTTACAGGGAGTGCAGACCAAAATAGCATTGTTTTTTTCACATAAGGACATAAGAATATGAATTCCTTCATGCCAATTTCACCTCAATAAACATCACAGCTGAAAGTCTACATCACCTCTACTTTCCAGGACTACATTCATTTCCTGTGACTTTGTGCCTGAATGTCAATCTCAGGTTTGAATTTCTGTTTCACCGTTCTTCCCTTGACTCCCCCACTTTATACTCCATCTCAAACTACTTGCCCAACACTTAAGCAGATATATCATTTGCAGCCGCTCCACATCTTGTACTTTATTGTCAAATAACTTCAATATTTTACATTTGGTCCATTACTGTCATAGTTTAGAAATTGATCCTTATATCATTCTGCTAGGTATTCCCATTATCCTGATTGTAACTTAAGTGATCCTGAACTACTTGCCAATGTGGTTTTTCCAACCTTTATAAAGAACACTATCCCTATAACTATTGCATTACCTGTAAAATCAATATATTTATGGAACAGAAGGAGGCCATTCAGCCCAAAGTATTCATGCAGTGCAAGAAAGGGCTGCTGAGACATCCCACTTTTCATCTTCCAGCCCAAAGCCATTTCAGTTACGGCACAACATGAATGCATTCAGAGATTTACGAATGTGTTTTTTTTTCTGCATCCAGTGCCCTTTCACAAGTTCCAAGCCCCATCACTCTTTGAGCTAAGTACTTTTATACTCCCCTGACCTCTATGTCTATAAAGCTACACTGAGCTTTCTGCTAAGGGCAACAGGTCCTCTTCACACTGCCTCGGCCTCACACTGTGTGATGCACCTTGATTTAAAACACTCCTCAGTCTCCTGTTCCAATGGAAACAACCCCATATTTTCTTAGAACTTCTCAATTTCTGTGTCTTCACTAGTGCTATCATATCTTTGCTATAATGACTTGCCAATATTTGGCACCTTAGCTCTGGCCAGTCTAGTGTTTCATACAGTTCCAGATTCTCCTTCCAGCCCACCTATTCTACATTCTACATGGCCTTCAGGGATCTGTGGCCATGCACTCGTAAGTTGTTCTGCTCTCTACACTTCTCAGTATCTTCTGATTTTGTGTATTCCATGCCTTGTTCGTCTTTCACAGAAGTATTACCTCGCCCTTCTACAAAATTATTTATATTTACCACTTTTCTACCTATCCAAAAGTTCTGTTACATCGAAGAGGTTTTGCCAGTTGGGTAATGATACAGTCAGCATCAGCAATGGGACCACAATTCTATAACGGACCCTAGGGAACAGCACTCAAGTGGCAGATCTGTTTTTTGTTCATTTACCTTTATCCTGCACTCAGATTCCTTTGGATCCTTACAATATTTCACTGCAAATAAGGTTATACTGTAGCTGTACTGAAATTGTTGTAAAAAGTTTTGCAAGGCTTGGAAAGGGTTGGAGTGGCACTAATAGATGATGCCCGTAGAAAATAGTTGCTTCTTCGGTATTGTTAGGAGCAAAGATGACATTGTCAATTTACTGACATGGCAGACATATTAAAGAGAGAGTACATATTACAAAATATCAGAAATGTGCAGGAGAGCGGGTTGTGAATTACCAACTGCTGGAATAGTGGTGAAGGTCTCCCCAAGTGCAGGATACTGACCAAAGTCTCCACGGTTGCTGAGATAATGGGCTAGGTCTCTCCGGGAACTGGGACAGTTTGCATGTTCTCCCTATAACTGCGTTGGTTTCCTCTGGGTTCTCAGGGTTCACCCCACAGCCCAAAGACATGTGGGTTGGTAGGTTGAATGGCCCAGAGTGTTGGTGAGTAGTAGAATCTGGGCTGGGTCTCTCCTGTTCTTGGAAAGTGGTCTAGCCATCTCTGTGTGTTGGGAGAGCAGTCTAGGTTCCTCCAGGTTCTGGCACAGTGGTCTGTATCTCCCTGGGTGCTGGGATGATGGGTTGGTCCCCCGGGTGCTGGGATGAAGGGTTTGATCTCCCTGGGTGCTGGGATGATGGATTCTGTCTCCCTGGGCACTGGGATGATGTATTCTGTTTCCCTGGGTGCTGAGATGATGTATTCTGTCTCCCTGGGTGCTGGGATGATGGATTCTGTCTCCCTGGGCACTGGGATGATGTATTCTGTTTCCCTGGGTGCTGAGATGATGTATTCTGTCTCCCTGGGTGCTGGGATGATGGATTCTGTCTCCCTGGGTGCTGGGATGATGGACTGGGTCTTCCCAGGTACTGGGTTGAGTCTCCTAAAACTGCTCGTGTGGTGGTGGCCAAACTCTGGATTAGAATTGTGGGATTGTGCCGGCCCTGTGCTAAGTCTCCCAGAGTCTGGAATAGTGGCTTGGTCTCCCCAGATACAGGGTGATTGGATAGTGACTTACCAGCTGCTGGAATGGAGATGTGGGTCTCCCCAGCTGCTGGGATAGTGACCAAAGACTGTCCAGTTGCTGGGATATTGGGCTGGGTCTCTCCAGGTGTCAGAATAGTGGCCTAGATCTCTCCATAAGCTGTGATAGCAGGCTAGGTCTCTCTAGAAGCTGGGATAGTGGGCTAGGTTTCTACAGGAGCTGGGATCATAGGCTGGATCTCTCCAGGAGCTGGGATAGTGAGCTAGGCCCCTCCAGGAGCTGTGATAGTGTACTAGATCTCTCCAGGAGCTAGGATAGGGGATTGGGTGTCAGTGGAAAGCTGAATTGGTTTGCTTTGGTTCCAGCATGCATTCTACCAGGTACCAGCATAGTGGTCTCATTTTCTTTAGTTGCTGGACAGCTGCTGGTTGTTTAGTTGCTGGTTGTTTCTAGTTCCTGACAGATTTGACTACATAGAACATAAAGCAGTACAGCACAGGAACAGACCCTTCAGCCCACAATGTCTGTGCTGAATGCAAAGTCAAGTCAAACTAAATCTCTTCTGCCTGCACGTGATCTATATCCCTCCATTCCCTGCACATTCATGTGTCTATCTAAAAGCCTCTTAAACACCACTGTTGTATCTGCTTCCACCACAACCCCTGGCAGCGCATTCCAGGCACCCACCACTCTCTGTGTAGATAAAAATCTAGCCCCACACATCTCTCTTAAACTTTCCCCTCTCACCTTAATTGCATGCCCTCCAGCATTTGACACTTCTGCAGATTCTACAGATCTACATTCTTTCAGATGCCGACTGTCTACCCTATCCATGCCTCTCATAATTTTATAAACTTCTATCAGCTCTCCCACAGCCTCTGACACTTCAGAGAAAACAACCCAAATTTGTCCAACCTCCCCTTTTATTTCATATCCTCTAATCCAGGCAGCATCCCGGTAAACCTCTTCTGTACCCTTTCCAAAGCTTCCACATCCTAAATTCTGACTGGTTCCTGGGATAATTGACTATACCTTTCGTGGGGCTGGTCCCTTTGGGTGTCAGGAGAGTGGAATGGTCCTTTCCATTTGTTGGTGAGGCGAGAGTGGGGCTGGTCTCTCCCGGTGTGAGGAGAGTGGGGTTGGTCTCTCCCGGTGAGGCGAGAGCGGGGCTGGTCTCTCCCGGTGAGGCGAGAGCGGGACTGGTCTCTCCCGGTGTGAAGAGACTGGGGCTGGTCTCTCCCGGTGAGGGGAGAGAGGGGCTGGTTCCTTGCACCCGTTGAGATAGTCCGTTTGTTGCGTCCGGCCACTGAGGGCAGTTTCTCTGCCGCTGTCGGGAGTCTGGGGTGGTTCTTCACGGCTGCTACAAGTGTAGGCAGGTTCGTCCAGCTGTCGAGAGGGCGAGCCGCTGTCGTGGTCCGGGACTCTGGTCTCGCTTCTCTGGGAGCAGGAGAACGGGCTGGTTTTCCTAAGGTGCCGGGATAGTAAGCTGGGTCTTGACGGGAACTGGGATTGCGGGCTGGGTCTTCCAAAGAACCGGGATAGCGGACTGGTGTCTGCAGGTGCCGGGATAGCGGGTTGGGTCTGCAGGTGCCGGGATAGCGGACTCCGCTTCGACCATGGGACTGTGAGCTGCCTCTCGAGTTTCTGTGGAAGCGATCGGGATCTTGAAGACATTTCAGGAAGAGGTCGTAAAGCGGCGTCCCCTCCCAGCGCACGGCTTCGGGTCTGAAGGGCGGTGGCAGCGCCATGGAAGGCGAGCTGAACCACACCGCGCTTGCTGGCAACGAGACCCTGGGCAACGTGTTCGCCCAGCCCACATGGCAAGTGTGCCTCTGGGCAATCGCCTACTCGGTCATCGTGCTGACCGCCGTGTGTGGCAACGTGATCGTGGTGTGGATCATTCTGGCCCACCGGACGATGCGGACGGTCACCAACTACTTTCTGGTGAATTTGGCGGCGGCGGACGCCTCCATGGCCGCCTTCAACACCGCCTTCAACTTCATCTACGCCGTGCACAACGACTGGTATTTCGGTCTGCACTACTGCCGCTTCCAGAACTTCCTGCCCATCACAGCCGTGTTCGCCAGCATCTACTCAATGACAGCCATTGCCTTGGACAGGTGAGATTGACTGGGCTCTGGTCCACGGCTGAGGGGGTGTCTTCCCTGAGGGGAGAGTAGACCGGGAATGGGAGCCCGATGCTCACTTCGTGCCCTGCTGGTCAGTTGAAGTCCTCAGACGCTGCTTGGCAGGTGTTTAGTTACTGGGGCCGCTATCCGTCTTTTGTTTACAGTGAAGCGATCAAATTCGGTACTTCCAGCTCAACCAGTTCTATCTGAATGTTTTACCGTCCTCACCTAGTCTTGTTTTAAAAGACTGGATTCCGCTTATTGAGGGGATGGAGACAGTTAAAGTCATAGAGTAATACAGCCTGGAAACAGGCCCTTCGGCCCGATTCGTCCATGCTGCCCACCGAGCCCCCGCTATTGTGGACGCTATTCGGGCGAAGTGGCAGTAAAGTACCTGTTAAATAATAACAGGGCTGGGTAGAGGTTACATCGATTTATAAGGGGGACTCGTCTGTTGGAGTGGTTTGAGTTTGCAGCTCGCAGAATATCGAAGGGTGAACCAGTGGATATGGTGCATTTGGACTTTAAAAGGGGTTACCATAAGATGCCAGAGTTAGTGAACAAGAGGTGACGGTGTTCAGAAGGGCCGAAGGATCCTGACACGTAAATCACTGAAAGTGAAGCTTCAGGTGCAGCAAGCAATAGAAAGGCAATGGATTATTGACCTTTATTGCAAGAGGAAATGAACAGGAGGGAAGGCATCTTACTAAAATCAGTGCCTCCCCGAGACAGCACCTGGTCTCACCTTATAATGACAGAGAAGGAAGTTACCTGGTCCACCCGATCCCTGCCAGCTCCCAGGGAGCAATCCCATTACAGTAAAACTCCTGTGGCAGACTTTCCAGACTATTGGATATTCTTTGGTATTGGTTTATTATTGTCACTTGTACCGAGGTACAGTGAAAAACTTGTCTTGCAAACCGTTAGAACATAGAACATAGAACAATTACAGCACAATTAAGGCCCTTCGGCCCACAAAGCTGTGCCGAACATGTCCCTACCCTAGAAATTACCAGGCTTACCCAGAGCCCTCTATATTCTTCTGCTCCATGTACCTATCTAACAGTCTCTTGAAAGACCCTATCGTATCAGCCTCCACCACCATCACTGGCAGCCCATTCCACCCACTCACCACTCTCTGAGTAAAAAACTTACCCCTGACATCTCCTCTATATCTACTTCCCAGCACCTTAAACCTATGTCCTCTTGTGGCCATCAATTCAGCTCCAGGGAAAAGCCTCTGACTATCTACCCTATCAATACCTCTCATCATCTTATACACCTCAATCAGGTCCCCCCTCATCCTCTGTCTCTCCAAAGAGAAAAGGCTGAGTTCCCTCAGCCTGCTTTCATAAGGCATGCTCCACATTCCGGGCAGCATCCTCGTAAATCTCCTCTGCACCCTCTCTATGGCTTCCACATCCTTCCTGTAGTGAGGTGACCAGAACTGAGCACAATGCTCCAAGTGGGGTCTGACCAGGGACCTATATAGCTGCAACAATACCTCATGGCTCCTAAATTCAATTCCCTGATTGATGAAGGACAATACACCATATGCCTTCTTAACCACAGAGTCAACCTGCGCAGCCGCTTTGAGCGTCCTATGGACTCTGACCCCAAGATCCCTCTGATCCTCCACACTGCCAAGAGTCCTACCATTAATACTATATTCCGCCAACATATTTGACCTACCAAAGTGAACCACTTCACACTTATCTGGGTTGAACTGCATCTGCCACTTCTCAGCCCAACTCTGCACTCTAGCTATGTCCCTCTGTAACCTCTGACAGCCCTCCAAACTATCCACGACACCCCCAACCTTCGTGTCATCCGCAAACTTACTAACCCACCCCTCCACTTCCTCATCCAAGTCATTTATAAAAATCACAAATAGTAAGGGTCCCAGTACAGATCCCTGAGGTACATCACTGGTCACCGACCTCCACTCAGAATACAACCCTTCAACAACCACTCTTTGCCTTCTGTGGGCCAGCCAGTTCTGGATCCACACTGCAATGTCCCCTTGGATCCCATGTCTCCTCACTTTCTCCATAAGCCTTGCATGGGGTACCTTATCAAACGCCTCGCTGAAATCCAGATCAATTCAGTCCAGATCCAGATCCAGTTTGTACAGATCAATTCATTACACAGTGCCTTGACAGAGTGCATTGACGTAGTACAGGGTACAAACAATAACAGAATACAGATTAAAGTGTCACAGCTACAGGGAAGTGCATTGCAGGTAGACAATAAAGTGCAAGGTCAAGCAAGGTAGATCATGAGGTCAGAGTCCATCTCAACGTATAAGGGAACCGTTCAATAGTTCTATCACAGTGGGATAGAAGCTGTCCTTGTGCCTGGTGGTATGTGCCCTCAAGCTCCTGTATCTTCTGCCTGATGGGAGAGGAGAGAAGAAAGAATGACCTGGGTGGGTAGGGTCTTCACCAAGGCAGCGAGAGGTATAGACAGAGTCCATGGAGGGGAGTCTAGTTCCTGTGATGCGCTGAGCTGCGTCCACAACTCCCTGCAGTTTCTTGCGGTCCTGGACAGAGCAGTTGCCATATCAAGCCATAGAACCATAGAACAATACAGCACAATACAGACCCTTCAGCCCACCATGTTGTGCCGACCTTTAAACCATGCCTAAGACTATCTAACCCCTTCCTCCCACATATACCCCTATTTTAAATTCCTCCATATCCTTATCTAACAATCTCTTGAACTTGACCAACATATCAGCCTCCACCACCACCCCAGGCAGTGCATTCCATGCACCAACCACCCTCTGGGTGTAAAACCTCCCTCTGATATCTCCCTTGAACCTCCCACCCATTACCTTAAAGCCATGCCCTTTTGTATTGAGCATTGGTGCCCTGAGAAAGAGGTGCAGGCTGTCCACTCTATCTATTCCTCCTAATATTTTGTATATCATGTCTCCCCTCATCCTCCTTCTCTCCAATGAGTAAAGCCCTAGCTCCCTTAGTCTCTCTCCTCATAATCCATACTCTCCAATCCAGGCAGCATCCTAGTAAATCTCGTCTGCACCCTTTCCAACGCTTCCACATCCTTCCTATAATGAGGCGTCCAGAACTAGACACAGTACTCCAAGTGTGGTCTAACCAGAGTTTTGTAGAGCTGCATCATTACCTTGTGGCTCTTAAACTTGATCCCACGACTTATGAAAGCAAACATCCTATGGGTAGTTAAGCTTTCTTAACTACCCTATCCAACTGTGAGGCAACTGTTGGATCTGTGGATATGAACCCCCAGGGTTCTGTGGGATATGAACCACCAGATCCCTCTGTTCCTCCACACTCCCCAGAATCCTTCCATTAACCTTGTACTCTGCCTTGCAGTTTTTCCTTCCAAAGTGTACCACTTCACACTTCTCTGGATTGAACTCCATCTGCCACTTCTCAGCCCAGCTCTGCATCCTTTCAATATCCCTCTGCAAGCTTTGACAGCCCTCCACACTATCCACAACACCACCAATCTTTGTGCCGTCTGCAAACTTGCTAACCCACCCTTCCATCCCCTCATTCAAGTCATTAATAAATATCATAAAAAGTAGAGGTCCCAGAACCGATCCTTGTGGGACACCACTAGTCACAGCCCTCCAATCTGAATGCACTCCCTCCACCACAACCCTCTGCTTTCTACAGGCAAGCCAATTCTGAATCCACACGGCCAAGCCTCCCTGGATCCCTTGGCCTCTGACCTTCTGAAGAAGCCTACCATGTGGAACCTTGTCAAACGCTTTACTAAAATCCATGTAGACCCCACCTACTGCGCTACCCTCATCAGTCTTCCTGGTCACCTCCTCAAAGAACCCTATCAGGCTTGTGAGACAAGATCTTCCCTTCACAAAGCCATGCTGGCTGTACCTAATCAATCCATGATTCTCTAAATGCTCATAGATCCTATCTCTTAGAATCCTTTCCAACAGCTTGCCCACCACAGATGTAAGGCTCACTGGTCTTTAATCCCTGGACTATCCCTACTACCTTTTTTGAGTAAGGGGACAACATTTTCCACCCTCCAATCCTCCGGTACCTTTCCCATGGACAACGAGGACTCAAAGATCCTAGCCAACAGTCCAGCAATCTCCTCCCTCACCTCACAAAGCAGCCTGGGGAATATTCTGTCAGGCCCTGGGGACTTATCTGTCCTAATATTTTCTAACAGCTCCAACACATCCTCTCTCTTGATATCTACATACTCTAGAACATTAACCTTACCAACACTGTCCTCAGCATCATCAAGGCCCCTCTCCTTGGTGAATACTGAAGAGGTATTCATTGAGAACCTCACCCACTTCCACAGCTTCCATGCACATCTTCCCACCTTTGTCTCTAATTGGACCTACTTTACTCTAGCCATCCTTCTGCTCTTCATGTATGAGAAAAAAGCCTTGGGATTCTCCTTAACCCTACTCGCCAAAGCCTTTTCATATCTCCTTCTTGTTCTCCTCAGCTCCTTCTTACGGTCCTTCCTTGCTACTCTATATTCCTCATGAGCCCTATCTGATCCTTCTTGCTTACACCTTATGTATGCTGCCGCCTTCTTCCTAACTAGTTGTTCCACCTCTCTTGTCACCCATGGTTCCTTCACCCTGCCATTCCTTCTCTGCCTCACCGGGACAAATTTATCCCTAACATCCTGCAAGAGATCCCTGAACATCGACAACATGTCCATAGTAGATTTCCCTTCAAAAATGTCATCTCATTTACACTCTCAAGTTCTAGCCTTATAGCCTCATAATTTGCCCTTCCCCAATTAAATATCTTCCCATCCTCTTTGCTCCTATCCTTGTCCATGACAATGCTAAAGGTTAGGGAGTGGTAGTCACTGTCCCCCAAATGCTCACCCACTGAGAGATCTGTCACCTGACCTGGTTCATTACCTAAAACTAGATGTAATATGGCATTCCCTCCAGTTGGTCTGTCAACATACTGTGACAGGAATCCGTCCTGAACACACTTAACAAACTCTGCCCCGTCTAAACCTTTGGCACTAAGCAGGTGCCAATCAATATTTGGGAGGTTGAAGTCTCCTATGACAACAACCCTGTTATTCTTGCACCTTTCCAAAATCTGCCTCCCAATCTGCTCCTCAATATCCCTGTTGCTACCGGGGGACCTATGGAATACTCCCTGTAGAGTAACTGCTCCTTTCTTGTTCCTAACTTCCACCCATACTGATTCTAGAGAGGATCCTTCTACATTATCCACCCTTTCTGCAGCTGTAATAGTGTCCCTGACCAGTATTGCCACCCATCCTCCTCTTCTCCCCACCTCCCTATCCCTTTTAAAACACTGGAAACCAGGAATATTCAATATCCATTCCTGCCCTGGTGACAGCCAAGTCTCTGCAAGAGCCACAATATCATAGTCCCATGTACTTATCAAGCTCTGAGTTCATCTCCCTTATTCCTGATGCTTGCATTTAAGTAAATGCACTTTAGCCCATCCACCTTTCTACTTTTATACCCTGTACTCTGCTTCTCCTTCCTCAATGCCTCTCTTCATGTTAGATCTGACTTTTCCCCATCCACTTCTTCCTCTGACCCACCCCTCTGGTTCCCATCCCCCTCGCAAACTGGTTTAAACCCTCCCCAAACACCCTAGCAAACCTGCCTGCAAGGATATTGGCCCCTCTCGGGTTTGAGTGTAACCCGTCCTCTCTGTACTGGTCCCAGCTTCCCCAGAAGAGATCCCAATGTTCTAAAAATTTAAAACCTACCCTCCTGCACCAACTCCTCAGCCGTGCATTTATTTGCCACCTCCTCCTATTCCTACCTTCACTATCACGTGGCACTGGCAGCAATCCTGAGATTGCTACCCTTGAGGTCCTGTTCTTCAGCCTTCTGCCTAGCTCCCTAAACTCACTTTTCAGGACTTCATCCCTCTTCCTACCTATGTCAATGGTACCAACATGAACCATGACTTCTGGCTGTTCTCTCTCCCGCTCAAGAATCCTGTGGACCTGATCAGAGATATCCTGGACCATGGCACCTGGGAGGCAACATACCATCCGGGATTCATGCTCACTGCCACAGAACCTCCTATCTGACTATCGAGTCCCCTATCACTACCACCTTCCTCTTCTCCTCCCTTCCCTTCTGAGCAGCAGGACTGGTCCCAGTGCCAGAGACCTGGTTACTGCTGCTTGATCCCTGTAGGTCATCCCCTTCAACAGCATCCAAAGCAGAAAAGCTGTTATTGAGGGGAACAGCCTCCGGGGTCCTCTGCACTGTCTGCCTGTTCGTTTTCTTTTTCCTTTTCTCTCCCCTGACGGTCACCCTTCTATCTACTTCCTGGACCCCAGGAGTATCTGCTCTAAGGGGGGGTGACTGTCTCACGATGCACAGTATCTGCATAACTCTCTCCCTCCCTGATGCTTCGCAGTGTTTGAACTGCGACTCCAGCTCATCAATTTGGAACTGAAGTTCCTCCAGCCTCAAGCACTTACTGCAGATGTGGTCACGGTGCACCACAGCAGGGTCCACTAGCTCCCTCATCAAACAGCTGCAGCACAATCGCCATGTCCTTCATCTGAACTAATTCTTTCCCTACCTAGTTTTATCTTACTTAAAAATTTATAACAGTAACAGGTAACAGGTAAACCTTACTTTTACTTACCTGCTACTCACCTGCCTTGCCCCTTTATGCTGAAGCCCCTTGAACCAAAGCCCAAACACTCTGCTCCCTCTGACTCTACTGCCTGCTCTGACGCTGCCCACTTGATAAGGCAGTCTTCCTTTTAAACAGTTCGTGTGCGCTACCAACTGACGTCACGTGCCTGTGCAGTTACTCCCCACTATCCCCGAACCTTTAGGGAAAAAAAACTTATCTGTTCTTAACTCCTTGGCTGCTTCCGGTCGCTCGCCTCTCGCTCCCAATCGAAAAAAAGCCGTGATGCATCCATATAGGATGCCTTCTATGGTGCATCGATAAAAATTGGTGAGTGTCAAAGGGCAAGTGCCAAATTTCTTTAGCCTCCTGAGGAAGTAGAGGCGCTGGTGAGCTTTCTTGGCCGTGGATCTACGTGGTTGGACCAGGACAGGCTATGGGTGATGTTCACTCCTAGGATCTTGAACCTCTCAACCTCAGCACCTTTGATGTAGACAAGTATAGGTACACCGCCCAGTAATGGGATATTATTCCCATTAATAGCCCAATGTCTGCTTTTAGTTCATTCTTTTTAGATGTTCCATAGTATTAAAATAAAATTTCCAGTGAGCCTGGTAAACTTAAACAGAGCGTGGGATTCAGCATGCTGATGAGTTTAAAGGTAATCCTGGAAAATGCTGGTGCCCTGATTCTTGCACTCACTTTCAACTCCTTTCTCTGCCATATCTTAACATATTATTTGGAGTTCTTTTTCAAGCTCTATTGAGTATTTTGTTAAAGTAGTTCAAACCAGTAGTAGAGGTAATACAACTGATGTTGCATCTTTGGAGTTCTGTAATCGGCTTCAATTCTTTGAACATGTCTACAGGATTGAAAGAGCACTGTAGCGTGCATACAACATTTGACACTAGAAATCAGCGAGTAGTGTGATTTTCAGACTAGAAGGGAACAGTGATAGGTAACAGAGCATGTATTTAAATATTAGTAAAAAGTTTGAACAGTGTTAACGTCTGCTTTAATGAGAACAACTGCAACTTCTTTAGTTTTTCTGCAATACAACTGTGCCTTACTTCTGGCATGGCTCCAGTAAATCTCTTTTGTCCCTCTGTAAAGCCTACAGCTGAATCATAATCAGTATTTTTTTAAGGTTTAGCATAACATTCCTTGCTTTTGTATTCTATGCCTCATTACATAAAACTAAGGATCATATATGTTTCTATAATATAAATAAAAATAGTAAATGCTGGATTCAGTCATCAAGTCAGGCAGCATCCGTGGAAAGAGAAACAGAGTAATGTTTCAGGTTGAAGACCCTTTGTCAGAACTGGTTTTATAACTGTTTTTATGACGTGTCTCACTACCTTCAAAGATTTGTGTTTGCAAATGCCTTTGCATGTGGTTTTACAGACACAAATGGGACTGGAGTTTCTGCTTATAAAATAGATATATATAGTAGAGAAATATATACATATTTACTTCATACAAACGCAGAAGAATTTACATAGCTTATTCATGATGTTGTTGTGGACTTCCAGGCAACCTGGAATACCTCTGGAGTGATTGTAACAATGGTGACACAGGGAATGGTCCACCCCCAGACCGTATAGAATAACACTGTGATTATTTCACACCTTATCTGCAACTTCTCGCTGACTATAGCGAGGAACTGTCCCACTCACCCAACTAGCTTCTATTTGGTCTTTGCCGATCATGAAAATTCAGCAGAAGTGGGAAAAGAATGATAAAGTAAAAGCAGGAGGTGGGGAGAATGGGACTGCAGTGGAGAGAGCAGTGCTTAGCTACCTGTCATTGACATTACACCATATTGGCGGAGAAATGACACCTTATACAATAACTCTGCAATAATCTCTTCAACTAACCCATGTATTGGTGATTGCAGTTATTTAACAGATGCATCTGAGTGCAGTGTCCACAGATTGATAGGGAATTTCAGTGAGGTAAGGGTGATGGAGAAAGAGCGAAATGACTAAATTAAACATTCACCAGGATGTCAAAAACAAACTGCTGGATGAACACAAGAGGTTCGAGCAGCATCTGTGGGGGAAAAGGAATGGCTGGCGTTACGGGTCGGGTCCCTGCATCAGGGCAGTTGCTTGTACCTCTGCATTCATTGGGATGTTGTCTGGAATGGAGGGCTTTAGTTATAAAAGAGATTTGGATAGCTGGGATTGCTTCACTGGCGCGCAGGGGGCTGAAGGATGCCCTTATAGAGGTTTATTAAATTATGAGGGGCATAGATGCAATAGATAGTCATGGTCTTTCTCCCAGGGAAGGAGAACTAAAACTGGAGGACACAGGTTTAAGGTGAAAGGGAAAAGATTTAAAGCAGATCTGAGGGACAAATCTTTCACACAGAGTTGCCAGAGGAGGTGGTAGAGGCAAGTACAATCACAGAGTTTAAGAAGCGCTCGAACAGGTACATGGGTAGGTATACGAAGGTTAGATCACATGGGATCCAGGATGAGCTAGCCAACTGGATACAAAATTGGCTTGGCGGTAGGAGGCAGGTAGGTGGAGGGTTGTTTTGCGGATTGGAGGCCTGTGACAGTTGTTTGTCATCTATATTAATGATTTGAATGAGAATGTAGATGGTATGATTAATAAGTTTGCAGATGACTCCAAAATTAGTGGTACAGTGGACAGCGAAGAATCTAGCTCAACTGGGAAAGTGGGCAAAGGAATAGCAGATGAACATAGACAAGTGTGATGTAATGCATTTTGGGAAGTTAAACCAGGGTAGGACATACACAGTAAATGGCAGGGCCCTGGGACGTGTTGTTGAACAAAGAAAGACCTAGGGGTATAAGTATGTAGTTCTTTGAAAATGGTGACCATTTATACAGGGTGGTGAAGAAGGCTTGTGTTTATTGTTCAGGGCATTGAGTACAGGAATTGGGACATCATGATACAACTGTACAAAATGTTGAAGAGACCACACTTGGAGTATTGTATGCAATTCTGGTCACCAAGCTATAGGAAGGACATGATTATGCCAGAGAGGGTGCAGAAAAGATTCGTAAGGCTGTTGGCAGGAATGGAGAGCTTGAATTATAAGGAGAGAGTGGATAGGCTGGGACTGTTTTCCTTGGAGTGAAGGAGGCTGAGGGATTACTTTATAGAAGTTAATAAAATCATGATGGGCATAGATAAGGTGGAGGGTCACTGTCTTTTTTTCCCAAGGTAGGGGAGTCTAACACTAGAGGGCATAGATTTAAGTGAGTGGGCAAAGATTTAATGGGGATCTGAGGGGCAAGTTTTTCACACAGAGAGTGGTGGGTATATGGAACAAGCTACCAGAGGAAGCTGTAGAGGCAGGTACAATTACAATGTTTAAAAGACATTTGGACAGGTACATGAATGGGAAATGTTTGGAGGGATATGGGCCAAACACAGGCAAATGGGACTAACTTAAGTAGGGACCTCAGTCAACATGGACGAGTTGGGTTAAAGGGCCTGTTTCCAGGCTGTGTACTTTTGACTCTATGACTTCTAGGAATGCAATAGAGGAATATGGGTCAAGTGCAGGAAAATGGGATTGGATAGGCATGTCCATAGGCCCAAGGGTCTGTTTCTATGCTGTATGACTCTGACAGTGGTACAGGAGGCCATTTAAGTTGGGGGAGTAAATAGGTACCACTCCCTACCTTCACACTGTGAGTCCTACAAGCTGTGTTGGCTGGGTTAAGATATTTTCTTGGAGTCAAGAAAGTGGGATGACAGAAAAGATTCAGTGATTATGGCCCATGTGGAGACCAATGACATGGAACATGAAGTTTTGCTGAAGGAACATGAGCAACCGCAGCCCAAATTATAAAGCTGAATCTCAAAGGTGATCTCAACTTGAGTCGTATGCAGATTGGCGTAGAGTCAATATGTACAGAGAATTGAATACATGGCTTAAAGAGTTAGTGCGGGTGAAGTGGATTTCAATCCATGGGAACGTGGCACCAGTAGTGGGTGGGGAAAGAGGAGCTGTACCATTCAAGTGGCCTTCATTTGAATCAGGCCTTGTGGAACCAATAACTAGGGCTGTATAAAAGTGGTGGGGAGGGGGTTGGGTGGGTGTTGGGGGGGGTGCAGGGCGGGGTGGGGGGAAAATTTAGAAGGTGAAAGAGAAAGGACAAAATGATAGTATAGGGTAGCAAAACTGGTCATGACACCAGAATCTCTCAGGGAGGTTTAGTGTGTGGGAGTATTGTTTTGTTGTCAGAGCAGGGAAAAATGGTACAAAAAACAAAATGAAGACTCTCTATCTGAATCCATGGAACATTCAAAACAAGGTAGGTGAATTAATAGCACAAATGGAAATAAATGGTTACATTCTAATAACTACTACAAAGACATGGTCCCAAAGTGACTAAGTTTTACAATTAAGTATTTCAGGAAACTTAACCTTTAGAGTTATGTAGTCATACAGCATGGAAACAGGTCCTTTGGCCCTCAAAATCTGACACTTGCGGGCTACCCCCAGAATACCCTATGCAAAAGATGCATTTCACTGTGTGTTTTGGTGTACATGTGACTAAGTACCCATCTACACTAAGCATATTTATTCCTACCACATTCCCATCAATTACCCCAGATTACTGACACCAGGGGCAATTTACACCGGCCAATTAATCAATTGACCCGCACATTGTTAGATGTGGGAGGGAATTGGAACACCTGGAGCAAGCCCACACGGTCACAGGGAGAAAGTGCAAACTCCAGACACACAGTACCGGAGGTCAGATTGAACTTGAGTCACTGGAGCAGCGAGGCAGTGGGTCATTTAGCTACCCAAGTATATAAATAATTTGGATGAGGAGATTGCGTGTGTTATATCCATGTTTACTGACGATATAAGGTAAGGGTAGCAGTGCGGGCTGCGAAGAAGGAGGAGATAGTTCAGGTGGATATAGAAAAGGGAAGGACATGGCAGATTTAATATAATGTAGAAAAATATGTTTTCCCACTTCAGTAGAAACAAGCAGAAATTTGGAGTACTTTTTAAATGGTATGGAATTAGTATTGGTTTACTATTGTTACTTGTACCGAGGTACAGTGCAAAACTTGTCTTGCATATCGATCGTACAGATCAATTCCTTACACAGTGCAGTTGCATTGAGTTAGTACAGAGTGCATTGATGTAGTACAGGTAAAAACAATAACACTTAACAATAACAAGTGTCACAGCTACAGAGGAAGTGCAGTGCAGGTAGACAATAAGGTGCAAGGTCACAACAAGGTAGATTGTGAGGTCAGAGTCCATCTCATTGTATAAGGGAACCTTCCAATAGTCTTACCACAGTGGGATAGAAGCTGTTCTTGAGTCTGGTGGTACGTGCCCTCAGGCTCCTGTATCTTCTGCCTGATGGGAGAGGAGGGAAGAGAGAATGATCCGGGATCAGATAAGCTTTTTTTTCTAACAGTTTGGGGATAGTGGGGAGTAACTGCACAGGCGTGTGACATCAGTCGGTAGCGCGCGAACAGTTTAAAAAGAGAAGGGAAGTCTTCGGCGTTTTCGATTGGGAGCAAGAGGCGAGCAAATGGTAGCAGCCGAGGAGTTCCGAACAGATAAGTTTTTTTTTCTAATGATTCGGGGATAGCGGGGAGTAACTGCGCAGGCATGTGACGTCAGTCGGTAGCGCGTGCGCGCGCGCGTGAACAATTTAAAAAGAAGACAGCCATATCCAGTGGGCAGTGTCGGAGCGGGCAGCAGAGTCAGTGGGAGCAGAGTGTTTTTGGGCTTTGGCTCAACGGGCTTCGGCGTAAAGGGGCGAGGCGGGTGAGTAGCTGGTAGGTAAATGTAAGGTTTACCTGTTATCTGTTATAAATTTTTAAGTAGCAAAAAAACTAGGTAAGGAAAGAATCAGTTCAGATGGAGGACATGGTGGTGTGCTGCAGCTGCTTGATGTTGGAGCTCATGGACTTTGCTACGGTCCACGATGACCACGTCTGCAGTAAGTGCTTGAAACTGGAGGAACTTCGGCTCAGAATTGATGAGCTGGAGTTACAGCTTCAAACACTGCGCAGCATCAGGGAGGGGGAGAGTTATGTAGGTACTGTACATCAGGAGGCAGTCACCCCCCCTTAGAGCAGGTACTTCTGGGGTCCAGGAAGTAGAGAGAAGGTTGACTGTCAGGGGACAGAAAAGGAAAAAGAAAACGAACAGGCAGATAGTGCAGAGGACCCCGGAGGCTGTTCCCCTCAATAACAGGTTTTCCGCTTTGGAAGCTGTTGAGGGGGATGACCTGCAGGGATCAAACAGCAGTAACCAGGTCTCTGGCACTGGGACCGGTCCTGCTGCTCAGAAGGGAAGGGAGGAGAAGAGCAAGGCGGTAGTGATAGGGGACTCGATAGTCAGAGAAACAGATAGGAGGTTCTGTGGCAGTGAGCATGAATCCCGGATGGTATGTTGCCTCCCAGGTGCCAGGGTCCAGATGTCTCTGATCAGGTCCACAGTATTCTTGAGCAGGAGGGAGAACAGCCAGAAGTCATGGTTCATGTTGGTACCAATGATATAGGTAGGAAGAGGGATAAGGTCCTAAAAAGTGAGTTTAGGGAGCTAGACAGAAGGCTGAAGAACAGGACCTCAAGGGTAGCAATCTCGGGATTGCTGCCAGTGCAACGCGATAGTGAAGGTAGGAATAGGAGGAGATGGCAAATAAATGCACGGCTGAGAAATTGGTGCAGGAAGGAAGGTTTTAGATTTTTAGATCATTGGGATATCTTCTGGGGAAAGTGGGACCTGTACAGAGAGGATGGGTTACACTCAAACCCAACAGGGGACAATATCCTTGCAGCCAAGTTTGCTAGGGTGGTTGGGGAGGGTTTAAACCAGTTTGCGAGGGGGATGGGAACCAGAGGGGTGGGTCAGAGGAAGAAGTGGATGGGGAAAAGTCAGATCTAACATGTAGAGAGGCATTGAGGAAGGAGAAGCAGAGTACAGGGTATAAAAGTAGAAAGGTGGATGGGCTAAAGTGCATTTACTTAAATGCAAGAAGTATCAGGAATAAGGGTGATGAACTGAGATTTTGGATAAGTACATGGGACTACGATATTGTGGCTATTACAGAGACATGGCTGACATCAGGGCAGAAATGGAAATTGAATATTCCTGGTTTCCAGTGTTTTAAAAGGGATGGGGAGGTGGGGAGAAGAGGAGGATGGGTGGCGATACTGGTCAGGGACACTATTACAGCTGCAGAAAGGGTGGATAATGTAGAAGGATCCTCTCTAGATTCAATATGGGTGGAAGTTAGGAACAAGAAAGGAGTAGTTACTCTGCTGGGAGTATTCTATAGGCCCCTCGGTGGCAGCAGGGATACTGAGGAGCAGATTGGGAAGCAGGTTTTGGAAAGATGCAAAAATAACAGGGTTATTATCGTGGGAGGCTTCAACTTCCCAAATATTGATTGGCACCTGTTTAGTGCAAAGGTTTAGACGGGGTGGAGTTTGTTGAGTGTGTCCAGGATGGATTCCTGTCACAGTATGTTGACAGGCTGACGAGAGGGAATGCCATATTAGATCTAGTTTTAGGTAATGAGCCAGGTCAGCTGACAGATCTATTGGTGGGTGAGCATTTGGGGGACAGTGACCACTGCTCCATAACCTTTAGCATTGTCATGGACAGGGATAGGAGCAAAGAGGATGAGAAGGTATTTAATTGAGGGAAGGCAAATTATGAGGTTATAAGGCGAGAACTTGAGAGTGTAAATTGGGATGACATTTTTGAAGGGAGATCCACTATGGAGATATGGTCGATGTTCAGGGATATCTTGCAGGATGTTAGGGATAAATTTGTCCCGGTGAGGCAGAGAAGGAATGGCAGGGTGAAGGAACCATGGGTGACAAGAGAGGTGGAACAACTAGTCAGGAAGAAGAAGGCAGCATACATAAGGTGTAAGCAGCAAGGATCAGATAGGGCTCGTGAGGAATATAGAGTAGCAATGAAGGAACGTAAGAAGGAGCTGAGGAGAGCAAGAAGGGGACATGAAAAGGCTTTGGCGAGTAGGGTTAAGGAGAATCCCAAGGCTTTTTTCTCGTATGTGAAGAGCAGAAGGATGGCTAGAATAAAGATAGGTCCGATTAGAGACAAAGGTGGGAAGATGTGCCTGGAAGCTGAGGAAGTGGGTGAGGTGCTCAATGAATACTTCTCTTCAGTATTCACCAAGGAGAGGGTTCTTGATGATGCTGAGGACAGTGTTGGTGAGGGCAATGTTCTAGAGTATGTAGATATCAAGAGAGAGGATGTGTTGGAGCTGTTAGAAAATATTAGGACAGATAAGTCCCTGGGGCCTGACGGAATATTCCCCAGGCTGCTCCACGAGGTGAGGGAAGAGATTGCTGAACCGTTGGCTAGAATCTTTGAGTCCTCGTTGTCCATGGGGATGATACCGGACGATTGGAGGGTGGCAAATGTTTCCCCTTATTCTAAAAAGGTAGTAGGGATAGTCCAGGGAATTACAGGCCAGTGAGCCTTGCGTCTGTGGTGGGTAAGCTGTTAGAAAGGATACTAAGAGATAGGACCTATGAGCACTTAGAGAAACATGGACTATTTGGGGACAGCCAGCATGGATTTGTGAAGGGAAGATCTTGCCTCAAAAGCTTGATAGGGTTTTTGAGGATGTGACTCGGAAGGTTGATGAGGGTAGTGCAATGGATGTGGTCTACATGGATTTTAGTAAGGCGTTTGACAAGGTTCCACATGGCAGGCTTCTTCAGAAGGTCAGAGGCCAAGGGATCAAGGGAAGCTTGGCCGTGTGGATTCAGAATTGGCTTGCCTGTAGAAAGCAGAGGGTTGTGGTGGAGGGAGTGTATTCGGATTAGAGGGCTGTGATTAGTGGTGTCCCACAGGGATCGGTTCTGGGACCTCTACTTTTTGTGATATTTATTCATGACTTGGATGAGGAGGTGGAAGGATGTGTTAGCAAGTTTGCAGATGACACAAAGATCGGTGGTGTTGTGGATAGTGTGGAGGGCTGTCGAAGATTGCAGAGGGATATTGAAAGGATGCAGAGTTAGGCTGAGGAGTGGCAGATGGATCCAGAGAAGTGTGAGGTGGTACACTTTGGAAGGACAAACTCCAAAGCGGAATACAAGGTAAATGGCAGGATTCTGGGCAGCATAGAGGAGCAGAGGGATCTAGGGGTTCATATCCATTGATCACTGAAAGTTGCCACACAGGTGGATAGGGTAGTTAAGAAAGCTTATGGGATTCTAGTTCATAAGTCGTGGGATTGAGTTTAAGAGCCGCTAAGTAATGATGCAGCTTTACAAAACTCTGGTTAGACCACACCAATGCTCAATACAAGAGGGCATGGCTTTAAGGTAATGGGTGGGAAGTTCAAGGGAGACGTCAGAGGGAGGTTTTTCACCCAGAGAGTGGTTCGTGCATGGAATGCACTGCCTGGGGCCGTGGTGGAGGCTGATACGTTGGCCAAGTTCAAGAGATTGTTAGATAAGCATATGGAGGAATTTAAAATAGGGGTATATGTGGGAGGAAGGGGTGAGATAGTCTTAGGTGTGGTTAGAAGGTTGGCACAAGATGATGGGCCGAAGGGCCTCTATTGTGCTGTATTTTTCTATGGTTTTATGGGTGGGGACTTTAGTTATGCTGGCTTCACCAAGGCAGTAAGAGGTAAAGACAGAGTCCATGGAGGGGAGGCTGGTTTCTGTTACGGGCTGGGCTGTGTCCACAACTATCTGCAATTTCTTGTGGTCCTGGGCAGAGCAATTGCCATGTTCATGTTCAGTGGGATCTAGCTGTCCTTGTATATAAATTGCTGAAAGTTAACATTCAGGTTCAGCAAGCAGCTAGGATCCAAATGGTACGTTGGGCTTCATTGCAAGAGGATTTAAGTTGAAGGGTAAAGATGTCTTTCTCCAATTATATGTCGCCTTGGTGAGATCACCTCTGGAATATTGTGCAGCAGAAGGAATGCAGGGAAAGTTCACCAGATTGATTTCTGGGATTGTGGTTTTGTCGCATGGGGAGTGATGAAGCAGAATGGCCCAAAACTCTCTATAGTTTGGTTACAGATTCATACAGCAAGAAGACAGGCTGTCGGTCCAATGCATTCATGCCAACTGAGATGTCTAATACACTAATCCTATTTTCCTGCATTTGATCCATATCCCTCTGTTCCTTTCCTGTCCATGCACCTGTCCAAATACTTTTTAAATGCCATAATTGTATGCACCTCTGTCACCTCCTCTGGCAGGTTCCATATACACACCTCTATTTGTGTGAAAAACATGCCCCTCTGATCTGCTTTTAATATTTCCTCTCTCACCCTAAACCTACGTCCTTTAGTTTTAGATCCCCAACCCTTAGAAAAAGACTCTATCTACCCTGTCTATGTCTTGCCTAATTTGATAAACCTCTATAATGTCACCGCTCAGCCTCCGGCACTCCAGTGAGAGCAATCCCAACCTATCCAATCTCTCCTTGTAATTAAAGCCCTAAATTCCAGGCATCATACCCGGTGAATCTCTTCTGCACTTGTTCTAGTGCTACCACATCCTTTCTGAAGTGTGGTCTAACCAATGTCCTGTACAGCTGCAACATAATGTGCCAGCTGTTATAAATACCTCTGCCTATGAAGGCAAGCTAAAATGGCGAAGTCCCAGAGGACTGGTGAGTAGCAAAAGATGTTCCTTTAGTTCAAGAAGGGAAATAGGGATAATACTGAATATTATAGACTGGTGAGTCTCACGTCAGTGGTAAGGAAGTTATTCGAGAGGATTCTTAGGGAAAGGATTTAGGAACATTTGGAAAACCATGGCCTAATTAGGGCAGTCAGCATGGCTTTCTGCAGGGCAGTCAGCGTGGCTTTCTGCAGGGCAGATCATGTCTTACTAACATGACTAAGTTTTTCGAGGAGGTGACAATAGTGATTGGTGAAGGTAGAGCTGTGGATGTTGTCTACATGGATTTTAGTAAGACATTCGACAAGGTCCCTCATGGGAGGCTCATCCAGAAGATTAAGATGCATGGGATCCACGGTGACTTGGCTGTTCAGATTCAGAATTATCTGGCCTATAGAAGACAGTGATCAATGGGTCTTAATTTGGCTGGAGGTCCATGACTAGTGGTGTTCTGCAGGGATCCGTACTGGGACCTCTGCTGTTTGTGATGTATATAAATGACTAGGATGAAAATGTGGATGGGTGGGTTACTAAATTCACCGACAATACAAAGATTGGTGACGTTGTGGATAGTGTAGAAGATACAGTGGGATATAGATCAGTTGCAGATATGGGCAGAGAAATGGCAGATAGATTTTAATCCAGCCATGTGTGAGATATTGCACTTTGGGAGATCAAATGTGAAGGGACAGTACACTGTTAATGGTAAGATTCCTAACAGCATTGATGTACAAAGGCACCTTGGGGGTCCAAGTTCATAGCACCCTGAAAGCAGCTACACAGGTTGATAGGGTGGCAAAGAGGGCATACGGCATGCTTGCCTTTATTAGTTGAGGCACTGAGTTCAAGAGTCAGGAAGTTACATTGCAGCTTAATAAAATTCTTAGATAAGCACACGAATATGCAGAGAATGGTGAGGGATCAGTTTAATGAGACGTCATTAGTTTAATTAGTTCAGCACAACATTGTGGGCCGAAGGGCTAGTTCCTGTGCTGTTCTAAATGCCTTCTTCATTATCTTGTCCACTTGTGTTGCCAATTTCAGGGAGCTATGAACTTGCACCCCAAGGTCCCTCTGTACATTAAGGCTTCTACTGTCCCTACTGCTCGCTGTATACATCTGGCCAGTATTACACAACCCAAAACGCATTACATCACACTTGTCTGGATTAAATTCCTCTGCCACCACACCACGCAACTTTCCAGCAGATCTATGTCCTTCTGTATCCTTTCACAACCTTCTTTGCTATCTAGTTCTTATTTATCAGATTGCAGACATTCTCATCCAAATCATTCATAAATCTATGACATCCAGCAAAGATCCCAACACTGATCCCTGTGGTACACCACTGGTTCTAGACTTCCAATCAGAAAAACAAGCCTTCTCCACTCCCCTCTGCCTGCTATCACCAAGCCAATTTTGGATCCAATTTGCCAAAACACTTCGGATCCCATGTGCCCCAACTTTCTGGACCAACTTACCGTGCAGGAGCTTGTCAAAGGCCTCGCTAAAGTCCACGTGTCACATCTATTTCCCTGGCTTCATCAATTTTCTTCGTAACCTCCTCAAAAAACTCAATCAGATTTGTGAGGTAGGATTTCCCATGCTCAAAACCAGGCTGACACCCTCTAGTCCTTGCCTTTCCAAGTCATAGAGTCGTATAGCACGGAAACAGGCCCTTCGGCCCAACTCGTACGTGCTGACAAAGATGCCTAAGGATAGGATTAAATGAATGGTCGGTGATCTCATTGAAGTGTACAGACTCCTTTCGGGGCTTGACAAGGTAGATGCAGGGATGATATTTCCCTTAGTTGTTGTACGTAATACTGGGGTCAGGAGGTGTGGAGGTGGTAGGTGGGGGGGGGGGGATGTTTGCAGTCCCAAAATAAGGGGTCAGTGCATTGAGGACAGAGGTGAGAGAAGATGAGGGCAGTAAGTCTTTGGAATTCTCTACTAAGGGTATCAATGGATATGAGGTTAGCACAGAACGGTAGAGCAGGCAAGAGGGGCTGAATGGCCAACTTCTGTTTCTGCTTCTTATGTTCAAGGAAAGTGGATTAATAAACAAGAAAGAAAGGAATAGAATTAAATGCTGGTTGAGTTAGACAAACTAAGGTGGGAGATAACTTATTTGGATCTTAAATATGTTTGGCCAAGAAGCACATTTCTGTGCTGTGTAATCTCTACATTTGTGGATTGTGGATGGTAATACACAGGAGTAAAAATGCTACGTAACACTTGTTCTGCTTCACTGTACAGGTACATTGCCATCATCTATCCCCTGAAGCCGAGACTGTCATCCAGCTCAACTAAGATAGTGATTGCTATTATTTGGCTCCTGGCGCTGGCTCTGGCATTCCCGCAGTGTTTTTATGCTCGGATAGAGCATTTGGGCAGCAGAGTGATCTGTAAGGTGGACTGGCCTGGGGATATTGGAGGACAACATCAACTGACGTAAGAACCTGTTTATCAGTTCCCTGTGATCTCAGTGCTTCTGTTACAATGCTAATTGTGAAATTGTGGATTATTTTCCAAATTAATTTCCATAGGGAAAAGTTGCCACAAATCTGTTTACATTGCTTCCTATAATAGATGCTTTCTGGGTAAACTACTTGTGCTGCTGCTGTTAGATTTAGTGTGAAAATGGGCTAGGCATCATGGTAGTGTAGCGGGTAGTGTAATGTTATTGCAATGCCAGTGACCCAGGTTAAATTCCGGCTGCTGCCTGTAAGGAGTTTATATGTTCTGTCTGTGTCTGCATGGGTTTCCTCTGCGTGCTCTGGTTTCCTCCCACATTTTAGACATTTAAATATGTTATGTCAACTGGTTTCCTCCTAATCAATTCTACCAGTCACATTCTCAAAGAACTCCTAGGGATTAGTTAAACATGGTTTCCATTTCATAAATCCATGTTGCCACTTCTCAATCATATTGTTCTTTTCTAGGTGTGCACATGACTTATTCTCAATATTGGAGCTTTGCTGATACTTAAGTTTACCTTAATGTTCTTATGATGGAAATTCCATTTTATTTTCGGAGGCCATTTCCACACTACAGCAATCTTTCAAACAGTAAGTCTTGAGTGCCAAGTTCATGGACTTATTCATCCATTAGTCCATGAACTTATCTCTCAGTGTGTGATCCAGAAATGCACCAAAGTTTTAATACTAGTTAAGTGTATAGTCCTGAATTGTCTCTCCTGACCTCTGGATACAGATTCTAAACTTATAACTTACTGACGGTATGGGGGTGAAATGATTTTGAAACTTCATTAACTTTGTTAACTGAGACGACAAATGCCCCAGCAGATTCAAATAAGTTTGCCTAAATCACATAAGTATCTACGAACAAGATTGCCTCCTTGCATTCAACTATTGCCTGATTCTGGACTCCTTCAGCCTTGCCCACCATTTTAGTATGTTATTCACCCAAAAAAAATTCTATTGCTTCAACATACAAGTTTATGGGCTCTGGCACCTTATTATAACTACTGAAGTTTCTGATATAACTGGTCTGTGATTGACCTGCCAACTTTCTACTATCTAGCACTTTGCCAGTTACCAGGCTTGACTATTAATTTCCCCTCAATTTTGCAAGTGCTACATTGGTTTGCAGCAACACACACAAAATGCTGGAGGAACTCAGCAGGTCAAGCAACATCTATAGAGAGAAATGAACAGCTTATTTCAAAGGGTCTCAGCTGGAAACGTCATCTGTTCATTTCCCTCCATAGATGCTGCCTGACCTGTTGAGTTCCTCCAGCATTTTGTGTGTGTTGCTCCAGATTCCAGCATCTGTAGTCTCTCTTGTGTCTACATTTGTTTCTTTCTTTCAATCTGCATCTCGGACATGCCAGGATTAAACATGAACTTCACAGAGAGACCCTACTAACACAGCCATCCTCAATGATCTTGTCACTTTTAAGGGCTGTGATTCTTTGTTCCCCTCATCACCAGTATGTGCGTTCAGTGGGTTAACCTCTAAGTCTATGGCAGAATGTATAAAGTTGAACCAATGAGTTGAGAGGAAGTTTGTACAGTTTATTCAAAAGTCCTTTACTGTCTCTGAAGCCTTTACATTGTTGCATCCCAGACAACAGTGATGCACGGGATTCAGTCCTTAAATTGTTGATGGCCTTAAAGTAATAATCATTGTTTGCAACCAATATTACACATGAGGCACTCAAGAGCACAGGCCTGAATTGAATGTATTCTGTGAAATAGATTCCACATTTCCTATCTCTCAGCTGGTTTCTTATCCCTTTCCAGAATTCATTCTCAACCCCCAAAGTTTTGACTTTATGTAATGAGCTTTCATGACAAACTTTGCAGAGATCTTTTGGAATTTTTAAGATTTGTCATCACTGCTGATTATTGTGTGTTCCAGGTACCAGCTTGTGGTGATAGTACTGATTTACCTAATGCCACTGATGGTGATGGGAGTCACGTACACAAAGGTGGGACTAACATTGTGGGCCAGTGAAATACCTGGAGATTCAACAGAGAGATATCATGAGCAGCTAAAAGCGAAACGAAAGGTTTGTGGCAAAGCTCATCATTTGTTTATAGAAGATGAATATTGTATAGTCATTCGTAAGCAAACTTAAGACTCTTTGTTCTGCCACGGGCTTACAAAATCAGGACTGCACAAAGACCTGTTAGCCAGCTGGAATAATTTATTTAACCTGACGTCGAAGTTGCCACGTGTACATTGAAGGTGATTGTGGGTTTAAATTGAAGCATTACTGCTAAGGTTCTCTGAATATTATCTCTAACTATGGAAAGGACATAACTGGAGGCTAGGAAAGGGTGGTGAAAAGTTTAATGGTATCAGAAAATATCACAGATATAACCAAAGGCTCTGCTTGTTGTAGCTGAACATATTCACTGATATCTCCACCTTGAATGGAAATTTAGTAGTACCTGTCTCAGTGGCACATAGAGTCTGCATATCTGTAAGTGACTGAGATTGTTTCACATGTTTTCTTCATTTTGCTGGACAGTTCACTGTGCTTTTGCCATAAGTTGCTTTAATTTCAGACACATATCTGTTTCCTCCAGTTCATTGAGATATTTTAAATAACCCGTCGATTGCTTGTACTGTTTAAATAAACCGCACTGAGTAAATAAACTTTGTTTGCTGTGAAATGGACTATTTGCCTTAAGTCCTGCCCAGCTTCTAACTCAATGGCTGAATACCGTTAATAAACAACCCTAGCTTGATATTCCTTTTTGAACAGCGAGGCAGCTGATCAGCGAACATCTATTTCACTCCCAGCAATGTTTTTTTGTTGATGACTTTCTGTACTGGTAATCATTCCTGATATTATTGACTGTTTTGGCAATCTAAGTTCCAGGTGATCACTGAGTCTTTTTTGATAATCTACTCCACTGACTTAAATGGAACCAAATTTCAGAAAAAGATTCTTCAATTATTTTTTAGGAGGATGGTATTACTGGCATGGACAGGATTTTCCATCCTTAACTGCTGTCAAGAAAAGTGGTAGTGAGTCCCCTGAACCACTGGCATCCTTCTGGTGAAGCTATTCTAATGGTATTGTTCGGTAATAAGTTCCAGGATTTAGAGCAGAGACAATGAAGAAATAACAATGTACACACAAAGTCAGTATGGTATGTGAGTTGGAAGGGAACCTGTGGTATTCCCACCAACCTGCTGCCATTGTTATCCATGGAGGTGGCGTCAAAGTAGTTTTAGGGAGTAACTGCATTTTGTGGCCACCTTGTGCCAGCTGTGCAGGGTGGCGGATGAGGTAACATTCAGGCTACTTTGTCCTGGATGGTACAAGCTTCTTGAATGTTGTTGGAGCTGCATTCATCCAGCTGAGTATTTCACTGGATTCCTTATGTGCCTTGTAATGTTGGAAAGGTTTTAGTATGCCAGGAGATCGTTCACTTGCAGCAACATTCCCAACTTCTGATCTACTTTTGTGGTGATAGTATTTATGCAGCTGGTCCAGTTAAATTGGCACCCCCAGGGGAACTTAGTGTTGTTAATGACGTTGGATGTCAAATACAGCTTGTTAGACTCTTGTTAGACTTAGTTATTGCCTGGAATTTTTGTACTACAAATGTTACTTGCAAAACCTGTAGACCAAAGACTATCTTACTGCATGGAGGCATGGACTGCTTCATTTACTGAAGAGTTTGGAATCCAATTGAACATTGTGCATCCATCAGCAAACATCTCCACTTCCGAACTTATGAATGTTAGCTCGATCAATTGGTGTGGGGTCATGTAGCTCTCTTGATTGCAAACTGCTTTCACTGTTTGGTATGCACATTGGCTTGTGGCTGTGTCTCAGTTGGCATCTAACTTTAAGGAAACCTGATGCTGCTTCCAACTCTTCATGCACTCAGTAAGTCAAGGCTGCTCTCCCAGCTTTTGACAACAATGGTGAAATGAGGAGTACTCTGGGTCATGGGGTAAGAAAGATCAGTCACTCTGTTTTGTTCATCAATTCCTCAGAGTAATTGTTCATAAGTTTCTAAGCCTGAGAGCAATGACTCTTTGCTTTGGTGACCTGTTCTGAGATCAGTGACTGTCAATTTTGATCACCTGTTTTTGAGAGCAATTAACCTATTTCAGTAATGCTCTATTCCTGAGGGCATTGACTCTCTGATTAGCTCATATCCTGAGAAAGATGACACCCAACGTTGCAATGCCACTGAATCTGAGAATAATGACTCTATTACTTTGGAAATCTATTCCTTTGATCAATAACAATACTTCTTGTTTACTTGAGATCTGTGCCTCTGTGTTGCTAATCTATTCCTGAGACCAATTAATCTGTTTTGGTTACCTATTGAAAGCTCTGACTCCTTGATATCAATGGTTCTTTCTTCTCAGAGGATAATCACTTTCCATTTTGGCAATAATGAGTTCAATGACTTTCTGTTTTGGTAATGTATTCAAGAGCAATGTCTGAGTGTTTTGGTTAACGTCTTAGTCAATGACTTGGTTTTGGAAATTTGTTCCAGAGTACAATTGTTATCTGTTCTGGTATCATGAGGTCAATCAGTCTTTGCTTTGGTTAACTATTTCTGAGAACAATAACTCAATGTATTGTTCATCTATTCTAGGCATCAATCATCTTTGTTCAAATTATATTCCTGAGAACAAAGGCTCAATGATGTGCGAATAGATAATGCAGAAATCAGTCACTCTGTTTTGTTTGTCTGTTGTTGGGAGCATTAGTCATGTTTTCCTGAGATCAACAACTCTCAGTTTTGGCAATCCAAAAAGAGTACAATAATTCTCTGATTTGAAAATCTATTCTTGAGAGCAATTACCTTCATTCTGGTAATTTGCTTCAGAGGACAACCAAATGTGTTTTGGCAACTTAATGCTGAGGTCAATCATTTCTGCATTATATGCTAATAAATCATTGCGTCATCGTTCTTGGGGATGGATTACAAGAAAAGTGATTGATGCTTGGAATAGATCAACAAAACATCATGTCATTGCATTTAGGGATAGCTAACCAAAACAAGATTGGTTGATCTCACAAATAGACTAATAAAACAGATATTAATTTCTCTATTCCTCAGAGAAATGGTCAACTTTTTGGTAATCTGTTCTTGAGAGCAATGATAATCTATTTCTGAAATCAAATAATTTCTGTTATGGCAATCTATTCATGAAATCCATCAATACCTCTTTTGGTCATCGCATGGATTTGTGCTTTGGAAATCATTTCTCACAAATGTAAATTTAGAAATAAGAAGGGATTGTACTATAGGCCCCCTAAAAGTCAGCAGGAATTAGAAGAACAAATATGCAGGGAGATGGCAGAGAGCTGTAGGAGTAATAGAGTTGTAATAGTAGGTGATTTTAACTTCCCTAATATTGACTGGGACTGCCAAAGTGCTGAGGACTTGGATGGGGTAGAATTTGTTAAGTGTGATCAGGTAAGTTTTCTTAAGCAATATGTAGATGGTGCTACAAGAGAGTGAGCAACGCTTGACCTTCTACTCAAGTCATAGGGTCAGCATGGATAAGTTGGGCCAAAGGGCCTGTTTCCATGCTGTATAACTCTATGATTGGGTTTTCTGAAGAGGTGACAAAGGTTGACATAGGCAGGGTGGTAGACAATAGCTACATGGACTTTAGCAAGGCCTTTGACAAGTTCCTGCATGGTAGGCTGGTCTGGAAGCTTAAACACATGGGATCCAGGGTTAGTTAGCAAATTGGATACAAAATTGGCCTGGTGGAAGGAGTCAGAGGGTGGTGGTAGAGTATTGTTTTTCAGATTGGAGGCCTGTGACCAGTGGTGTGCCGCAATGATCATTCCTGGGTCCTCTGATGTTTGTCATATATATTAATGATTTGGAAGAGAATGAAGGTGACCTGATTAGTAAGATTGCAGATGACACCAAAATTGGTGGTATAGTGGACAGTGAAGAACATTGTCTATTGCTACAAAAGGATAAAGATCAATTGGTAAAGTGGGCTAAGGAATGGCAGATGGAATTTAAGTGCAAAGTGATACACTTTGGGAGTTAAAGCGGGGCCCTGGAGTACTGTTGAACAGAGAGACCTTGGAGTACAAATACATTGTTCCCTGAAAAGGGGAGCGTCAGAACAGGCAGCGAAGTGAGGGAGAGCAGAGTGGTTGGGCTTTGGCTCAAGGGGCTTCGGCGTGAAGGGGCAAGGAGGGTTAGTAGCTGGTAAGTAGGCAACAGCTACTAACAGGTAAGAAGGTTTACCTGTTGTCTATTATAGACTTGTAGGTGGGATTAACTAGGGGAAAAAAAAGGTAGTCAGATGCAGCTGTTTGATATGGGAACTCGTGGACCTTGCTGCGGTCCAAGATGGCCACATCTACAGTAAGTGCTTGAGGCTGGACGAACTTCGGCTCAAGAGTTGATGAGCTGGAGTCGCAGCTACAAGCACTGCGCAGCATAAGGGAGGGAGGGAATTATGTAGACACGGTCCATCAGGAGGCAAGTAACCCCCCCTTAGAGCAGGTACATCTGAGGTTCAGGAGGCAGATAGAATGGTGACTGTCAGTCGAGGGAAGAGGAAGAAGAAGTCAGGCAGGCAGACAGAGCAGGGAACCCCGGAGGCTGTTCCCCTCAGTAACAGGTTTTCTGCTTTGGAGGCTGTTGAGGGGGATGACCTGCAGGGGCCTAGCTGCAGTAACCAGGTCTCTGGCACTGGGACTGGTACTGCTGCTCAGAAGGGAAGGGTGGGAAAGAGACATGCGGTAGTGATAGGGGACTCGATAGTCAGGGAAACAGACAGGAGGTTCTGTGGCAGTGAGCATGAATCCCGGATGGTATGTTGCCTCCCAGGTGCCAGGGTCTGGGATGTCACTGATTGGGTCCACAGGATTCTTGAGCGGCAGGGAGAGCAGCCAGAAGTTGTGGTCCATGTTGACACCAATGACATAGATAGGAAGGGGGATGAGGTCCTGAAGAGTGAGTTCAGGGAGCTCGGCAGAAGACTGAGGAACAGGGCCTCAAGGGTAGCAACCTTGGGATTGCTGCCAGTGCCACGTGACAGTGAAGGCAGGAACAGGAAGAGGTGGCAGATAAATGCGTGGCTGAGAAGCTGGTGCAGGGGGGAGGGTTTTAGATTTCTGGATCATTGGGATCTCTTCTCGGGAAGGTGGGACCTGTACAGAGAGGACGGGTTACACCCGAACCAGAAAGGGGCCAATATCCTTGCGGCTAGGTTTGCTAGGGTGGTTCGGGAGGATTTAAACTAGTTTGTGAGGGGGAAGGGAACCGGAGGAGTAGGTCAGAGGAAGAAGGGGATGGGGAAAAGTTAGATCAAACAGGTAGAGAGGCTTTGGGGAAGGTGAAGCAGAATACAGGCTATAAAAGTAGTAAGGTAGATGGACTGAAGTGTGTTTACTTAAATGCAAGAAGTGTCAGGAATAAGGGAGATGAACTGAGGGCTTGGATAAGTATGGGTGACTATGATATCTTGGCTATTACTGAGACGTGACTGACGTCAGGGCAGGAGTGGATATTGAATATTCCTGGTTTTCAGTGTTTTAAGTGGGATAGGGAAGGGGGGAGAAGAGGAGGAGGGGTGGCAATACTGGTCAGGGACACTGTTATGGCTCCGGAAAGGATAGATGTTGTAGGAGGATCATCTCTAGAGTCTGTATGGGTGGAAGTAAGGAACAAGAAAGGAGCAGTTACTCTACTAGGAGTATTCTATAGGCCCCCCGGTAGCAGTAGAGATATAGAGGAGCAGATTGGCAGGCAGTGTTTGGAGAGAAGCAGAAATAACAGGGTTGTTATAATGGGAGACTTCAACTTCCCAAATATAGACTGGAACCTGCTTAGTGCCAAAGGTTTAGATGGGACAGAATTTGTTAAATGTGTCCAGGAGGGATTCCTGACGCAGTATGTTGACAGGCTGACTAGAGGGAATGCCATGCTAGATCTAGTTTTAGGAAATGAACTGGGACAGGTGAAGGATCTATTGGTGGGTGAGCATTTGGGGGACAGTGACCATTGCTCCATAGCCTTTAAAATTGTCATGGACAGGGACAGGTGCAGAGAGGACAAGAAGATATTTAATTGGGGAAGGGCAAACTATGAGGCTATAAGGAGAGAACTTGGGAGTGTAAATTGGGATGTCCTTCTTGAAGGGAAATGTACTATGGAGATGTGGTCGATGTTCAGGGTTCTTATGCAGGATGTTAGGGATAAATATGTCCCGGTGAAGCAGAGAAGGAATGGCAGGGTGAAGGAACCGTGGGTGACGAGAGAGGTGGAACGACTTGTTAGGGAGAAGAAGGTAGCATACATGAGGTATAAGCAGCAAGGTTCAGACAGGGCCTGTGAGGAATATAGAGTAGCGAAGAAGGGACTTAAGAAAGGGCTGAGGAGAGCTAGAAGGGTACATGAAAAGGTGTTGGCTAGTAGGGTTAAGGAAAATCCCAAGGCCTTTTTCACGTACGTGAAGGGTAGGAGGATGGCTAGGGTAAAGGTGGGTCCGATTAAAGACAAAGGTGGGAGAATGTGCCTGGAGGCGGCGGAAGTGGGAGAAGTTCTCAATGAGTACTTCTCTTCGGTATTCACCAAGGAGAGGGGTCTTGATGACGTGGAAGGGAGTGCTGATAAGGGTAATGTTCTCGAGGTTGTAGATATCAAGAGAGAGGATGTGTTGAAGTTGTTAAATAATATCAAGACAGATAAATCTCCGGTGCCTGACAGGATTTTCCCCAGGCTGCTTCGAGAGGCAAGGGAGGAGATTGTTGAACCACTGGTAAGGATCTTTGAGTCCTCGTTGTCCACGGGGATGGTGCCAGAGGATTGGGGGGTGGTGAATGTTGTCCCCTTGTTCAAAAAAGGTAGTAGGGATAGTCCAGGGAATTACAGACCAGTGAGTCTCACGTCTGTGGTGGGTAAGCAGTTAGAAAGGATTCTAAGGGATAGGATCTATGAACACCTAGAGAATCATGGACTGATTAGGGACAGCCAGCATGGCTTTGTGAAGGGAAGATCTTGCCTCACAAGCCTGATAGAGTTCATTGAGGAGGTGACGAGGAAGATTGATGAGGGCAGTGCGGTGGATGTGGTCTATATGGATTTTAGTAAGGCGTTTGATAAGGTTCCTCATGGTAGGCTTCTTCAGAAGGTCTGAGGCCAAGGGATCCAGGGAGGCTTGGCTGTGTGGATTAGGAATTGGCTTGCCTGTAGAAAGCAGAGGGTTGTGGTGGAAGGAGTGCCCTCGGATTGGAGGGCAGTGACTAGTGGTGTCCTGCAGGGATCGGTTCTGGGACCTCTACTTTTTGTGATATTTATAGATGACTTAGATGAGGGGGTGGAAGGCTGGGTTAGTAAGTTTGTGGACGACACTAAGATCAGCGGTGTTCTGGATAGTGTGGAGGGCTGTTGGAGCTTACAGAGAGACATTGATAGGATGCAGAGCTGGGCTGACAAGTGGCAGATGGAGTTCAATCCGGAGAAGTGTGAGGTGGTACACTTTGGAAGGACAAACTCTAGGGCAGAGTACAGGGTAAATGGCAAGGTACTTGGCAGTGTAGAGGAGCAGAGGAATCTGGGGGTTCATATTCACAGTTCACTGAAAGTTGCCTCACAGGTGGATAGAGCAGTTAAGAAGGCCAATGGGATGTTAGCTTTCATAAGTCGTGGGATTGAGTTTAAGAGCCGGGAAGTGATGAGGCAGCTTTACAATACTCTAGTTAAACAACACTTAGAGTACTGTGTTCAGTTCTGGTTGCCGCATTATAGGAAGGATGTGGAGGCGTTGGAGAGGGTGCAGAGGAGATTTACCAGGATGCTGCCTGGATTAGAGCGTATGGAATATGAAGAGAGGCTTAAAGTGCTAGGGCTTTATTCACTGGAAAGGAGGAGGATGAGAGGAGACATGATAGAGGTATATAAAATATTGAGAGGAATAGATAGAGTAGACAGCCAGCGCCTCCTGTCCAGGGCACCAATGCTCAAGACGAGAGGGCATGGCTTTAAGGTTATGGGTGGGAGGTTCAGGGGAGATGTCAGGGGGAGGTTTTTCACCCAGAGAGTGGTTGGTGCATGGAATGCACTGCCTGGGGTGGTGGTGGAGGCAGATACATTGGACAGGTTCAAGAGTTTGTTGGATAGGCATATGGGGGAATGTGAGATAGAGGGATATGCAGGAGGAAAGGGTTAGATAGTGCGACGGTGGTTTGATGGACGGCACAACATGGTGGGCCGAAGGGGCTGTTTTGTGCTGTATGGTTCTATGGTTCTATGGAAGCACAGGTAGACGGGGTGATGTGGAAGGAGTATGGCATGCTTGCCTTCGAAGGCCGATGCATGTTCGCCCCATTATAGGAAGGATGTGGAGGCTTTGGAGAGGGTACAGAAGAGGTTTACCAGGATGCTGCCTGGATTAGAGGGCATGTGCTATGGGGAGCGGTTGAACAAACTTGGGTTGTTTTCTCTGGAGCGGCGGAGGCTGAGGGGAGACCTGATAGGAGTTTATAAGGTTATAAGATTAAAGTAGACAGCCGGTGTCTTTTTCCCAGGGTCGAAATGTCTTTTACTAGAAGGCATGCATTTAAAGTGAGAGGGGTTAAGTTCAAAGGAGATGAGTGGGGCAAGTTTTTTACACAGAGAGTGGTGGGTGCTTGGAATGCGCTGCCAGGGGTGGTGTTGGTGGCAAATACGATAGAGGCATTTAGATGCTCTTTGATTGGCACATGAATATACAGAGAACGGGGGGATATGGACCATATGCAGGCAGAAGGGATTAGGTGTCATTTGCGTAATTAAATTAAATTTAAATTAAAATTTAAATTAAGTTCAGCACAACATTGTGGGCCTAAGGGCCTGTGCCTGTGTGTACTGTTCTACGTTTTATGTTCCATGTTCATTAAGTATAAGAGTCCTGGCATAATTTTACATTTGTATAAAACATTGGTTAGACTGCATGGAGTATTGTGTGCAGTTCTGGTCACTGCATGATAGAAAGGATGTGATTCAGCAAGAGAGAGTGTAGAAAAAATTCACAATTATGTTCCCTGCATTAGAGGGCTTGAGTTATCAGGACAGACTGGATAGGCTGGTTCTGTGCTCCCTGGAGCAAAGGAGGCTCCGAGGTGGCATGATAGAGGAATATTGTGTGAGGCCTAGATTTCCAGTGTCTGTTTCCCATGACAGGCGTGTCTAAAATTAGAGGGCATTGGCTTAATGTGAGAGGGAGAAGGTTTAAAGGGAATTTGAGGGGTAAATCTTTCACACAAAGAGTGGTTGGTATCTGGAACAAGCTGCCAGAGGAGATGGTGGAGGCAGGAACAGTGACAACATTGAAGAGGTATCTGGGCATCAAGGATTATGAAATTAATGCAGGCAAGTGGGATGAGTGTTGATGGGCATATGGTCGGCATAGACATGGTTGGCTGAAAGGCCTGTCTCTATGCAGTACAACTCTATGATCCTATGGTCTTCCTGACGGTGGTGACTTCCTGCCATGTTAACCTGTTCCTGCTATCAATGACTCCCACTTTTCATAATCTGCTCTTGAGGGCAATGGCTCTTCGGCTTTGTTGCTCTCTTCCTATGAATAACGACTCAGTTTTGGTAATTATAAAGAGAAAGGGAAGGGGTCTAATGAGATTGATCACCTGGAACCGCGTGGATCTAATGGACCAAATGGCCTCCTTCGGTGTTGTTATAAATTTAGGATTCAAGGATGTTTGGTAAGCAGCTATATTGATCAATAGCGATTAGCTTTGGTATCCAATGACTGGGATCAATGGCACATTGTTTTCTGAGGGCAATGTACTCTATAAGATCAACTTCTCTTTGTTTGGTAACTGCTGCAGATAAGAATGACTATTTCTTTTAGTAATTGACTCATGAAATAATGGTGTTCAGTGTTTGGTTAATCATTTCTTGAGATAATAAACCTTGTGTATTGCGAGTCTATTTCTGAGAACAATAACTGTTTTGGTAGTCTATTCCTGAGATCAAACCCTCATCGTTTTTGTAAAATGTTGCTAATAAGGATCATTCTCTGTGGTTACCATCTGTTACTGAGAATAATGACTTTTTATATGGTCTTGGGGTCCAAGTCCACAGCTCACTGAAAGTGGCGACGCAAGTTGATAGGGTGGTAAAGAAGGCATATCACTTGCTTGCCTTCATTAGTTGTGGCATTGATTTCAAGAGTCAGGAAGTTATGTTGCAGCTTTATAAAACTCTGGTAAGGCCACATCTGGAGTATTAGATTCAATTCTGGTCGCCCCGTTATAGGAAAAACTGTGAAGGCTTGGGAGAGATTTACCAGGATGCTGCCTAGATTAGAGGGCATGTGTTATAAGGAGAGGCTGGACAAACCTGGAAAACAGAGGCTGGAAAACAGAGGTTGTTTTCTTTGGAGCGGTGGAGGCTGAGGGAGATGTGATAGAGGTTGATAAAATTATGAGAGACATAGATGGAGTGACAGCCGGTATCTTTTTCCCAGGGTCGAATGTCTAATACTAGAGTCTGTACATTTAAGGTGAGAGGGGGTAAGTTCAAAGGAGATGTGCAGGGCAATTGTTTTTACACAGGGAGGGTTGGGGTGCCTGGAGTGCGCTGCCAGGGGTGGTGGTGGAGGCAGATACGATAGAGGGTTTAAGAGGCTCTTAGATAGACACATGAATATGCAGAGAATGGAGGGATATGAACTATGTGCAGGCTAGAAAGGATTAATTTAATTAGGTGTCATTAGCTTAATCAGTTGGCACAATATTGTGGCTGAAGGGCCTGTTCCCGTGCTGTTTTGTACTATGTTCTATGTTCTATTTTGTTAAACCAATCCCTAAATTCATGACTCCGGTTAATAAACTATTTCTGTTATGGTAATCTATTTTGGACATGCTGATCTGGCTGTCTGTTGCAGAGTTTATCTCTGATGGTTCTCTATTGCAATTGCAATGAATCAGCAGCAGCAGCAGGAGAGTATTCCATCCATCCCTCACTCGACCATTACGTTCAAACTAGGCAATCGACCCTCACTCCATGAGAAGCATAGACGGAGATGCTGAAAACAAACTCAGCTACGTTAAAACTGAGATCCCAACCTGGTGGAAATTCAACGCAGAGCCACATGTGCTAAATAGCAAAAATAGACAGCATACAGTAGATGATGCCAAGCAGCCCTATATCGAATGGATCAGATGAAAGCTCTCCAGTCTGTCCACAAATTGTGATGAATAATGTGGGTGATTAAACAACTTACAGAAGGAAGTTTAAAGACATCCCTATTCACAATGATGGTGGAGCCCAGCAAGACAAATTCAACCAGATGTGTCATGTAGAAGATCCATCTTCAACTCCTCCTGAGATTTCTGCTGTGAAAGGAGCCAGTCATTAAATTCCATTCACTTCATAACAAATCAATAAAAGGTCAAAAGCACTGGATAGACCAGTTTAGAAGACTTGACAATGTAGTTCTCCTTTTCAAGAAGGGCAACAGGGAAACGCCCGGTAATCACAGACCCATGAGCCTAACATCAGTAGTTGGAAGTTATTGCAAAATATGCTGAGGAACAGGATTAATACTCATTTGTTAAGGCAGGGACTAATCAGAGATGGCTTTGTCAAGGGCAGATCCTGTGAGACCAATCTGACTGAATTTTTTGAAGAGGTAACAAAGTGTATTGATGAGAGCAGTGCAGTCACTGTAGTTACAGACCTTAGTAAGGCCTTTGACAAGGTCCCACATGGGAGTCTGATCCAGGGAAAGTTGGTAAATTGGATCCAAAGTTGACTTGGCAACAAGAGACAGAGGGTGATAGCAGAGGCTTGTTTTTGTGATTGGATGCCTGGTATTCTACAGGGATTGGTGCTGGGATCCTTTGCTGTATGTAGTATATGTGAATGATTTGGCTGTGGTTGTGGCATGATCAGCAAATTTACAAATATCACTAAAATATGTGGAGATGTTGATAATGTGGAGGGTTGTCTTAGGCTACAGGGTGTTGATGAAATAGGTTGAGAAATGGCAGATGGAGCTTAATCCAGACAAATTTGAGGTGATGCATTTTGGGATTACTAATAAGGCTAGAACATATGCCATGACTTGTAAGACCTAGGAAGCTTTGAGGAATAAATGGACCTTTGTATGCAAGTGTAAAGTCCATGGAAGTGATAGTATCGGTAGATAACATGGTTAGGAAGGCACATGGAATGCTGGCCTTCATGAGCTGAGGCACTGAAATACAAGAGCAAGAAGGTTATGCTCTAACTTTATAAAACATTTGTCAGACCACAGCTGGAGCATTGTGTGCGGTTCTGGTCACCACACTTTTGGAAAGATGTGATAGCACTGGAGGTTCTGTGCAGAGGAGGTTCACCAGGGTGTTGCCTGGGATGGAGCAATTCAGTTATGAGGAGGGACTGGAGAGGCTGGGTCTGTTTTCCCTGGAGCAGAGGAGGTTTATAAAATTATGAGGGTAGGCTGCAAGAAACTTTTAACCAATTAGAGAATAGATAAAGGACATAGATTTAGGGGTAAGAGATTTGGAGGGGATCTGAGAGGGACCATTCTCACCCAGAGAGTGGTGAGTACCTGGAATACGCTGCTGAGAGAGCGGTGGAGGCAGAGTCACTGGCAGCTTTTTACAAATATTGAAATGAGAAGTAGAAGTCTATGGGCCAAATGCTGGAAGATGGGATTAATACAGATGGGTACCCACTGGTTGCCATGGACACGGATGCCGAATGCCTTGTGTCCATGTTGTGTGATTATGACTCTATGACTCTATATTCCATCTGTAGTTCTGAGTTTTACTTTACAGGAGTCAAGACTTGGTGCGAGAGCGGGAGAGTTTAAAAGAGGTAGGTCTCGGGCCTCGCTTGTGGGTTTCACTTTACAGGGCTCTAAAAGAGGCAAGTTTGAAAATTATTAGTTAACAGTTGATTGGCTAATTAGCTAATTAACAGCAGCCAATAAAGGGTCAAGCGGAGCGGCCATTTTGGAGCGGCCATTGTGTCAGTGCAGGAGTGGGAGCTGAGGCTTTCGCTCAAGAGGATTTGGCGTGAAGAGGCTGAGTAAGTGGCCCAGGTGTTGGGAGTGAGAGTGGATCTTTGAAAGGACCAGTGAGGAGGCACAGGTAAGAACAGGTAAAGTTATATTTTGATGTTGATTCTTAATACTTGATTCAGTGTAGGCAGGATGGCAGTCAGGGCAGTGGAATGCTCCTCCTGCAAGATGTGGGAAGTCAGGGAACCTCACGGTCTCCCTGATGACCACATCTGTGGGAGGTGCACCCAGCTCCGGTCCCGACAGACCCGATGAAGGAACTGAAGCTGGAGTTGGATGTTCTCAGGATCATCTGGGAATCTGAGAGCATCATAGATGAGACTCTTACGGAGGTGATCTCACCCAAGGTACAGGCTTCAGATAGATGGGTGACCCACCAGAAAAATAAGGGGAGTATACAGTCAGTGCAGGGTTCCTCTGTGGCCATTCCCCTCACTAACAGATATACCTCTTTGGATACTGTTGAGGGGGATGATCTTTCAGAGGCTAGCAGCAGTAGTCAGGTCTCTGGCACTGTGACCAGCTCTGAGGCTCAGAGAGAAAGGCTGCAGTCAGACAGGGTGATAGTGATAGGAGACTTGATAGTGAGGGGGGCAGACAGGAGATTCTGTGGCTGCAGAAGAGATGCCAGGATGGTGTGTGACCTCCTGGGTACCAGAGTCAAGGAAGTCTCTGAGCAGCTGCAGAAAATACTGGAGGGGGAAGGGCGAACTGCCAGAAGTCGTTGTACATGTTGGTACAAATGACACAGGTAGAAGAAGGGATGAGGTCCTGCAGGATGAGTATAGGAGAGTTCGGTGAGAAGTTAAGAAGCAGGGCCTCGAGGGTGGTGATCTCTGGATTACTCCTAGTGCCATGTGAGAGCAAGGTCAGAAATAGAAGGATAGGCCAGATGAAGGATAGGCTGAGGAGTTGGTACAGGAGGCAGAGATTCAGGTTCTTGGACCACTGGGATCTCTTCTGGGGTAGAGGGGACCTGTACAAGAGGAATGGGTTGCACTTGAACCAGAGAGTGAACAATATCCTTGCAGGGAAATGTGCTAGTGCTACACGGGAGGGCTTAAACTAGACTGGCAGGGGTTGGGACTCTGAGCAGGAGCAAGTCATGGGATAAAGCAGTAGCCATCGAGAGCAAGTTTAGTGATCAGCATAGTCAGGGGTACAGTAAAGGCAGGGAAAGGACTACCCAGGTAAACTGCATTTATTTTGATGCATGAGGATCAACTGGTAAGGTGGATGAACTCAGAGCATGGATTGGCTCTGAGGACTGGATGTTACAGCCATTAACAGAAACATGACTGAGAGAAGGGCAGGACTTGAAGCTCAATATTCCAGAATACAGATGCCTCAGGTGTGACAGAGATACAGGTAAGGGAGGAGGGGGTGTTGCCGTTCTGATACGGGAGGACATAACAGCAATGCTTAGAGATGACAGTCTTGGGGATCGTCCAGAGAGGCCCATATGGGTAGAACTTAGAAACAAGAAGGGGAGCGTCCTCTGGTGGGGCTGTATCATAGTCTCCCTAGTAGTCAGCAGGAACTTGAGGAATGAGAGAAATTGCGCATAGTTGTAAGAATAACAGGGTTGTATAAGTGGGAGATTTTAAATTCCCCAGACTACCCAGAGTGTTAAGTGCCCAGACGAGGTGGAATTTGTGAAATGTGTCCAGGAAAGTTTCCTGAGTCAGTATATAGAGGCCCTACTCAGGAGGTGCAATACCGGACCTCCTCTTAGGGAACAAAGTAGGGCAAGTCAGGGAGCACTTTGGCTCCAGTGACAATAATTCTATAGTTTTAACACTAATAGAATTAACCAGATCCATAGGTTAGGGTCCTAAACTGGAGCAGGGCTAATTTTGAGGGAATTAGGCAGGATCTAGCAGAGGTCGATTGGGTGAGCCTGTTAGAAGGGAAGGAAATGAATAGCAGCTGGGAGGCTTTTAGATATCAAGAGTCCAGGGGCAGCATGTTCCTGTTGGGATGAAGGGTAAACCTGGCAAGTTCAGGGAACCTTGGCTGACAAGGGATATTGAGGATCTGGTCAAGAAAAAGAAGGAAGCATACATTGGGTTTAGGCTGGGGACAAGTGAATCCCTTGATGACTATAAAAAGATTAAGAACACTCTTAAGGGGAAAATCAGGAGGGCAAAGAGAGAGTATGAGGTGGATGTGGAAGGTAAGTTTAAGGAAAAGCCCAAGAGGTGGCCAGGGAGAGATTAGGTCTCCTTGGAGATCTGCAGGGCTGCCTATGTCTCGAGCTGTAGAAGGTGGGTGAGATTTTTAATGAATATTCCTCCTTGATATTTACTGGGGAGAAAATCGTGGTTGCTCAAGAGATAAGGGAAACTAGTGGAGATGTTTTGGAGAAAATTCATATTACCAGGGAGGAGGTATTTGCATCCTTACAGCACATTAAGGTGGATAAATCCCCCAGGGCCTGACTGAGTGCATCCTTGGACATTGTGGGAGGCTAGAGGAGAAATTGCGGAGGCCCTTTTGCGGAGATATTTGCTTCATTGTTAGCCACTGGTGAAGTTCCCAAAGGTTGGAAGGTGGCTAATGTTGTTCCATTGTTTAAGAAGGGTAGCAAGGACAAGCCAGGGAACTACAGGCTGGACAGCCTGACATCAGTAGTGGGGAAGTTACTGGAGGGAATTCTGAGGGACAGGATCACTAACATTTGGATAGACAGAGTCTGATTAGGAGGAGTCAGCAAGGCTTTGTGCATGGAAAGTTGTGCTTGATGAACCTTTCAGAGGTAAGCAAAAAGGTACATAAGGATAGGGCAGTGGATGTTGTCTGTTTGGACTTTAGCAAGGCCTTTGACAAAGTCCCGCATGGTAGGCTGGTCTAGAAGTTTGGGTCCCATGGAATCCAGGAAGAGCTAGATAGATGGATTCAAAATTGGCTCTGAGGCAGGAAGCAGAGGGTGGTGGTTGAAAGTTGTTTCTCAGAATGGAGACCAGTGACTAGTGGTGTGCCACAGGGATTGGTGCTGGGACCCTTGTTATTCGTAATTTATATAAATGATTTGGATGCGAATGCACAAGGCTTGATCAGTAAGTTTGCAGATGACATGAAATTAGGAGGTGTTGTTGACAGTGAAGAAGTTAGGGAAGTGGGCTGAGGAGTGGCAAATGGATTTCAATACAGATAAGTGTGAGGTGATGCATTTTGGAAAGTCAAACCAGCGTAGGACTTATACTATGAATTTTAGGGCACCAGGGAGTGTAATGGAACACAGGGACCCAGGAGTACAAGTGCATAGTTCATTGAAAGCGGCATCATAGGTAGACAGAGTGGTGAAAAAGGTGTTTAGCACGCTGGCCTTCATCAGTCAGGGCAGTGAGTACAGGAGTTGGGACATTATGTTGCAGTTATATAAGTCATTGGTGAGGCCGCACTTGGAGTACTGTGTACAGTTTTGGTCACCCGTTATAGGAAAGACGGGGTTAAACTGGAAAGAGAGCAGAGAAGATTTACGAGGATGTTGCCAGGACTAGAGGGCCTGAGTTACAGGGAGAAGTTGGCCAGGCTAGGTCTTTATTCCTTGGAGTGTAGGAGAATGAGGGGCAACCTTACAGAAGTGTTTAAAATTATGAGAAGCATAGATAAGGTGGATGGTAACAGTGTTTTTCCCAGGGTAGGGGAGTCTAAAACAAGGGGGCATAGATTTAGGGTGAGAAGGGAAAGATTTAAAAGGGACCTGAGGGGCAACTTCTTCTCACACAGGGTGGTGAGTACATGGAATGAGCTGCCAGAGGAAGTAGTTGAGGCAGATACAACAGTATCATTAAGCAACACTTAGATAGGTACATGCTGGGGCAGGGATATGGACTGAATGCAGGAAATTGGGACTAGCTGGGTAGGCACCATGGTCAGTATGGACTCGTTGGGCCTGAAGGGCCTGTATCTGTGCTGTATGGATCTATGACTCTATGAAGACTTGCACTCCAGAAATAGCCAAGCTGTTCCAGTACTGTTGTAAAACTGACATCTAACCAACAGTATGGAAAACGTTATTTATGTCCCATCCACAGAAGCTAGGGACCGTCCTATCCAGTTGATTATCATCCAATAATTCTACCCTAATTAAAACAAAATGATGGAATCTATCATTGACAGCTCTTATTCATTAATAAAATCCTCACCCATACCCGATTTGGGATTGTTTTAGCTGCAGATATTGTATGTTTTTTACATTTCCATGTGACATAGAAGGAGACCATGTGGCCCTTTAAGTCCATGCTGTCTCTCAGAGCAGTCCCATCAATCCCATTTCCCCACTTGCTTCTCTGTAACCTACTCTCTCTCACCTGCCCAGTAATACTCCCCTGATTCTCCCACTGGCCACCAGGACCAATTTACAGTCAAGAAATAACCTGATAGCCAGCTTGTCTTTGAGGGATGGAGGAAGCCAGAATATCCAGGGGAGACCCAAGCAATTAGAGGAAGAACATGCACACTCCACATAAATAGCATTGGAAATGAGAATTGAATCTGGATTGTTGGAACTGTGAGACAACGGTACTATCTGCAGTGTCCACTGTGCTGCCTTATGCCACTCTGCCACATCAGTCTTGTTCAAGATCTGGACCAAAGAACTGAATTCCAGAGGCAAAGCGAGGATACTGCCCTTGACTATGTTGCTTTATATAGCCCTGGTAAAACTGAAGTCAATAGCCATAAGGGGGGAAAGCACTACAATGGCTAAGGTCATACTTCACCACAAACAAATATGGTTGTTGGGGGTCATTATTCCAGTGCCGGGGTCAGTGTTGCAGAAGGCCCTGAGGACTATTTACTCAATGACCTTCTTGCATTACAATGTTAGAAATAGGATAAAGGCAGCAAATGCTGGAAGTACTTCGCAGAACAGGCAGCTTCTATGGAGGCAAAAACAGAGTTAAAATTTCACTGCTTCTTCTCCACAGATCCTGCCTGATCTGCTGAGTATCCACAGAGTTTACAGTTTCTCAGTTCAGATTTCCAGCATCTACATTTATTTGCTTTTCAGAAAAAGAGATGTTTGCTGATGATTACACAACGTTCATTACCATTTCGTGTCTCCTCAGATGATGAATGCAGTGACACCTAGACAACCCTTAGGCATGGACTGATAAATGACTAACATTTGTGCCACAAAAACGTCAGGAAATGATCATCTCCAGCAAAGAGAGTCTGACCACCTGTCTTTGATATTCAATGGCATTATCACCACCAAGATCACCCCTCCTCCTGTCACATCCTGAGGTCATAATTGGCTGGAAACTCAGCTGGACCCACCACATAAATACTTGGCTGTTAAGAGTAAGTCAGAGGTTCTCCAGAAAAGATTTTCCACCATTGACAAGAAATATGACGGGATAGACTCCCCTTCTCTGAAAGAATGCAGCTCCAACAATGCTCAAGAAGCTCGACACTATGCCCATCAGTGACAAACCAAAGTAAAAGCATCTTCCTTGACTGACATCCAATCCAGCATCCTAAACATTCATTCCTTCACCACTGGCATCCAGTGCATACCGTCTACAAAATACACTGCAATTCCTCTCTTAGGCTCCTCCAAAATCACTTCCCAAACCTGCAAGTCAATGCCATATTGACTTGGGAATATGTTGCCATTCCTTCATCGTCACTGGGTCTAAATCCCAGAACTCCCTACCCAACAGTACAGAGTGAGTAGCTTGTTCTTCTGCAGTATTCAATAGGATGGCTCAAGTGCAATTAAGGATGAACACTAAATACTGGCTTTGCCAACAAAAGCTACTCTGGTTCAGATAACCTAGCCACAGGAACAGAACAGGCAAGAGATTAATTCATGTATTTAACTTTTTAAGTATTGCAGGAATGAATTGCTTATTCATCACAAATCGCAAATAACGGCTTATAATTAACACTAGTAATACTAACAGCTACTAACATGAGTCATGATAGATTTGATTTATGCTCTTCTGTGCATGTTATGTGCACAGACCCAAACCAAGTGGAGATGACATCAGTAGTGCAATGCATAATTGGTCCTTCTCTTGTCAAATTGGTTAATGAATGTGCGATTGGCACAGTGTGGGTTCTGCTGCAGAAACACGCTGGACAACAGAAACAAGCTTGAAACGTTACTATTTAATCGGATTATCAATTTCTTACACATTTATTGGGGACCAATTGGAAAAGAGTTTGTTGAGTCTGAGGTACAAAACTACAAAGTAGAAGCAGTCTTTTTTTATTCTTCAGAACATTTATGGAAGCAACCATTTATTCCTTAACAACAAAATTGGTGATTTTGTAGCAGCCCCTTTCGGGATGGATGACAGCAAAGCCTCCTTGACAGAGTAGGCTAAAAGATAACAGGAAGAAGGGCATTTGTTGGATGGCCCTGTGCTCCTACCTTCATCTGAGGAGGAATGTATCAAAGATGTTGGTGACATTGAAACCCATACTTGGCAGCCAGTGATCGATGCCTGGACTGCAATACCTGTAAACATCATGGTTACTCAGGATTTCTTAGTTTCTGGATCACTGCAGGTTGCGGTAGTTGATCTGTCACAGTTTGTAGAACATCAGAGACTCCAGGCTCAAGGACAAGGGAATTCATCTCCTTCTCCTTGAATAGAGAGCATCAGGCAGCTCAGATAGGCTCAAAAAATGGACTTCCTGAGGGTTGAGGAGTGTTGACTGCACATATGTAGGCTTCATATGACACCCCCCAAAACATCAGAAGCCATCTTCTTCAGTTCTACAAATTCCCTGGCCGTGGAATCCACCTTTCTCCATGGCAACAGCTTGAGAGTGAAATACGCTGTTTGCTACCTTGCTATCACACTTGACTTTGAATTTAATTTTGAAACTCATTTCCGTGACAACGCTAAAGATCATCTGTTTTCATCACTATTCTACTTCTGACTCATTTCATCTGTTGTTGAAAACCTCATCTATGTGTCTGTAATTTCTATTCTTGATTAGTCCAACACATTACCGAATGGTATTCCTTATTTCACTCTTTGTACCCTTGAGGCCACTGATTCTGTTGCCCACGTTCTAACTTATTTCATCTTAGTCTATGCTTTCTCCCAGTTTTAATGCCTCCATTTTTTTCAGTTATTTTCAAATCTATTGTGGTCTCGCTGCCATTCCTTCAGCCCTATAACCCTCTGAAATATCTGGGCTCCTCCAGTTTCGGCCTGTCATAGAGTCATACCACTGTGTCCACATCAGCTGTCATGTACTTATCCAGACTAATCCCATTTGCCTGTAGACTTCTATACAACAGCAATTTAAGTGATGATCTAAATACTTCTTAAGTGTTGTGAGAGTACCTACCTCAACCACCACCCAGGCCGTGTGCTCCAGGTTTCAACCATCCTCTGGATGAAAAAGATTATTCCTCAAATCCCCTATAACTCCCTACCATTTACCTTAAACCTATTCCTCTCCTTATACACTTCTCTGCCATTTCTCATTATCTACCCTATCTATGCCCCTCATAATTTTGTATACCTGAATCAGGTCACCCCTCAGTCTTCTCTGCTCCAAAGAAAACAATACCAGCCTATGCAATCTGATCTTATAATTGAAATGCTCCACCTCAGGCAACATCTTGGTGAATCTCCTCTGCACCCTGTCCAGTGCAATCAGATCTTCCCATAATGTAACGGCAAATTACTCCAGCTGTGGCCTAATTAATGATTGTACCATAACCTCCCTGCTTTAGTTCATCCTTGAATTTAATGGCAGCTTTGCCCTTGGTTACCTGGGTCCTAGGCTCTGGAATTCTTTCTACCTTTAATTGCTGTCCTTAAAACCTAACTTTTTGATCAAACTTTTGGTCATCTGTCCCAATACTATCCCATGTGCCTTTTTCTTTGTATGATAAACTTGTCTCTGATAATGCTCTTGTGAAGTAAGTGTAGGTCATGTTAAAGGTGCTCTATATTATTATTAACATGTTATTGTTTATCAGGCACCTTTAATATACAAAACATCTCAACGTTTTCCTAAATGTAAGTGAGTATTATCAATAAATTCACAGAAGCACTTTACTTCTCATTCCTTCATCCAAATCACTAATAATGGTCTCCAAAATCCTTGGTCTCAACAGGGATCCATATCAGTGTCTGATAGAGACAGGATGCCACCCATAAATGCCAGAAATTATCTGGACAACTCCAGCCAATTCACAGTCAAGCCTAAGAGACGTCTGTTAACACTACAGGATGCAACTTCTCTTAAAAGAAGGATCGAAGGATTACTGAGAATTACAATACGTAATATTTGACCATTTATTATTACAAACAATCACTTTTTCTCAATATTCAAACCAATTCCGTGAGATTGGACCTCTGTTGCCAAAAGTCATGTTTGGCATCCCCAGTAACCATTGTTCTTTTAAAGTGTTCATGAAGCTCAACTCTGATAACAGTTTAAAATATTTTTCTAAGAACAGCTTTTAGCAACTTGATAAAAGCTGTTCTTAAAAATATATTTTAAGAACTCAGACACAACTTTAGTCTTTATCCCATTTCCAAGGCTTTTGTAAATAATAATCAGAACTATTCAGAGAGAAATAAAACCATTATGTTCTGTTATTGTGCAAATGATTTGTTTCCAGGGTTGTTCTGAATGTTGAAGCTTAATCTTCAATTCCTCAAGACTTTTGGGTTGATAAATCCCATTGCTTTAATGACTACTTCTTTTCTCTAACCTATGTTAAGTACACTTTCCAACAACTCATTGGAAGCTCTTTACTTACTTGCAGGTTGTAAAGATGATGATCATCGTGGTGTTGACCTTTGCAGTTTGCTGGTTGCCTTACCATTTGTATTTCATCCTGGGGAGTTTTAATGAAGACATCTACTTTGAAACCTACATCCAGCAGGTGTACCTGGGAATATTCTGGCTCGCCATGAGCTCCACTATGTACAACCCCATCATTTACTGCTGCCTTAATAACCGGTGAGTGCAACAGAATGTCACAGGTAGAAAGGCTACAGGCAAATGGATAGATGGAGAGCCAGACAGTTGAGCAGATTCAAGTATGGACCTGACAGTGATGTGTGTGATCAGGCAGGAGCAGAGAGAAGCAGACAGGCAAACATGAAAGAGATGGGAGATGATAGGGAGATGGGCCCATCATCTGAACATATAGGCCAGACAGTTGGGAGACTAACTGGGCAACAGCAATGCAAACTGGTAGCAAGACAGCAGTAGATAACTACACAGAGAGCCTGCTCCACTAACAACAATTACTTGCTTTTATGAGCCTCCTTTAGTGGATCCTTGGAGGAATGGCAAGCTGTCTACTGCTGTTTGGAATATATTGCTTCCACCAGTGTGCCACCAGATGCATTCATCTGACAGGAGGTCGGATCCCAATTTAAGTGATAGGGGACTCCATAGTTAGGTGGACAGACAAGAGATTCTGTAGATGCAGGAAAGAAACTCGGAAGGTAGTTTGCCTCCCAGGTGCCAGGGTCCGGGATGTTTCGGATCGCGTCCAAGATATCCTGAAGGGGGAGGGAGAACAGCCAGAGGTTGCGGTACATATTGGTACCAACGACATAGGTAGGGAAAGGAATGAGGTCCTGAAAAGAGACTCTAGAGAATTAGGAAGGAAGTTGAGAAGCAGGACCTCAAAGGTAGTAATTTCCGGATTACTGCCTGTGCTAAGTGACAGTGGGTATAGGAACAGAATGAGGAAGAGGTTAAATGCGTGGCTGAGGGATTGGAGTAAGGAGCAGGGATTCAGTTTTCTGGATCACTGGGGCCTCTTTTGGGTCAGGTATGACCTGTTCAAAGAGGACGGGTTGCATTTGAATCCCAGGGGGACCAACATACTGGCAGTGAGGTTTGCTAAGGCTACTGGGGAGAGTTTAAACTAGAATTGTTGGGAGGTGGGATCTGTATTGGAGAGACTGGGGAAGAGGTGTTTGGCTCTCGAGTGGAGAAGGCTCGGAGTGGGTGCCGTGGGCAGGTGATAGAGAAGGGACATGTTCAGACAGGCTTGAGATGTGTCTATTTTAACGCAAGGAGTGTTGTGAACAAGAAGGATGAGCTTAGAGCTTGGATCAATGCTTGGAGCTATGATGTGGTGGCCATTACAGAGACTTGGATGGCTCAGGGACTGGAATGGTTGATTCAAGTGCTGAGATTTAGATGTTTCAGGAAGGACAGGGAGGGAGGCAAGAGAGGTGGGGGAGTGGCACTGTTGATCAGAGATAGTGTCACGGCTGCGGAAAAGGTGGACGTCGTGGAGGGATTGTCTACGGAGTCTCTGTGGGTGGAGGTTAGGAACAGGAAGGGGTTGATAACGGTGCTGGGTGTTTTTTATAGGCTGCGCAATAGTGAAAGGGTTATTGAGGAGCAGATAGGGAAGCAGATCCTGGAAAGGTGTGAGAATAACAGAGTTGTTGTAATGGGGGATTTTAATTTCCCAAACATCGATTGGCATCTCCAGACGGTGAGGGGTTTAGATGGGGTGGAGTTTGTTAGGTGTGTTCAGGAAGGGTTCTTGACACAGTATGTAGATAGACCTACAAGAGGAGAGGCTGTGCTTGATTTGATATTGGGAAATGAACCTGGTCAGGTGTCAGATCTCTCAGTGGGTGAACATTTTGGTGATAGTGATCATAATTCGATCTTCTTTACGTTAGCACTAGAGAGGGATAGGAACAGACAGGCTAGGAAGGTGTTTACTTGGAGTAAAGGGAATTATGAGGCTCTCAGGCACGAAATTGGAAGATTAAATTGGGAACAGATGTTCTCTGGGAAAAGTACGGAAGATATGTGTAAATATTCAGGGGATATTTGTGTGGAGCTCTGAACAGACATGTTCTGATGAGACAAAGGAGTTGTGATAGGATACAGGAACTGTGGTGTACAAAGGCTATAATAAATCTAGTCAAAAGGAAAAGAAAAGCATACAAAAGGTACAGAGAGCTAGGTAATGTTAGAGATCTGGAGGAGTTCAAGGCTAAAAAGAAGGAACTTAAGAAAGAGATTAGGAGAGCCAGAAGAGGACATGAGAAGGCCTTGGCAGGCAGGATTAAGGAAAACCCCAAGGCGTTCTACAAGTATGTGAAGAGTAAGAGGATGAAATGCAAAAGGATAGGGCCTATCAAGTGCAGCAGTGGGAAAGTGTGTATGGATCCAGAAGAAATAGCAGAGGTACTTAATGAATACTTTACGTCAGTATTTACCACAGAAAAGACCTGGGGGATTGTAGTGGGGACTTGCAGTGGCCTGAAAAGCTTGAGCATGTAGATATTAGAAAAGAGGTGGTGCTGAAACTTTTGGAAAGCATCAAGTTAGATAAGTCACCGGGACCAGATGAGATGTACCCCAGGTTGGGGTGGGAGGCGAGGGAGGAGATTGCGGGGCCTCTGACGATGATCTTTGTGTCGTCAATGGAGATGGGAGAGGTTCCAGAAGATTGGAGGGTTGCGGATGTTGTTCCCTTATTCAAGAAGGGGAGTAGGGATAGCCCAGGAAATTGTAGACCGGTGAGTCTTACCTCAGTGGTTGGTAAGCTGATGGAGAAGATCCTGAGGGGCAGGATTTATGAACATTTGGAGAGGTATAATATGATTAGGAATAGTCAGCATGGCTTTGTTAAGGGCAGGTCGTGCCTTACGAGCCTGATTGAATTTTTTGAGGATGTGACTAAGCACATCGATGAAGGGAGAGTAGTAGATGTAGTGTATATGGATTTCAGCAAGGCGTTTGATAAGGTACCCCATATGAGGCTTATGGAGAAGGTGAGGAGACATGGGATCCAAGGGGACATTGCAGTGTGGATCCAGAACTGGCTGACCCACAGAAGGCAAAGAGTGGTTGTTGAAGGGTCGTATTCTGAGTGGAGGTCGGTGACCAGTGGTGTACCTCAGGGATCTGTACTGGGACCCTTACTATTTGTGATCTTTATAAATGACCTGGATGAGGAAGTGGAGAGGTGGGTTAGTAAGTTTGCGGATGACACGAAGGTTGGGGGTGTTGTGGATAGTTTGGAGGGCTGTCAGAGGTTACAGAGGGATATAGATAGGATGCAGAGTTGGGCTGAGAAGTGGCAGATGCAGTTCAACCCAGATAAGTGTGAAGTGGTTCATTTTGGTAGGTCAAATATGTTGGCGGAATATAGTATTAATGGTAGGACTCTTGGCAGTGTGGAGGATCAGAGGGATCTTGGGGTCCGAGTTGATAGGACGCTCAAAGCGGCTGTGCAGGTTGACTCTGTGGTTAAGAAGGCATATGGTGAATTGTCCTTCATCAATCAGGGAATTGAATTTCGGAGCCGTGAGGTATTGTTGCAGCTATATAAGTCCCTGGTCAGACCCCACTTGGAGTACTGTGCTCAGTTCTGGTCACCTCACTACAGGAAAGATGTGGAAGCCATAGAGAGGGTGCAGAGGAGATTTACAAGGATGCTGCCTGGAATGCGGAGCATGCCTTATGAAAGCAGGTTGAGGGAACTCGGCCTTTTCTCCTTGGAGAGACAGAAGATGAGGGGGGACCTGATAGAGGTGTATAAGATGATGAGAGGTATTGGTAGGGTAGATAGTCAGAGGCTTTTCCCCAGGGCTGAATTGGTGGCCACAAGAGGACATAGGTTTAAGGTGCTGGGAAGTAGATATAGAGGAGATGTCAGGGGTAAGTTTTTTTACTCAGAGAGTGGTGAGTGCATGGAATGGGCTGCCGGAGATGGTGGTGGAGGCTGATATGATAGGGTCTTTCAAGAGACTGTTAGATAGGTATATGGAGCTGAGTAAAATAGAGGGCTATGGGTAAGCCTAGTAATTTCTAGGGTAGGGAAATGTTCGGCAAAGCTTTGTGGGCCAAAAGGCCTGAATTGTGCTGTAATTGTTCTATGTTCTGTGTTAAGTCCTTTCCAACCATAAGCAACCAGTTCTGCCCCAAGGCCTACAGCTGGTGTAGTCTCATCCCTGGTAAAACCGGGTCTCAAAGCTGTGTTCAATGATTACAGAAAGCTTTCACGTGGTAGAAGAATCAGTTCATAACCTGGGAGCTCATAATGATTATCATGGCTGAGCAAAATGTATTTTGGTCTGTTCTAAAAAATCCTCTGCTAATTTCAATCTTCTTGATTTCCAATGGAAGCTGACTTCCTCTTGAAATGCTGTGTGGGACATGTGTATCAACTAAGATTACAAAGTGTGGGGAATGTATGATCACCTTCAAAAGTCCCACTGAGGGAAACCACTCCTTAGACGAAAATTTCTTGAGAAATAAAACAAAAGCAAATGTAAATCTGAAAAATGTAAACTAATCCAACACAGGCACCCCATTTTAAAATGAGAGCCCTTATTATTAATAACATCGAAAGATTTGACTGGTGGTCTGAGCTACTGTAGTGATACTGCTGTGGGAATATTAAGAGAAGAACGTGAAAAAATTGAAACGTTATCAACATTGTTATCAACTGTAACTTCTGCTCTGAAGCTGAAACAACAGCCTTTCATTAGCACAGTTCAGAATGTGAACAAGTGAATGGCTGAATAGCTGTCTCTATCGCATTGCCCCCTCCCCCAACATCACCTGGCCCCCTCCCACCACCTCCATGAGGTTCACCAACAGAAACAAGAGTGAAATGAGCAGGGAGCGTGTTTTGAGAGTTTACTCAGGTCACACAACACTTGCTGGCCTCCTGTGCTCCTGGCATGCTGACTCAGGTCAGTGCAGCCTGGGCTGATGGGCACAGGGGACACTGAATGATGTGGGGAACAGCAGTTAGCATTGGAATGGTCTCAATGAAGACCTTGGCTTTACATCACAGTGTCTCTTATGACTTATGTCCTGAAACTCAGAAGATGTGACAGGGATAACCAACAACATGCCTTCAGAAGATGTGGTAGGTTTAACCACTAGCATGCCTTCAGAAGATGTGACAGGTAAAACCAACAACATGCCTTCAGAAGACCTTCCACAAAGTAAGGACCGAAGGAGGATTTCAGGAGCATTATCAAAAATTGATACTGAGACAGACAAATAGATATCTGTGGCAAAAGTACAAGTTTTAAAAGGAGGAGAGGCGAAGGTTTGGTTCGTGGCCCAAGCAGCTGGAGGTATCTCTGATAATGTGGAATGGAACAACCAAGAATGCTGAAGACATCAGAATTAAGGGGGCTCAGATCTTGGAGAATTGTCGGGATGGGTGATATTATGGCAATAGAGGGATGAGGCGTGAGAGTTTTAAATATAACAGGTGTCAGGCTGGTAACAATTGTAGATTATCAATGGGACGGTGCAAGTTCAGCATGGGCAGCACAGATTCAGATGCTGATCAGGAGAATGCTGGAATAGGGGTATAACAAACATGGACATGAGATTCAGCAGCAGGTGACAGTGAATTCAACTGTTACTAAAAATTTAAAAAAATGCTGATGCTGGAAATCTGAACTAAAAGCAAAAAATGCTGGCCTGACCTGCACAGTATTTGCAACATTTTACGTTTTAATTTCAGCAGTAGGTGATTGAGCAAAGGCCAGAGAAAGTCAACACTGAACAGATGAAATTTAGGGACCGAGGTACTTCTATATGATCAGATGCTCATTATGGGTCAACTATGATATCATTTATAAATAGACTGAATTAGCCTGAGCCTTTGGTAGAGAGATAGATGGTGTCCTTGGATGGGGAATGGGGCCTCCAGCAGTGACTAGAGTGTTTCTCTTGTTCCTCCTAAAGTTTTGGTTGGAGCAAATTTCTACTCATCCTGTAATGGGTGTTGAATAAGGAGTGCAATTAGATGCAGAGAGATGCATCAGGTTGAGAGGTGTGGAGGTAAGGTAGAGCTGTGTGTCATTAGTATACATACAGAAACTGACGCTGTGTTTTTGGAAACAAAAAACTATATCTGACATGTGGAGGGTGTTTAAAGACCAACTACACAGAGTACAGGACAGGTATGTTGCAGTAAGAAGGAAGGACAAGGATCCTGGCGGGGAGGTTTGCTAAGGCTTCCAAGGAGAGTTTAAACTAGAATTATTGGGGGGGTGGGATCTGAATTGGAGAGACTGGGGAAGAGGTGTTTGGCTCTCAAATAGAGAAAGCTAGTAGTAGGTACGATAGGCAGGTGATAGAGAAGGGATGTGCTCAGACAGGTTTGAGATGTGTCTATTTTAACGCAAGGAGTATTGTGAACAAGGCGGATGAGCTTAGAGCTTGGATCAATACTTGGAGCTACGATGTGGTGGCCATTACAGAGACTTGGATGGCTCAGGGACAGGAATGGTTACTTCAACTGCCAGGTTTTAGATGTTTCAGAAAGGACAGGGAGGGAAGCAAAAAAGGTGGGGGAGCGGCACTGTTGATCAGAGATAGTGTCGTGGCTGCAGAAAAGGTGGACGTCATGGAGGGACTGTCTACAGAGTCTCTGTGGGTGTAGGTTAGAAACAGGAAGGGGTCAATAACTTTACTGGGTGTTTTTTATAGGCCACCCAAACAGGGATATCAAGGAGCAGATAGGGAAGCAGATCCTAGAAAGGTGTGAGAATAACAAAGTTGTTGTGATGGGAGATTTTAATTTCCCAAATATCGACTGGCATCTCCAGACAGTGAGGGGTTTAGATGTTAAGTGTGTTCAGGAAGGATTCTTGACGCAATATGTAGATAGGCCTACAAGAGGAGAGGCTGTGCTTGATTTGGTACTGGGAAATGAACCTGGTCAGGTGTCAGATCTCTCAGTGGGAGAGCATTTTGGAGATAATGATCATAATTCTATCAGAACAAATGTTCTCAGGGAAAAATACGGAAGAAATGTGGCAAATATTCAGGGGATATTTGTGTGGAGTTCTGCATAAGTATGTTCCAATGAGACAGGGAAATTACGATAGGATACAGGATACAGTTACGATAGGATAGGATATAGGATACGGTTCCTGTACAAAGGCTGTAATAAATCTAGTCAAAAGGAAAAGAAAAGCTAGGTTCAGAGAGCTAGGTAATGTTAGAGATCTGGAAGAGTATAAAGCTAACAGGAAGGAGCTTAAGAAAGAAATTAGGAGAGCCAGAAGGGGACATGAGAAGGCCTTAGCGGGCAAGATTAAGGAAAACCCCAAGGCATTCTACAAGTATGTGAAGAACAAGAGGATAAGATGCAAAAGAATAGGACCTATCAAGTGCAACAGTGGGAAAGTGTGTATGGATCCAGAAGAAATAGCGGAGGTACTTAATGAATACTTTACATCAGTATTCACTATGGAAAAAGATCTGGGTGATTGTAGTGAGGACTTGCAGCGGGCTGAAAAGCTTGAGCATGTAGATATTAAGAAAGAGGAGGTGCTGGAGCTTTTGGAAAGCATCAAGTTGGATAAGTCACTGAGACCAGATGAGATGTACCCCAGGCTGCTATGGGAGGTGAGGGAGGAGATTGTGGAGCCTCTGACAATGATCTTTGCATCATCAATGGAGACGGGAGAGGTTCCGGAGGATTGGACGGTTGCGGATGTTTTTCCCTTATTCAAGAAAGGGAGTAGAGATAGCCCAGGGAATTATAGACCAGTGAGTCTTATTTCAGTGGTTGGTAAGCTGATGGAGAAGATCCTGAGAGGCAGGATTTATGAACATTTGGAGAGGTATAATATGATTAGGAATAGTCAGCATGGCTTTGTCAAGGGCAGATCCTGCCTTACAAGCCTGATTGAATTTTTTGAGGATGTGACTAAACACATTGATGAAGGGAGAGCAGTAGATGTAGTGTATATGGATTTCAGCAAGGCGTTTGATAACGTACCCCATGCGAGGCTTATTGAGAAAGTGAGGAGACATGGGATCCAAGGGGACATTGCAGTGTGGATCCAGAACTGGCTGACCCACAGAAGGCAAAGAGTGATTGTTGAAGGGTCATATTCTGCATGGAGGTCAGTGACCAGTGGTGTACCTCAGGGATCTGTTCTGGGACCTTTACTCTTTGTGATTTTTATAAATGACCTGGATGAGGAAGTGGAGGGATACATTAATAAGTTTGTAGATGATACAAAGGTTGGATGTGTTGTGGATAGTATGGAGGGCTGTCAGAGGTTACAGCGGGACATAGAAAGGATGCAAAGCTGGGCTGAGAAGTGGCAGATGGAGTTTAACCCAGATAAGTGTGAAGTGGTTCATTTTGGTAGGTCAAATATGATGGCAGAATATAGTCTTAATGGTAGGACTCTTGGCAGTGTGGAGGATCAAAGGGATCTTGGGGTCCATAGGACACTCAAAGCAGTTACACAGGTTGACTCTGTGGTTAAGAAGGCATATGGTGTATTGTCCTTCATCAATCGTGAAATTGAATTTAAGAGCCAAGAGGTATTGTTGCAGCTAAATAAGTCCCTGATCAGACCCCACTTGGAGTACTGTGCTCAGTTCTGGTCATCTCACTACAGGAAGGATTTGGAAGCCATAGAGAGGGTGCAGAGAAGATTTACAAGGATGCTGCCTGGAATGCGGAGCATGCCTTATGAAAGCAGGTTGAGGGAACTCGGCCTTCTCTCCTTGGAACGACGGAGGATGAGGGGGGACCTGATAGAGGTGTATAAGATGATGAGAGGCATTGATATAGTCAGAGGCTTTTCCCCAGGGCTGAAATGGTGGCCACAAGAGGACATAGGTTTAAGCTGCTGGGGAGCAGGTATAGAGGAGATGTCAGGGGTAAGTTTTTTACTCAGAGTGGTGAGTGCGTGGAATGGGTTGCCGGCAACGGCGGTGGAAGCGGATACAATAGGGTCTTTTAAGAGACTGTTGGATAGGTACATGGAGCTGAGAAAAATAGAGGGCTATGGGTAAGCCTAGTAATTTCTAAGGTAGGGACATGTTCAGCACAGCTTTGTGGGCCGAAGGGCCTGAATTGTGCTGTAGGTTTTCTATCTTCTAAGGATGGCAAGCTAAGGGAATCTTGGATGTTGAGAGAGGTGGTGAATTTAGTCAAGAATGAAAACAAAGTGTATCTAAGGTTTAGGAAACTAAAATCAACAAAGCACTTGAGGATTATAAAGAAGCTAGAAAAGAACTCAAGACGGGAATTATGAGAGCGAGGAAGGGCCATGAAATGTCCTTGGCAAGTTGGATTAAATAGAATCCCAAAGCATACATACATACAGCAAGAGCAAGAAGCTGACTATGGAGAGGTAGGACCACTTAACGATAAAGGAAGGAACATGTGCTTGGAGGCAGAGGATGTGGATGAGGTCCTAAATGAGAACTTTGTGTCAGTATTTACAAGAGGATGGATGTGGAGGATAGTGAGATCAGTGTGGAGCATGCTAATATGCCAGGGCATTTTGAGATAAAGAAAGAGGAAACTTGAGTTGTTTTCTCTAGAGCGGTGGAGGCTGAGGGGAGACCTGATAGAAGTTTATAAGGTTATGAGAGGCATAGAGAGAGTAGGCAGCTGATATCTTTTTCCCAGGGTTGAAATGTCTAATACCAGAGGGCATGCATTTAAAGTGAGAAGGTGTTTGTTCAAAGGAGATGTGCAGGGCAAGTTTTTTACACAGAGAGTGGTGGGTGCCTGGAATGCACTGCCAGGGGTGGTGGTGGAGGCAAGTACGATAGAGGTGCGTAAGAGGCTCTTAGATAGGCACATGAATATACAGCAATGGAGGGATATGGACTTGTGTATGCAGGAGGGATTAGTTTAGTTAGGCATTTAACTACTAGTTTAATTAGTTTGGTACAACATTGTGGGCCGAAGAGCCTGTTCCTGCACTGTACTGTACTGTGTTCTATATACAGAGGGAGCTAGGTGCTATTCTGTACAAATTACAGCAAATTAGCAGGCAGGTTAGGAAAACGAATGGCATATCGGTGTTTATTGCATGAGGATTGGAGTTTATAAATAGGGAAGTATTGTTACAATTGCAAAGGATACTGGTGAGGCCACACCTGGAGCACTGTACATAGTTTTGTTCCACTTATTTAAGAACAAAGCTGTTCAAAAATGATTCCCTCAGGTATTTCCTGGGATGTGCTGGTTGCACAATCTTGGGTGCCTAAAGAAATTAGATCTATATGTCCAAACTTTAGAAGAATGAAAGTGATCTGACTGAAATATATAAGATCCTTAAGGGGCCTGATAGACTAAATGTCAAGGTGTTTCCACTAGTGGAGGAATGTCAAACAAGCCTGGAAGTCTGTGACTAGTGGTATTCAAGATTACAAGATTACAAGACTGGGTGGCACGGTAGTGTAGCGGTTAGCGCCAGTGATCGGGCTTTGATTCCCGCCGCTGTCTGTAAGGAGTGTGTATGTTGTCCCCGTGTCTGCATGGGTTTCCTCTGCGTGCTCTGGTTTCCTCCCGCATTCCAAAAACGTGCGGGTTGGTAGGTTAACATGAGTGTATTTGGGTGGCGCAGGCTCGTTGGGCCGGAAGGGCCTGTTACCATGCTGTATAAATAGTCTTTTTTTAGAAAGATAAGCAGGTTGTCGTTTAACTTCTTACAGAGAGTGGTGAATCTCTGGAATTTCCTATGCTTGAGGTTGTGGAGGCATTGGGGGCAATCATCGAGGAAGTAGATAAGATTTTGAAAGATCTGGGAATTGAGCTGTATAGGAAATTGGCACAGAAGAGATGAAGCCTTGAGTAGATCAGCCACGATCATATTGAACGGCGAGGCCGGCTTGAGGATGCTGAGAGGCCTACTGCAACCCCTACTTTGTTATGTTTTTATGTGCCAGTTATGACTAATGCTGATAGAGGAATATAGACCCATCCATCCAACTCCAACAGAAGGTTGCTTGGCACAGGAAATACAGTACATGGCAGCACCAAGTTTCAAAGGGACATCAGTAGGTGAAGTGAGTAAACAGAACATGTTTAATGTTTAACCTCGGGAAATGGATCAGATGGATTTTCTAAATGGCAGGAAGCCAGGAACTGTGAAGGAGGAAAGAGATGCAGAGGCCCAAATATATAAAAGGCAGCAGGCTAGTACAGAACTAATGAATAACTGGAGCTGGAGTACAGAAGGGAGGAAGTTATATTGCAGCCATACCCCAATCTCTGGTTAGATTGTGTCTGCAGTCCTGCAATCATTTCTGGGTATTTCAGTAACACTATGGCAATGCCAGTGACCCAGGTTCAATTCCGGCCAATTGCGTGGGTTTCCTCCAGTGCTCCAGTTTCCTCCCACATTCCTAAGAGGTACGGGTTAGGAAGTTGCAGGCATGCTATGTTGGCGCTGAAAGCGTGGCGACACTTGCGGGCTGCCCCCAGAGCACTCTATGCAAAAGATGCATTTCACTGTGTGTTTTGATGTACATGCGACTAATGAAGAAATCTGATCTGATCTCACCTCAAGACAAATTCAACAATAACAATTCAAATGATATAATGTCTTCAATTTAGCATTAATCGCCCAAACTGCTTCATACCTCAAATAATCTCCATCCTTTTGTGAAGAGCTGATCTCAGAATGACTGCGCTTGATATTGGCAGAATTTGACAGAGTGAGGCATTAAGGAGACCTGGTGAAACTGGGGTCAACAGCCATCAAGGGAAACAAAAAGGGCCGATGAGGGCAGTGTGTTTGTTGTATCATATGTGGATTTCAGCAAGACTTTTGACAGAACAAGCTGGTCAAGGAGTTAAAAGCCCAAGGTAGTGCAACAAGCTGCATCCAAAATTGGCTCAGTGGCAAGAAGCAAAGGGCGATGGTTGACAGGTGTCTTTTATACAACTGGAAGGCTGTTCATCAGTGCATTCCCAAAGGCCTCTATATTTGGTCCCCAGCTTCTTGGAAGGTACGTTAATAATTTAGATTTAAATATTAGGATGCATAATATAGAAATTTGCAAATGACACAAAAATTGGCAGTGTGGCTGACAGTGAGGAAGAAAGCTCTGGGCTGCAGGGAAACTCAGGTTGTTTTATCAGCTGATGGAATTTACTTTAGAGAGGTGATGCATTTATGGAGCTACAACAAGGCTAGGGAAAAGACTATAAAAGGGAAGATACTGTGAGGTGAGGAGGAACGAAGAGGCATTGGAGTGTATTTTAAAGGTAACATGACAGGTAAAAAAGGTAGTAAAAAGTTAAGTGACCTTTATTAGCTGAAACATAGAATATAAGAGCAGGGAGTTCAGCTATAATTAACAATTAGATCGGCTGGAACTGTTTTCTTTGGAATAGAGAAGCCTGTGGGAAGTCTTAACTGAGGGATTTATGAGGGACTTAGTACCAGTGGGACTGGTACCATTATGAGGGATTTAGATATGTTCTTCTTATTACTCTGTTTTCTTCAGTAGACACACCAAAGTCCCCAGATTGTAGGATATGATATTGCAGGGTATTAAGTTAATGTACCAGTAATCCAGAGACCTGCATTAACAATCAAGAGTCCTGAGTTCAAATCCCACCATTGGCAGTTGTGGGATTTAAGTTCAGTCAATAGGTCAATAATCTGGCATTAAAAAAAAACACATTGTCATGAAAAAATGATGACTGCCAGCTTGTTGTAAAAACCTGTCTGGTTCACTAATCACCTTCTGGGAAGGAAATCTACCATTTCATGGTCTGGCTGATATATGACTCCAGACCCACCAAAGTGGTTGATGCTGAAATGGCCAAATCAGTCATGGGCATTGAGGAATGGACAATAAATGCTGGTCTTTGCATTCATGGCCAGTTTCTGAAAAATGAATAATAGATTGGTAGGATTAAAGGGGAGATGAGGAAAAGCTTTTTCACTCAGTAGGGGCCTGGGAAAATAAGGGGCAAATAAGCCACATCACATTTCAAAAGTACTTGGGTGTACACTTGAGTCGTGTCCTTCAGATAAAGTGCTCAAAGCTGGGACTATGTTGGGGAACTGACATGGGCCCTGTGAGCCGAATGACCTCCCTGTATTGTCACCTCCATGTAACCATTTCTCTCTCACATGCTCCTTAACTCCACTCTGATTCTCCTGTCACTCATCTACACCAGCGAATTTACAGCGGCCAATCAACCTATGAACCGGCTCGCCTTTGGGATGTGGGAGGAACCCAGAACCCCCGCAGGAAACCCACGTGATCACAGGGAGAACATACAAACTCCACACTGAATTGAACCTGGGTGGCTGGAGATGTGAGGCAGCTGCACTACCTGCGGCACCACTGCTGTGCCACAGTGTTGCAGCAGAAGGTGAAGGGAAGATCTAATTGAGCTGCTTAAATTAAAATATTTCATGTGGGAGGAGTCCTGGACAAGGAGAGGTAACCTTAAAAGTCTTCAAGGGCAATAAGTGCCACAAAACATTACGATTTACTTCCACCATAATCTAACTGAGTGAAGAGAAGGGCTTAAAAAATTGAATTATGTGCTGCTGTACTCAAGTTGCAAGCCTCCTCTCCAGGTAAACTGTTGATATCATATAACCAGGAGGATTCAGGGATGTTCCCCAGTAATATTTTACAATTTCATGAGCACAAATTAAAATTGAGAAAGTTAGGACACAAACATTGCTGGATGAAACAAGACCAAAGTCTTCATAGTTCACCTTCAGTCATCCTATCAATCTGACATCCTTGGGCGGCATGGTAGTGTAGCGGTTAGAGTAACACTATTACAGCACCAGCGACCCGGGTTCAATTCCCGCTGCTGTCTGTTGGAGTTTGTATGTTCTCTCCATGTGTCTGCGTGGGTTTCCTCCGGGTGCTCCGATTTCCTCTCTCATTCCAAAAAGGTACAGTTTAGGAGCTGTGGACCTGCTATGTTGACGCTGGAAGAGTGGCGACACTTGCAGGCTGCCCCCTGAACATTCTCAGTAACACAAAAAGATGCATTGCACTGTGTGTTTCGATGTACATGTGACTAATGAATAAATGTCTTATATCTCACATGATAACACGGAAATGGAGCGGCCGACTACTTACAGCATCACCTTCTATCAGTTCATCTACGAAGGGGGATGGTATGAGAAGAAGAATATTGCAGTAGTGAAGGGCTTTGGGAATCAGAAGCTCAAAAGTCATCTGTTCCTCCAAAATCTGCTGAATTCATCACTGCATCTTTCAATTTCTGCAGGACTGCTCCCAATTTAGGAATAAGAGGAGACATCTAGAAGGACTCCGAAGGGCAATAAGGTTGTGGAATAAATGGTATAGAGAAAATTGGTAAAATGGAGATTGACAGTGATGAGATGAAGTGTGGGTTATGTGGTAACATAATAAAATATTCTCAGGTTTGGTATTTATGACCAATTTCATGGTGTGTTCAAGCATTGGGTTTCTCTAACAGGGAAATGTGGGGACTGATCTGGGAAAAGATGTTAGATCTTACAGTACCTCACTAAACATTATTTTACTATAATTTCTCAGATTTCGCATCGGATTCAAGAGAGCTTTCCAGTGTTGTCCCTTTATACAATTCAGTAGACATGATCACCAGGAGCTAACAAAAGCAATGAGCTTCCGAATGACTCGAAGCAGCAGTTACACCACCAGCAGAATGGAGATAATGGTGACCAGTCACATTGGTACCAATTGTGATGAAGCAGAAGAGACAAAGGGAGAACTCTTCAGCTCCGGAACTGTTCTATGATCAATGCATTGCCCCCAACAGGATTGTTATCCTCTTCAAGAAGGTCATGAAACATGACTCCCATGTAGATCCACCTTCATCAAAAACATGGAGGACCAGCTATGATCCTAGGATCTTAATTCTCCAATCCTGGTTCTGTTCTCTGATCATGGGTCCTGATTCTCAGTCCTAGATCCTGATTTGTTCAAGCTTGGTCCCCTCTTACTTCAGACTGGTTCCTAATGCCTTGCTCCTTGTTCTCAATTCTCTTATTCCAACTCAGGATTCTCCAATCCTGATTTTCAGTAATTTGGTTTCCATTCAGAATTGATTGCACACTGAGAAGAGAAGGTTGCACAAGCCTCAGTTTTTGTGCTGAACAACTTTCAACAGAGCTTTGGTGAATCAGAGATTGACACTAAGATTTCCAATGCTGATTCCTATTTCCCTGATCCTGCTTCTTGATTTGGAGATCCTGGCTCCTGAATCATCCCCATTTTGGTTCCTGGTTCTTTGATCATAACTCCTGAACTTGGTTCATAATTTGCTAAAAGCAAAAAAAAAACTGCAGATGGTGGAAATCTGACACAGATGGATAATTCTGGAATTATCCAGCATCTGAGGAGAGAGAAAAACCATCAGCATTTCAGGTCAATGACCTTTCACGAGAACTGTGAAAACTTAGGAATGAAAGATGTTTTAATTTGTATCGAAAGGGGAGATGGAGAGACAAAGGAGAATGTCTATGGTAAGGTGAAGATCACGAGAGGCTAAATGAGAGAAGAAGTGGTTCTACCAGCTGTGACGGACAGCGGTGGAGGAGCTATAAATTGGAGACAAATAAAATCTGAGGAGGAAAGAAAAAAAGACAACAAAGCTGGAACTATGAGCTACACACCAGAGAAGGATCAAACTGTAGGTATTGGAAACCTGAAATAAAAACAGTTGATACTGGTTACTTGTAGTATAAACTGGAAAGGTCTCTTATCTGGAATTGTTGGAATCAATTTTGAGTCTCAAGGTCTGCAATGTTCCTCGTCGGAAGACGAGGTGCTGTTCCTGAAGCTAATGTCAGAGGCCAAATGCAGAGAGGTCAAAGTGGGAATGGGATGGAGAATTAAAGTAACAGACAATTAGAAGCTCAGATCACACCTCATTCCTCCAAAGCTCCAGAGAAAAAAAACTCAAGTCTGTCCAGCCTCTTCTTATACCTCATACCCTCTGCCAGGCAACATCCTAGTAAACCAATTCTACACTTTTCCATAGCCTCCACAACCTTCCTGTAATGGGGCCACCAGAATTGTACACAATACTCTAAGTGTGGCCTAACCAGAGTTTTATATAGCTGCAACATGACTTCCATACTCTTGTACTCAGTGCCCTGACCAATGAAGGCGAGCATGCCATATGCCTTCTTTACCACCCTATCTACTTGCGTGGCCGCTTTCAGGGAGCTATGGACTTGGACCCCAAGATCCCTCTTCACATCAATGCTGCTAAGCTCTTGCCATTAATTGTATACGTTCCCCTTATATTTGACCTCCCAAAGTGCAACACCTCATACTTTCTTAGATTAAACTCCATCTGCCATTTCTTTGCCCATATTGGATATGATTTGGATAAGAATGTACAAGGCGTGGTTAGTAAGTTTTCAGATGACACTAAAATAGGTGGTATAGTGGACAATGAAGAAGGTTACCAAAAATTACAGGGGGATCTTGATCAGCTGAGTCAGTGGGCCAAGGAATGGCAAATGGAGTTTAATTTGGATAAGTACAAGGTGTTGCATTTTGGAAAATCAAATCCAGGTAGGACTTTCACAGGTAGACAGGGTGGTAAAGAAGGCTTTTGGCATGCTGGCCTTCATAAGTCAGGGCACTAAGTATAAGTTGGGAGGTCATGTTGTGGTTGTACAGGATGCTGTTGAGGCTGCACTTGGAGTATTGTGTTTAGTTTTGGTTATTAAACTGGAAGGAGTGCAGAAAAGATTTACAAGGATGCTGCCAGGACTTGAGGGACTGAGTTATAGGGAGAGGTTGACCAGGCTAGGACTTTATTCCTTAGAGTGTAGGAGACTGAGAGGTGATCTTACAGGGATGTATAAAATTATGAGAGGCATCGATGGGGTGAGTGCACTCAGTATTTTTCCCAGAGTTAGGGTATCAAGGACTCGAGGGCATAGGTTTAAGGTGAGAGGGGAAAGATTTAAAAGGAACTTGAGGGGCAACTTTTTCACACAAAGGGTGGTATCCACATGGAATGAGCTGCCAGAGGAAGTGGTTGAGGCAGGTACATTAACAACTTTTAAAAGACAGTTGGACAGGTACATGGATTGGAAAGGTTTCGAAGGTTATGGGCCAAATGCTGGCAAATGGGACCAGCTTGGATAGGCCATCTTGGTTGGCATGGACCAGTTGGGCCAAAGGGCCTGTTTCCATGCTACATAGCTCTAGGACTCTATGTCCCAATATCCCACAGATGTGGACTTCAAAGTCAAAGTCGAGTTTATTGTCATAAACTCGCCATTATTGCCATGTATCCACAGGTGCAGTGAAAAACTTACCTGCAGCAGCATCACAGGCACATGACATAATATAAGCAATATTCGCAAGAAAAACATAAATTAAACATAAATTATACACAATTTTTGCAAGAGAAAACACAATTAGAACAAAAAAAGGCAAAGTGGTCAGAGTGGTCATAGTGTTGCTAAACTGTAGTGGTGATTAGGGTTTTGTCAGTTGGTTCAAGAACCGAATGGTTGAAGGAAAGTAGCTGTTCTTGAATCTGGTGGTGTGGGACTTCAGGCTTCTGTACCTCCTGCCTAATGGTAGCTGTGAGAAGACAGCATGGCCCAAATGGTGGGGATCTTTGATGATGGATGTTGCCTTCTTGAGGCAGCGCCTCCTGTAGATACTACTGATGGTGGGGAGGGATGTGCCCATGATGTATTGGGCAGAGTCCACAACTCTCTGCAGCTTCTTATGTTCCTGAGCATTCGAATTGCCATACCAGACCATGATGCAACCAGTTAGGATACTTTCAACAGTACATCTGTGTAAGTTTGTTGGAGTGTTCGGTGACAAGCTGAACCTCCTTAACCTCCTAAGAAAGTAAAGATGCTGGCACACTTTCCTTATGATTGCATCTATGTTCTGGGCCCAGGACAGGACATCCGATAATGTTAACATCCAGGAATTTAAAGCTGATGACTCTGTCCACCGCCAATTTCCCCAATGTAAACTGGCGCATGTTCACCCTCCTTCCCCTTCCTGAAGTGAACAATCAGCTCTTTAGTTTTGCTGACGTTGAGAGAGAGATTGTTGTTGCAGCACCACTCAACCAGATGTCCTATCTCATCGTCACCTGTGATTCATCCAACAACAGTAGAATCGTTGGTGAATTTGAAGATGACATTGGAGCTGTGCTTGGCCACACAATCATATGTGTATAGAAAGTAGAGTAGGGGGCTAAGCATGCAGTCTTGGGTGCACTTGTGTTGGTGGTCAGCGAGGAGGAGATGTTGTTACCAATCCTCATTGATTGAGGTCTGCTGATGAGGAAGTCGAGTATCCAGTTGCAGAGAGAGATACAGAGGCCCAGGTCTTGAAGCTTGATGATGATTTGGATGGGATGATTGTATTGAATGCCGAGCTGTAGGTGATGAACAGTAGCCTGACGTTTGAGTTTCTGTTGTCCAGATGGTCCAGAGCAGAGTGAAGAGCAGAGAAGTCGCATCTGCTGTTGACCTGTTGTGGCAGTAGGCAAATTGGAGCAGATCCCGGTCATCTCTGAGGCAGGAGTTGGTTTGCACCATAACCAAACTTTTGAAGCACTTCATTATGGTCAATGGAAGCACTGCTGAACAGTAGTCATTGAGGCAGGTCACCTTGCTCTTCTTGGGCACCGGTACAATCGATGCCTTTTTGAAGCAGGTGGGAACCTCAGACCACAGAAGCGAGAGGTTGAATAAGTCCGTAAATACTCCAGCCAGTTGGTCTGCACAGATCTTTAGTACTTGGGTAGGCATGCCGTCTGGACCAGATGTCTTTCGTGGGTTCACCCTCTTGAAGGACGCCCAGCCGTCGGCGTCAGGGACTGAGATTATAGGGTCACCCGGAGATTACAGGGTCACCCGGAGATGTGGGGGCTCATGTGGGTGGGCCATAGTTCTCCCTATCAAAGCATGCATAAAAAGCATTGAGCTCATCCAGGAGTGATGGGTCATTGCCACATATGCTCCCAGATCTTGCCTTGTAGGAAGTTATATTGTGCATGCCCTGCCACAGCTGTCGAGCGCCCATCTGTGATTCCAGTTTAGTCTGAAATTGCTTCTTTGCACTTAACTTGCCTGACAACAGCTGCTTACAACTAATTTCCAACCAGCTCCTGTCTTATTATGTTGCAATTTACACTCCCCTAGGGAGTTTTAAGATAGCTATGAACTTACGAGAGCTAGAAATCTCAAGGCATTCTACACATACATCAAGAGCAAGAAGATAACTTAGGGGGAGGGTAGGCCCACTCAAGGATAAAGAAGAGAACTTGTGTTTAGAGCCAGAGGGTGTGGGCAAGGTCCTAAAAGAGTACCATGTGTCTGGTATTTATCAAGCAGAATGATGTAGTGGATGGTGAGATATGAGGTAGTGTTAGGTCTCTTGAAAAACATTAAGGTGGATAAGTCTGCAGGGCCTGATGGGAATCAGAATCAGAATCAGGTTTATTATCACTAACATATGACATGAAATTTGTTGTTCTGCGGCAGCGGTACAGAGCAGGACATAAAAATCTATAAATTACAAAGATAAATAAGTAGTGCAAAAAAAAGGAATAACAAGGTAGTGTTCATGGGTTCATGGACCATTCGGAAATCTGATGGCGGAGGGGAAGAAGCTGTTCCTGAAACATTGAGTGTGGGTCTTCAGGCTCCTGTGCCTCCTCCCTGATGGTAGTAATGAGAAGAGGGCACGTCCTAGATGTGAGGGTTCTTAATGATGTATGCAGCCTTCTTGAGGCACCGCCTCTTGAAGGTGTCCTCGATGGTGGGGAAGGTTGTGCCCGTGATGGAGCTGGCTGAGACTACATCCTCTGCAATCTCTTACGATCCTGTGCATTGGAACCTCCATACCAGGCTGTGATGCAACCAGTCAGAGTGCTCTCCACCATACATCCATAGAAATTTGTAGGAGACATACCAAATCTCCTCAAACTCCTAATGAAGTAGAGCTGCTGGTGTGCCTTCTCTGTGATTGCATCAACGTGTTGGGCCTAAGATAGATCCTCTGAAATGTTGACGCCCCAGAACTTGAAGCTGCTCACCCTTTCCACCGCTGCCCCCTCAATGAGGACTGGTGTGTGTTCTCCCGACTTCCCCTTCCTCAAGTTCACAATCAGCTCCTTAGTCTTGCTGACGTTGAGTGCAAGGTTGTTGTTGTGACACCACTCAACCAGCCGATCTATCTCACTCCTGTAAGCCTTCTCATCGCCATCTGAGATTCTGCCAACAACAGTGGTGTCATCGGCGAATTTATAGATGGTGTTTGAGCTGTGCTTAGCCACATAGTCATGAGTGCAGAGAGAGTAGAGCAGTGGGCTAAGCACGCATCTTTGAGGTGCACCTGTGTTGATTGTCAGTGAGGAGGAGACGTTATTACCAATCCGCACGGACTGTGGTCTCCCAATAAGGAAGTCGAGGATCCAGTATCAGAGGGAGGTACAGAAGCCCAGGTTTTGAAGCTTGTTGATTAGTACTGAGGGGATGATGGTGTTGAACGCCGAGTTGTAATTGATAAACAGCAGTCTGATGTGTGTTTTGCTATTGTCTAGGTGTTCCAAAGCAGAGTGGAGAGCCAGTGAGATTGTGGCAGTAGGCGAATTGCTGTGGGTCCAGGTCCTTGCTCAGGCAGGAGTTAGTTCTAGCCATAAGCAACTTCTTGAAGCACTTACTCCAGGTTACTGAGAGAGGCGAGAGATGAGATTGCTGGAGTGTTGACCAAGTTCTTTGTATCTTCGCTAGCCACAGATGTGGGGCTGGAGGACCAGCGGGTAGCTAATGTTGTTCCTTTGTTCAAGAAGGGAAATAGGATAATGCTGGAAATTATAGACCGTTGAGTTTCACATCAGTGGTAGGGAAACTCATGGAGAGGATTTATGAGCATTTGGAGAAGCAGTCAGCATGGCTTTGTGCAGGGCAGGTCGTGTCTGACTAATCTGATTGAGTTTTTCGAGGAGGTGATGAAAGTGATTGATGAAGGTGGAGCAGTGGATGTTGTATGCACGGATTTTAGGAAGGCATTCGACAAGGTCCTGCATGGTTGGGTCATCCAGAAAATTAGGATGCATGGGATCCACGATGACTTGGCTGATTGGATCCAAAATTGGCTTGTTCATAGAATACAGAGGGCAGTGGTGGATGGGTCTTGTTCCAGATGGAGGTCTGTGACTAGCGGTGTTCAACAGGGATCTGCACTGGGACCTCTGTTGTTTGTCATATATATAAGTGATTCAGATGAAAATGTGTTTGGGTGGGTGAGTAAGTTTGCAGACGACACAAAGATTCGTGGTGTTGTGTATCACATAGAAGATTGCCAAAGGATACAGTGGGATATAGATCAGTCGCAGATATGGGCGGACAAGTGGGAGATGCAGTTTAATCCGGGCAAGTGTGAGCTTCTGCACTTTGGGAGATCCAACATAAGGGGAAAGTACACAGTTAATGGCAGGATGCTTAACAGCATTGATGAACAGAGGGATCTTGGGGTCCAAGTACATGACCGCACAGACTGATAAGGTGGTAAAGAAGGCGTTTGGCATGCTTGCCTTTATTAGTCAAGGCCCTGAGTTCAAGATCCAGGAAGTTATGTTACAGCTTTATAAAAGTCTGGTTAGGCCACATTTAGTGTATTGCACTCAATTCTGTTCACCTCATTGTAGGAAGGATGTGGAGGCTTTGGAGAAGGTGCAGAAGAGGTTTACCAGGATGCTGCCTTGATTAGAGGGCATTTGCAATGAGGAGCGGTAGGATAAGCTGGGGTTCTTTTCTTTGGAGCAGCGGAGGCTGACAGGAGATTTGATAGGCGTTTATAAAATGATATGAGGCATAGATAGAGTAGAAAGGCAGTATCTTTTTCCCAGGATTGAAATGTCTAGTACTAAAGGCCATGTCTTTTACATGGGAGTGGGGAGTATAAAGGAGATGTACAAAGCAAGTTTTTTTTACACAGAGAGTGGTGGGGAGGCCTGGAATGCACTGCCAAGGGTGGTGGTAGAGGCAGATAGCATAGGAGTGTTTAAGAGACTCTTAGATAGGCACATGAATATGCAGAGAAGGGAGGGATATGGTCAATGTGCCGGGAAGAGGGATTAGATTAATTAGGAGCCATTGGTTTAATTCGTTCAGCACAACATTGTGGGCTGAAGGGCCCGTCCTGTGCTGTACTGTTCTATGTTCTATATTCTGTGAGTTGTGATCACTGTTCTAAAAATGCTCTCCCACTGAAAGGCCAGTCACCCGTTTGATCTCAAATTTTTCTCCATTGAATGGAAATTCATCAAGCTGAAACATTGACTCTCTCTCCATAAATGCTGCCTGACCTGCTGAGTATTTTCTAGTTTTTATTTCACAACTCTAATCCCATTTCCCAATTTTCTGATCTTGGTTCCTGATTTTCCTTCAATTGGTGAGATACACTGATTCCTGTTGTGGTAAAACTGAAGCCACAAAGGGTTCAGAACATCCTTCGTGTTTGAATGTTTCCTTGTCCTGTACATCACTGATACCCTTCAGAGTTCAGACACGTGAGGCATTAATGATCAACATGGACGTTGGTGCCCTTTGACCTTCCAATTCCCATATAGGCTCACACACACGACAACTATGGAGATCTGTACATAGTGGCCAGATTCTCAATTCTCCATTCCCGGTTCCTCATTTGTTCCTTGTTCTGTGATCCTGGTTCCCAATACTCTGGTCCTTTTCCAGTTTTCCAATCTTGGCTCCAGTTTACCAACCCAGGTTCCTGGCTCACTGATCCTAGTTTTTTATGTGGGATCTTCATGAAGTTGACCATGCACTATCTACATTTAGTTTGAGTGTCTAAGCCTGTTTACAATCAGTTTATCTGAGAAGCTGAATGTGTATGGAATCCACTGAGCCCCCTGCAAATCAATTTTCATTGAAGTTTTTGAGTTGCTAAGATCTGCCATAATGTTTTTGAAAGGCAGAACAGATTCTAAGTGCTGTGTGACCTACTGTTGCTCCTAATTCTGTTGTTATGTATTTGGTGCTTTACCTTGCATTCTTTTCTGTACATTCCTGAAGATAATACAGCATGTGTAAACACAGGATAAAGGAATAAAAGAAAGAGTTTATTCTAATCAGTACCTTTCATGACCTCAGAATGTCCCAAAGCTCTTTAGAGCTCTTTAGAGTCGTGAAGTACTTTTGAAATATGTTCTCTAATCTAAATGATTTTAACAACAATCTATTCAACAAAAATGCCATTTTGAATTTTGTATTGATGGGCAATAGCATTTATAATGTGCCTTTTAATCAAATAAAGATGTAAGGTTAATCATTTTTAAGTTACATTCAGTGAATTACTTTGGTCGTTTGCTTTTGTTTCACTTTTACCTTTGACTTTGCAGTGTTTCAGCCAATTAACAAGGTGCTGATGGTGAGCTGCCACAGGTCGTCAAAGTAACTTCACAGCCTTTTCTCTGGTCTGTGTTCCTGTTAATGAGGTTCCACACTGAAAACAAAGCTCTGCGAGTAGTGTTGTACCAGGGGGTTTGTATGGCAAAAGTGATTCAACAGTTCCACATTAAATGATATTGTTATCCTGGGAGTAGAATACAGTTAAGGGGTTATAACAAGGGTTCTTCAAAATTATGAACGTTTCAACAGAGAGAAAAGACTACCATTGTTAGAGTGTCTGAAACACAGAGTGACAGCAGGGTCAATGGTTTCAGGCCACCTCTTTTCCAGTGGATGGGACAACAGGGATGTAGTTGAGTGGCAAAAAGTAGTGAGTTTACTTGAAGATTCTTCCTCCATCCAGTGTTTCCAACTATTGCATGACTAATTTCAGATTGGAAGTACTCAAGAATCACACCATGAAAAAAGGCCATTTGGCTCAAACAAACCATGTTTACCTTGCACATGACTGTCAAATCACATTTACCCGCACCAATTCTTCATTCCTCATACCATCTTCCCTTATTTACCTAGCCAATCTAATCTCCAATATTGACATAGTTTCTGCTTCATTTACCAACCCACGTTGGGAGCCTTGGTGACTAAATTTCTCCTGACCTGAATTTGCATGTGTATCTCCTTATCTGGATCTACAACAATTGAAATTGTCTAGTTCCATCTACATTTTGAAACAGTGAATTTAAACAGGAATCGGTACTGCTTGCAAACTTGGCTAATTAAGAGTTCAGGGAATTTCCTGAAAGATCAGAACTACATGTCTGTCAAACTGTGAGAAAAGAACATTTTCAGGCAGCCCAGTATCTAAGGGAGTAATCTTGGGGGAAAAGATGGACAGACTGGTTAGAGAGAGATTCTGCTGTGATGGACAGGTGGTTTGGTGTAGGACAGACAGGAGACCTTGATGGATAAGTGGATTAGTTGAACGACAGATGAGTAGTGTGATAGACATGGGTTACTGAGGTGGATCATTGGTTACTACAGAGGGATTGCCCTGATGCCTGTCACTTGGAAAACAATTACCAGAGTCCTCCTCAACCACTTCCTCCTAGTGTCCAAAGAACTGCTCCTCAAATCGCAGCATGGATTCCTCCCATCAAGAGGTATGGTAGCGTGATCTTCACTGTGTGACAATTCAAAGAGAACCTGAGTGAACAGCAGCAGCCACTACATATGGTGATTTTCAACCTCGCTAAATCATTTGACTCCATCAACTGGGAGGGATTGTGGGGCACTCTCCTCAAATTCACTTGTCTGTGGAAATTCATCTCCATCTTACACTTGTTTCAGGATGGCATGCAAGCCATGATCCCAACCAATGGGTCTATAATAGAGCCAACACTTTTATCAATCTTTCTCACCTCTAACAAACTTCCTATGGGAATGGAGTGAATCTCCAGAATTAATGGAAAACTGTTCAACCCTACAACAAGTACAATCCAAAACTAAGATCACTTATACTTCAGTAGTCAAATTGCATTAATCTAGCGGTTAGTGTAATGCTATTACAGCGCCAGTGACCTGAGATCAATTCTGGCCGCTGTCTGTAAGGAGTTTGTACGTTCTCCCCGTGTCTGCGTGGGTTTCCTCCGGGTGCTCTGGTTTCCTCCCACATTAACATGGGTCTAATTGGGTGGCGCGTGCTTGTTGGGCCAGAAGGGCCTGTTACCGTGCTGTATAAATAAAGTTTTTAAAAAATTTAAAATTACCAGGTAGACAAAGGAGAATTTTCAAGATGTACTCTTAGCCTCCTTGAAAAAAAATGCAACATCCCCACTGATCTTCAGGAATCCCTGGCCCATGGCTGCTCAGAGTGAGGAAGGAGCAGTTGGGATAGTGTTGTGAACCACAAGTAGGTGCATCAGGAGCACACAGAGCACTGTGTAAACAATGGAAGGAGTGCACCAGCCCACAAGGTGTCCACCTGGCCACCCCACCAGGAACCACCTGCCCCGTCTGCTGAAGAGATTGTGGTTTGCACAGTAGCCTCATCAGTCATTTCAGGACCCACAAAAGTGGAAGGGAGGCAAGTCTTCCTTGATCCAGAGGGGCTGGCTAAGAAGAAGAGAGAGTTCTATTGATAGGTTAGTGGAATTTATGGATAAGTTGGAATGACAGACGGATGGGTTGGTGTGATAGACAAAAGGTTTAGACTGATGGGCAGTATGATTCGAGTGATGGGAATAGTGCAATGGATATACGCATAGTGGGCTACAGGTATAGATGGTTTCATGAGGTGGACGGATGGACTCGGGTAATGGCTGGATAGTTTAGAGTGATATACAGAAGGGTTATTGGAATAGACTGAAAGGCTAGAGTGACAGACAAATGGATTGATGCAATGGACAGATGGAGAATGGGATGGACATATGGATTCAGGGGTTATCCAGAGAGCTTTAAGTGAAGGACAAGTGGGTGAGTGGGGTGTAGAGATAGGAAGCTTTGACTGACAGATGGTTTAGAGGGATAGGCAGGCTGGGGGTTATAATGAACAGACCGAATCCTGGATTGACAGAAAGGAGGCTGTGATGGACAAACAGGTCATACAGTCATACGGTCATAGAATCATACGGCACAGAAACAGCCCCATCAGCCCACTATATCTGCGCCAACCATCGTCCATATCTATACCTATCTATTTATGGAAAGACAGTTCAGTGGGACTGTATAATTAATAAGTGGGATGAACAGATGTGTTCATGTGATGGATGGACAGATCAGTATGATGAACAAAAGGGTGACAAGGATGGACAGGATTCTATTATCAACAGTTGGATTCTCCATTATACAAAGAAGCTTTACTTGACTGGGTTCACCCTATTCACCCATCCCCCTCCCCCTCCTTCCCTGCTTCCTAAAACTAACTTATTTTCTCTTTGTCCCAGTTCTGGTGAAGGGTCCCAGACCTAAAACTTTAACCATTTCTCCTTCCACTGATGCTGCCTGGCCTGCCAAGAACTTCTGTTTCTATTTTAGGTTCTGGGAATGGCAGATAAAAGGCTGTGATGAGGAAATGGTTTAATAAAGGAATAAAAAGATAGGTTAGTGAGTGACACAGGTTAGTGAGGCTTTGATGGACAGATCCTTCATGGGAGGGAGAGATAAGTTAGTGGGGTGGAAAGACCATCATGAATGAATGGGTTAGTGGGATAAACAGGTGGGTTAGTGGGGACAGAGGGCTTGGTGGTATGAACCTAGAACTTAATGCAATGGACAGTAGGCAGTGATGGATAAACAGCTTATTGTGATGGACAGATGATATTATGTTGGGTAGTCATTATTGTGATGGTTAGACCAGTTAGTGGGATGTTTTGACAGGTTAGTAGGATGTACAAACAATTTAGTAGGATAGTTACGGTTTAGTGGAATGATAGGTAATGTACAATTGTGAAACAGGTTAGTGTGATGGAGTCACATGTTAGTGGGATGGACAGATTGGTTAGTGGTTGGAAAGATGCACTGATGTGGTGATTAGCTAATGAAGAGTCATTGACCTGAAACATTACATCTGTTTCTGTCTCCACAGTTACTGCCTGAACTACTGAGTATTTTCAGCATTTTCTATTTTTATTCCATACATTTTATTGTTCACTTCTTGAAATAGAATATTTGATTAGCAACCATAATCATTAACAGACATATCGCTAAAGTGGTAAACTATTTATTAGCTGATTTAACTTACAGTTTGATTGGCAAAGAATGCGCTAGTGTCACCATTCTATGATCAACATACAGAGGTTAAGCATGAGATGCAGCTTTCATGAAGCCTTATGACATAATAGCAACATTCATCCAGGAATTTGTAATGATTTGCGAAAAGCTTCCTTGCCAAAAGCTACTGCTGAATGCAGTTAATAACAATGGACATTATTCATAAAATGTCATTTTGTTTCAGTGAAATCAAATAGATCTTGGGAACTACAAAAATGAATTAATTTGGGTGGCACAGTGGCACAGCTCATCGAGCTGGACACCCAGATTCAACACTGAACCCAGATGGTGTCTGTGTGGTGTTTGCACATTTTCTATGTGACTGCGTGGGTTTTCTCTGGTTGCTCGGGTTTCCTCCCACATCCCAAGACATGAGAGTTGGCAGGTTAATTAGCTGCTGTAAATTGCCCCAAGTTTGTAGGTGAATGGCAGAATCTGGGAGGAGTTGCTGAGAATAAAAGAACTGGGATTTACTGTCGGGTTAGTGTAATGGGTGTTTGATGATTGGCACGGACTTGGTGAGCTGAAGGCCGCATGCTCTATGACTCTAATTACGGTGTGGAGTGAGGGGAAGAAGGAAAGGATTTTTCTTCATTGACTACTTTCACTGGGTTTCTGCATGATCCCAACAAAGACACCAGAGATTCTCAATGCTATCTCATAAGTTCCTCCATTTTGAGCAGTCACATGGGCCGGGGACTCTTAAAAGTCAATAAAGATATTATACTTTTCCAAGGAAGCTTTGAGAATATCCTTGAGTCATTTCCCTTTTCCTCCTCACAATCTCTTTTTGTGACAAAGGTTAGAGTTGAGTGCCTTGAGAATCTGGTGTTGGGCTGTGAACAAGGTGGCTCGCCCACTGGAACTGGATAGTGCACCCTGTGTTGGGGATGTTGTTCATATATTAAAGAAAGCACCCAAAGTAGAAAACATTATTTATAGAGCAAATGGAAATGTAGAACCAGAGAATGAGGCCAACATGGGGCCTGGAGACTGCCACAGGTGGATGGGTGGGTGGGTGAGTGATAGAGGAGACGGTGCACTCTTTCCAATATTTTCCATCATGTGGATGACAGGGCCCACCTATTGGAACTGTACCTTGAGGCCCAAGATGTTGATTATCCTTCAAATGGATTTGGAGCAACATTCAAACACAAATTTGGGGGAACTCTTGTGCTTTGAGGTGCCTGAGACAGGTAGTCTTACAAGTGTCCAAGAGGACAGGGATCACTGCTGTCCAGTATACAATGAGTTTTGTTCCAGGTTTAAGCTCCTAACTTTCAAACATTTTCCATTAGATGCCTGAAGGTTTGCTTTCACACAAAAAGCGATGCTGAATTTCATCACCAACCTCTGCCTTTAGTGGGGGCCAACTTCTGAGATTTGGGAAGTGGACCACGTTTTCGAATGTCTTGCCTTGGACATTTACTATTGGAGTGGAGTGGGGCAGTACCGTACAGCAGGGGCAGGTTGGTTGAGGAGTGTTATTTTGGAGGTGTTTAGTGGAAGAATGAACATAAATGATGGGAAGAGCAGACTCCCTACCCTATTACACACCCTCTTGCCCCATAAAGCACCTCCTGTCCACCTGTGGCAGTCTCCAGGCCCCATGTTGGCCTCATCCTCTGGTCCTACATTCTCCTTTGCTCTATAACTAACATGCTTTCTACTTTTCTACTTTGGATGTTATTTTTGTTGTGAACAAGATGAAATGATACCTTCCATTTTCATAATCCTGGATGTTGAATATTCCTGTGACATTCTGAAACTAATTTCTATTTTCATTCACTTTAAGTTGTGGCACTGTGTGCATCTGGGTAATTGAACCAATGCCCTGCTCACTTGGTATAATGCAGCTCACATACCCAATGCGTGCCGGCTGTGGGGGCCTTCAATCTAATAATCAGCTGCTTCATTAAACAAAACTGGATTAACTCTACGTTAATGTGGAAAAGATAGCGTACCCTTGACCCTTCTACTTAGCAGCCATCAAGTGAAAGGTAAATGTTTTCATTGCTGATATAATAGAGTGTTCAGTGTTTTTGATTACAAAGCAAAACTATTGAAAGTCATTTACTCCGTTGAAAGGTCAGCAAATCATGAAGGTTCACAGATTCTAACGCTTAAGGCACATATTAATAAACTGGTGTACACACAGTTTGATGACTTTTTAAGTACCTTTAATGCCTCTGTCCCAAATACTCCAGGAGCAGCCACTGCATGTGTCAGACGTAGTAACAAGCTCATTTTACACTGGCCCATCTCCATCGCCTGTCTTATTAAACACTCCAGTACAGGTAAATTCAGGTGCTAAATACAAATACCAACAAATTACCTCCTATTGTAGGTAGAGGATAGGTTAAATAAAGTATAAAGCACCTTGTATAGCATCCTGTGAAACTCTTCCAAGGAAACAAACCAAGTACAGAACAAGGTTTTTGCTAAGGTAAGGGTACAGAAGATGTTTACTAGTTTACCAGCTCTTTGATCTGTGGTACACACGTTTAAAGTTACTTCATTAGAGTCATGGAGCATTACAGCATGGATACAGGCCCTTCGGCCCAACCAGTCCATGCCGACCACAGTGCCCACCCAGCTAGTCCCAATTTCCTGTGTTTGGTCCATATCCGTCTAAGCTCCGCCCCTCCGTGTACTTATCCAAGTGCTTCTGAAATGATACTATTGTACCTGCCTCAACCACTTCCTCTGGCAGCTTGTTCCATATACTCACCACCCTCTGCGTGGAAAAAGTTGCCCCTCAGGTCCCTTTTAAATCTTTCTTCTCTCATTCGAAACCTATGCCCCCTGGTTTTGGACTCCCCTACCCTGGGGAAAAGACTGTTACCATCCACCTTATCTATGCCTCTCATAATTTCATAATATAAGGTTGCCCCTCATTCTCCTACGCTCCAAGGAATAAAGACCTAGCCTGGCCAACCTCTCCCTATAACTCAGGCCCTCTAGTCCTGGCAACATCCTTGTAAATCTTTTCTGCACTCTTTCCAGTTTAACCACATCTTTTCTATAACAGGGTGACCAAAACTGCACAGAGTGCTCCAAGTGTGGCCTCACCAACGGCTTATACAACTACAACATAATGTCCTATACTCAATGCCCTGGCTGATCAAGGCCAGTGTGCTAAATGCCTTTTTCACCGCCCTGTCTGCCTGTGAAACTGCATTCAATGAACTCTGCACTTGTACTCCTGGGTCCCATTAAACTCCCTAGTGCCCTACCATTCATAGTATAAGTCCTACGCTGGTTTGACTTTCCAAAATGCATCACCTCACACTTATCTGTATTGAAATCCATTTGCCACTCCTCAGCCCACTTCCCTAACTGATTAAGATTCCCTTGCGATCTGCAATAACCTTCTTCACTATCAACAACACCTCCTAATTTCGTGTCATCCACAAACTCACTGATCAAGCCTTGTGCATTCACATCTAAATCATTTATATAAATAATGAATAACAAGGGTCCCAACACCAGCCCCTGCAACACACCACTAGTCACTGGCCTCCATTCCGAGAAACAACCTTCAACCACCACCCTCTGCTTCCTACCTCCGAGCCAATTTTGAGTCCACCTGACTAGCTCTCCCTGGATTCCATGGGACCTAACCTTCATTAGTAACTTTCAAAACTGAATTGGAGGCATACTTGAAGGAAAAATATTTACACAGCTTTAGGGAAAGGGCAGAAGAGTGGGAGTAAATTAGTGTCAAAGAGATACAGCAAATTGATTGGTTTCCTTCTGTGCTGTATCACTCTACGATTATTTCTGTGCTACACTGCCCCCAACAATGACTTGATTTTTTAGTGCCTTCCACATTCCTAAATGCCATTCATATACTTCTGAAATGAAGGTAAATGCAGAAGCCAGCTTATGTCAACCTGTGCACGGCAATGAGATAAATATTGACCAGGAGAGACTGCAGGAATGGAGCATAACCACCTTCTCTTGGAATCATCCCATAAGAATTATACATCCAACTTTCAGATACAGCATGTCAGTTCTGGTTGGCGGCATTCCTTAATGTTTGAGATTCTGCACAAGCCATTCATATGCCTGATCACATGAGAGCTCATTGTAGGACTTGCCAATGTTATTTGGATTTATTTGATAGAGTTTAGATTACAAAGGTTCAATGTTTTTGATTTTTGTTTTGTTCCAGCAATTATTGAGCGGGATGTTGCAAGAACCTGGAGAAAGACAACACAAAGGTTAGTGGTGTTGTGGATAGTGTGGAGGATTGTGGACATTGATAGGATGCAGAGCTGGGCTGAGAAGTGGCAGATAGAGTTCAATCTGGAGAAGTGTGAGGTGGTACACTTTGGAAGGACAAACTCCAGGGCAGAGTACAAAGTTAATGGCAGGACTCTGGGTAGTGTGGAGAAGCAGAGGGATCTAGGGGTCCATATCCACAGATCCCTGAAAGTTGCCTCACAGGTACCTAGGGTAGTTAAGAAAGCTTATGGAATGTTAGCTTTCATAAGTTGTGGGATCGAGTTTAAGAGCCAGGAGGTAATGATGCAGCTCTACAAAACTCTGGTTAGGCCACACTTGGAGTACTGTGTCCAGTTCTGGTCGCCTCATTATAGGAAGGATGTGGAAGCGTTGGAAAGGGTGCAGAGGAGATTTACCAGGATGCTGCCTGGTTTAGAGAGTATGCATTATGAGGAGAGACTAAGGGAGCTAGGGCTTTACTCATTGGAGAGAAGGAGGATGAGAGGAGACATGATAGAGGTATACAAAATATTAAGAGGAATAGATAGAGTAGACAGCCAGTGCCTCTTCCCCAGGGCACCAATGCTCAATACAATCGGACATGGCTTTAAAGTAATGGGTGGGAGGTTCAAGGGAGATATCAGAGGAAGGTATTTTACCCAGAGAGTGGTTGGGGCATGGAATGCGCTGCCTGGGGTGGTGGTGGAGGCAGGTACACTGGTCAAGTTCAAGAGATTGCTAGATAAGCATATGGAGGAATTTAAAATAGAAGGATATGTGGTAGGAAGGGGTTAGATAGTCTTAGGCGTGGTTTAAAGGTCAGCACAACATTGTGGGCTGAAGGCTCTGTTTTGTGCTGTACTGTTCTATGATAAAGAAGGAACATTGAATGCGAGAAACTGCAAATCACACGTTGGGAAGAAGAAACACTGCAGTAGGAATGAAAGAGGGAAATTTGAGGATAAAAATTTGAGGATTGTTGCTGAGATGTGTCCATTAGTAGGAGGATCTCAGGTGAGGGGATATAGTTACAAGAAAAGGGAGTGGTCATTTAAAACTGAGGTCACAGGAACAACTTCTTGCAGAGGGTGGCAAATCTCTGGAATTCTCTACTCCGAGGGTTGTCGAGGGTAGATTGTTAGAAGCATTTAAAAAGAACCTTTGGAAGATTGGGGAGGTGAGAGCTGTGTGGAACTGGCACCAAAGTGTATTAAGGCCTGAGGAAAGCAGCCGTGATCACCTTGAATGGCAGATGATTCTGTCTCAGTCCTGCTCCCCCTGACCTGGAGCATCTGGCAGCCAAGTGTCGTCCATACTATTTGTCGAGGGAATTCTCCGCCGTTGTCATGGTTGCAGTACACATCCCACCCCAGGCAAACGTCTAGCTGGCACTGGTCAAATTGAACACTGTGAGAGTCAGAGACTTTTTTCCAGGGCAACACGATGGGACATAAGTTTAAGGTGATTGGAGAAAGGTATAAGGGGGACGTCAGGGTAATGTTTTTTACACAGAGAGTGGTGGGTGCGTGGAACACACTGCCTGCAGAGGTTGTGGGGGCAGATACATTAGGACATTAAGAGACTCTTAGATGCATGAATGATAGAAAAATAGGGGGCTATGTGGGAGGGAAGGGTTAGATAGATCTGAGAGCAGGATAAAATGTCGGCACAACATTGTGGGCCGAAGGGCCTGTACTGTGCTGTAGTGTTCTATGTTCTATTCTATGTTCTATGTGACTAACAGACATAAAACGGAGCACCCTGATACCTTCCCCATCATTGCAGGGGACTTCAACCAGGCTAGCTTGAAGAAGAGGTGTCTGCCAAACTACTACCAGCATGTCACCTGTAACACCAGGGGACCTAACACACTCGACCCACTGTTACACCACCATCATGTGTGCCTACCACACCATCCCCTACCTGCACTTCAGGAAATCTGGCCATGCTTCTACTTCCTGTGTACAGGCAAGGAAGAGGGAATACAAGGAGGGGCAATGGGAATAGTGGGAACGGCTGAGAAAAACCTGGATACTGAGGGTCGCTAAAGGGAAGTTTGACCTTGGGGAATCTGAGATTGGAGGAGTGGTGAACTGGACTCACTGAGAGGACTTACTGAGAACAAGGGAAAGAGACTATTGTCAGGCATGTAAGAACACAGAGGGGGAAAAGAGGTAGCGCCTTTCACCATAACTGGATTTTCTGGTTTTATCTCTTTTAAATGATGTTCCAACTTCTTCCTCACACATTCCGGAGAAGCATTCTACAGCTTTACGTCAGGAACCTCTCATCCAAAGCTTGTGATAACACTCTTCCCCCTCCTCTGTGCCCTCCCACACCAAGATCCTGTTCTTCTCGATTCCAGAGGTTATTTCCAAGGCTTGGATTTTGTTGCTAATTATTGACTGAGTAAGAAAAGTAAACAAATACCAACAGTAGACGCAGCAGCATTTCCACTTCCTGAGCTTGCTATTGCGTGGCCCCACACTCTCTCTGGAATACCAAAGTTAATGTATCACTGTTCATTCACCCGTTCACGAGGTGCTTCTCTTTAGTCCCATTCAGTGTCCAGCTCCAAGCTTTGCTTGAAATTCTTCTCCTCACATCCAAAGCGACGTTCTCCTCCCACTTGCTGTCCTAGCTCCCTGTCCCATTGAGACCCAATCTCCCAAACCTCAAATACCACATTTTTCCAGCTACCAAGCCCAAATTGCTACTCTCTTTCATTAACTCCAGACCATGTTTTCATCTAAATTTGCATGGATACCCTTGTTTCCCTGCCTCAGATTCCTGAAGACTTCATTTCCTAGAAGCCACAGGTCACTGAAGCTCCGTTCCCCAGTAACCCACTGTAGCAGTGACATCTTATTTCCAATTCACCCCCTCATCCAGTAACCATCTCTTCCAAACCTTTGTTTCAAATTCTTGCTCTCTTGTGGGATTCCTTCCCTTCACCACTGGGGAACTGGGATGGGGAGTGTTGCACAGTAGAATGTAACAGTTTGTTAAGCACCCTCAGGAACTCACAGGTTGTTTATAAATTCTGCAGTCTGACGGAGCCCGTGGTCCATGCTTTTTGTGCAGAGTGAAACGTTGCCACAACTACCTGCTCTGGTATTGACCTGTACGATCACTATGCAAGGAAAGTTTTTCAGTGTACCTCGGTACAAGTGACGATAATAAACCAATACCAATACATGACCCACAGCCCTGCTGGACATTTCCCACAGTCCTGCTGGACATTTCCCACAGTCCTGCTGGACATGTTCCACTGTCCTACTGGACATGTCCCACAGCCCTGCTGGACATGATCCACAGCCCTGCTGGACATGTCCCACGGCTCTGCTGGATATGACCTACAGTCCTGCTGGACACATTCCACAACCCTGCTGGACATGTCTCACAGCCCTGCTGGACATGTCCCACAGCTCTGCTGGACATGACCCACAGCCCTGCTGGACATTTCCCACAGCCCTGCTGGACATTTCCCTCAGTCCTGCTGGACATGACCCATCACCCTGCTGGACATGACCCACAGTCCTGCTGGACATGACCCACCACCCTGCTGGACACTTCCCACAGCCCTGCTGGACATGACCCACAGCCCTGCTGGACATATCCCACAGTCCTGCTGGACGCTTTCCACAGCCCTGCCATTAACAATATTGACAAAAAGAAGCATAAACATCTTCTAATTACCATAGTAACACCTTTAGTCTTGCCCTTTGCCTTTGTTCTATCCATCCCTCCCCACCTTGTCTGCAACTTAAAATTTTTTTATCCCTTTCCGCAGTTCCGATGACGGTCTCATATGTTAATTCTGTTTTTCTTGCCACAGATGCTGCCTAATCTGCTGTTACTAACATTTTCTGTTTCTATTTCAGCTTTCCAGCATTGCAGATTTTTTACTATTACCCATTAATCTTCTCTCCCCAGTTCCCACAATTGGAGTATTGCGTTTGGTTCTGGTTGCCTCATTATAGGAAGCTTTAGAGAGGGTGCAGAGGAGATTTACCAGGTTGTTGCCTGGATTGGAGGGCATGTCTTATGAGGATAGGTTGAGTGAGCTCGGGCTTTTCTCTTTGGAGAGAAGGAGGATGAGAGGTGACTTGACAGAGGTGTTCAAGATGATAAGAGGCACAGATTGAGTGGACAGTCAGAGACTTTTTCCCAGGGTGAAAATGGCTAACACAAGGGTACATAATTTTATGGTGATTGGAGGAGAGTATAAGGGGGATGTCAGAGGTAGGTTTTTTTTACACAGAGAGTGGTGGGTGTGTGGAACGCACTCCCTGCAGGGGTTGTGGAGGCAGATACATTGGGGACATTTAAGAGACTCTTAGATAGGCACATGAAAAATGGAGGGCTATGTGGGAGGGAAGGGTTAGATAGATCTTAGAGCAGGATAAAATGTCAGTACAACATCGTGGGCCGAAGGGCCTGTACTGTGCTATAATGTTCTGTTTTATGTTCCATACTAACTCCCTCTTCCTAGGGCACTAAGTGCCTTTCCACATACTCTCCACCCCTCACAAACCAAGTCTTCAGTAACCCTTTATTTTCTTGAGAATCTAATCGCCATTCTCCTGCTCTGTTATAATCCATTCAACAGCGAACCTCTCTCCGGAGACAAATGAAAATCAAAAATTGCAGTTGCTGGAAATCTGAAATAAAACATGGGACATATTCAGCAAATAGGAGAGCATCTGTGGAAGGAGGGGTGATTCCACAGATGCTGCCCTACCAGCTGAATAGTTCCAGCAATTTCTGTTAATATCTCCCTGTAGTCTTATTCTCCAGTAACAGTTTCTCTCCATGTTTATGTGCCCAGCAACCCAAATATTATTCCTTAGTAACATTCTCTCCCCAACCCCTAATCTCCAGTAACCATCTCTCCTGTGGTCTAATTCAGTGAAAGTCCCTCTACCTGGGCTGCTAACGAACAACAACCTTCTTGCCATAAACCACTTATTCTCATTCCCCACTTCCGCAAGGCTTTATCACATAAATAATGCCTTTATTGAAGTTTGCTCTTCTCAAACTAGTAGTCCCCAGTGTATCCTTCACCCAAATCTCTAATTTACAGTAATCCTCTCCGTAAAACCCTAATCCCCAGTAATCCATTCTCATTGAGTCCCTAATCCCCAGTAGAATCAGTATGGGTGGAGATAAGAGTTAACAAAGAAAACAAAATCTTGTGGTTTGCAAGTCCCTAAAACTGTAAAAAAAAGGAAAGGGAATTAATCAGGAAATAAGGACATTTTGTAGCAAAATTTAGAGCAAAACAACAAACAGATGGACTTTAAAGTTCAACGAATTAGGCAAATCAGCAAAATTTGTTTGGAGAAAGAGTTCACAGAATGGATTTGGAAATGGTTTTTGGAACAACAGGTTTTCTTAGATCAGGCATCTCTGCAGATGCTGGAATCTGGAGCAATGCACCAAAAAGTGTTGGAGGAACTCAGCAGGTCAGGCAGCATCCATGGAGGGAAATGAACAGTTGACATTTTGGGTTGAGACCTTCATCAGGACTGGAAAGGAAGGTGGGAGAAGCCAGAATAAGAAGGTCAGGGGTGGGGGAGGAGCACACACAGGCAGGTGATAGGTGAGTCCAGGTGAGAGGGGGAAGGTAGGTGGGTGACGGAGGGGGGATGAAAGGGAGTGATGTGAGAAGCTGGGAGGTGATAGGTGGAAGGGGCAAAGGGCTAAAGAAGAAGGAATCCAGTAGGAGACGGCAGTGGACCATGGAATAAAGGATGGGGGAGGGGAGGAGAGGAGACAGGCAGGTCATCAAGGTGGGGGAAGGGAGCCATAGGAATAAGGGAAGACAAAGGATTGTGGGGGGGGGGGGGTGGGGGAAAGAAGGGTTGGGGTTACTGGAAGTTAGAGAAATCGATGTTGAGGCCATTCAGGTTGGAGACTCCCAAGGCAGGAATATGAGGTGTTGTTCCTCCAACCTGCGTCTGGCCTCAGTTGTGGCAGTAGAGGAGGCCATGGATAGACATGTTGGTATGGGAGTGGGATGGGAATTGAAGTGGTGGCCACCGGGAGGTCCTGGCTGTTGCGGCAGATGGAACTGATCTTGTTTACAGACTCATAGTCCAGAAAAAAGTGATTACAGAACGCAAGAGTTTTTGTTTGGAACTTGACAGGTATAAATAAATTAGGGACTTGAACTTAAACAATACCCATTATGTATGGAGGGTGCATTGGTACTGTAGATTGGGAATTAGAGTAAAGGGCCTGTAATAGACAACAATAGCAAGCATTTCAGTAAAGCTCTGTTATTCTGGCATGCTCAGGACTTTAGTGCTGTTGGGCTAGCAGATTTTCCAGGCTATTGGATATTATTCTGATTAATACACCAACACACTTCTAATTCACTATTTTTTTAGATGGTATGCAGTGGAATAATCCATCTTCCAGTGAACCTGATAAGGTTCAGGAAACAATGGCCAAGTAAGTATCAAGGGAGCTTAGGGAAACAAGGCCGGGGGGGTTTTGAGGGAGACACAAGAGATGCTGAAAATCTGGAGCAAAAAACTGCAGGGAGAACTGAGCGGGCCAGGCAGCATCTGTGGAGGCAAAGGGATGGTCGACGTCTTGGGCTGAGACCCTGCATCAGGACTGAGAGTGTAGAGGGAAGACAGCCAGTATAAAGAGGTGAGAGGGAGGGGCGAGACAGGGGCTGGCAGGCAATAGGTGGAACAAGGTGAGGAGGGGGATGATGGGCAGAGGGAGTCAGATGGGGGGGGGAAGGGGAAAGGTAAATCAAGGGAGATGAAACCCAGGTGGACAGGTATGTGGGTGATGGACAGATGGAACCAGGCGAGGGGGGTGGTGAATCTGGGTAACGAGGAGGGTCAGGGATGGAAAAGGTGAACAAAGGGAGAGGGAACACGTGGACTGGAGAGGCAAAGGAGTAGGGGGGTACAGGTTACCTGAGATTGGAAAATTCAGTGTTCACACCATTGGGCTGTAGGCTGCTATTGTGGAATATGAGGTTACAAGTTTCAAGGGACCATGAGACACAGAACCAGGTGAGTGTCAAGGAACTAAGGAAAATGTGGCCCTGATGAATTTAAAGGGAGTGTGGGAAGCAGGGACCTGGTGAGTGACAGGGAGCACGGGAGCCAGGGCCATGGTGAATGACAAGAGCACGGGAGCTGTGTCTCTGTGACTGGGTGGCAGGGCGAGAGCCAGGGCCCAGGTGAGTGGGGAGGCACCAATCAGCACCCACCACCAGACGCTGAGTAGTTTTTTAAAAAGCTGCAGATGCTGGAAACCTGAAACAAAAGCGGAAAATGCTGGAAAACTCAGCAGGTCAAGCAGCATCTGTGAAACAGTCAACATTTTGGATCTGCCATGGATTTCCAAATAGGCAGATAGCAGATTATCGGAGCTTTACTATTTCAAAATTCTTAGCAAATGCACAATTCACAGAGAAATAAAACTCTACAGGGATAGTAATTGGTCTGTGGCTGACTAAAGAGGTTAAGGATGTATTAGATGAAAATAAGAACTTGATAACTTTGCCAACAGCAGTAGTAAACCCGGGGATTGGGTGAGTTATGAGAAGAGACCAAATGAGAAGTGACTAAATGACCAAAAACTGGAATAAGAGGGAGAGAACATGTTGAGAGCAAATTGAGAAATACTTAAAAAGCTGTAAAAACTTCCACAACATTAACAAGAACAGCAAAATAAATGCAGAACCCATCCTAGCAATGCCCATCGAAATTATAATGGTGATTGAAGAAATGGCTGCAGCATTAAACCAATTTATTTCTGCTATTTATTGTATCCTCTAACATATGCACCCATTGCAGAAGATACAATTAATGTAGCAGAATTAGAGTCATAGAATTGTACAGTACTGAAATGAGCCCTTAAGCCTACCATATCTATGCCGACATTTTGCCTGTGTGCACTGATCCCATTTGGATCTGTATTCTTATATGCCCTGCCCATTCAAGCACTAAATGTCTCGTAAATGTAGTGATTGTATCTGATCCCACCGCCTCCTCTGTCGGCACGTACCACATATCAACCACAGTCTGTGTAAAAACTTTCCCCTCAGATCCCCTGAACTCCTTCCTCTCATCTTAAATCCATGCCTTCTTCTTTTTGATACCCGTACCATGGGAAAAAGACTCTACTTTCTTTGTCTGTGCCTCCAATAATTTTATGTACTGCTATCAGGTCACCCCTCAGCTTCCTTTGCCCCAAGGAAATTAGAGGGGAATCAATGACAGTGTGGAACTTAATGTAAGTAATACTACTAAAGGGAAAACTTTGGAGAAATTAAGGAAACTTAAAACCAGACAAATCCCCGAAACATGATAGAATATATCCCCAGGTTGTAAAAGGGGTAGCCACAAGGATAATCCGACAGTCATGTAATGCTGGAACAGACCCAGCAGATAGTAACAGTGACATCACTCTTTCAGAAGGGTGCAAGAATAAGAAACCATACCAATGAAACTTATATCTGTTGTTGGCAAGGTGCTTGAAATACATTAAGGACACTTAGAAAATTGTAATATAATTACATAGAGCCAAAATGGTTTAATAAGGGGAAAATTGAGACAAATCTAATAGATGCTTTTTTGAGGATGCAACTAGCAGGGTTGATAATGGGGGCCCACTAGGACAGAGTGTATCTGGATTTTCAAAAACTATTTGAAAAAGAACTAAATGAAAGGGTTGTTACATAAAATAAAGGCTCACAAACTTGGAATATCGTATTAGGAAGGAATGAAGACTGGTTAAAGGACAGAAAACAGATGATAGGAATAAATGGATTGTTTTCAGGCTGGTAAATTATTGTAAGAGGGATCGGTATTCAGCACTGTATATGAAAATATACAGTGTAACATAATCAAGTTTGTTGATGATATAAAGAAAGTGAACAGTGCAAAGTAATACAACTGATAATACCCATTAATCCTCTTTCCCCAAGGCCCTAATCTCCAATAACCCTCTTGCCCTGGATTCCATTTTCCTGTAACCTTTTCTCACTAAGTCTTGCAACCCAGCAATCCTCTTCCCAAATCCCCAATCTCTCTCTCGACAGTCCACTTTCAGAAACCCACTGTCCCCTCTCAGCCCCTTTCTTTGTCTGAGTCCTGGATCCTTAATAACCAACCCAGTCCCCATCCCTCCTATAACTTCCCCTCCCAAGCATTCCTTGAGCAGTCTCACAGTTCCCTACACTATTCTGCCCCAATTCCTCCAACTCCCCATTGCCCATCTATGCCCCAGCTCCATTTCACATCATTCTTGACAGCCCGATTTCTCAGAACTACAATTGTCAATTGTAGACCAAGCTGGAAGAATAAATGCTGATAATCAAATCTACCTTCTTTATAATTAAAACCTTAGTGAAGAGAATTCCATGAGTGTGATTGCAGAGTCGTATCAGAGAAGACCGTGAAGTGGATATTGGCCCAAAGATCAGCAAGAAAGACAGGCAGCTCCTCAGAGATTCCTGAATCATCTGTGCAATGCTGGGTTTATTTTCTTGTCCATGTTCCTGTCATTTTAATTAATTGTTTCAGTTATGCTTTCCATGGAGCTACGTAAAGAGCAGGTTTGAGGGTCAACACACTTTCATTTCTTCATGTCTTCACTTAATAAATAGAAGATCTTGTGTGTTTCGTCTATTGAATAAACTCTAATTTCCCAGGCTACTGAGAAATTCCCCTTTTGAGCCCAGTTACTCTTCTGTGATCCTCATACACTTGGTTCGATCCCACACATCCTTATCTACAGCATCCTTTAACAGAGGGTAGTGGTGGAGAGGTGTTTCTCTAGCTGGAGGTCTGTGACCAGTGGCATTCCACAGGGATCAGTGCTGGGACCTCTGTTCTTTGTGATATATATGAATGATTTGGACAAAAGTGTAGATAGACTGATTAGTAAATTTGCAGATGACATAAATTGGTGGAGCTGTGGACAGTGAGGAAGGTTGTCAAAGGACACAGATCAGTTGGCAAGTTGGGTGGAGAAATGGCAGATTGAGTTTAATCCAGACAAGTGTGAGGTGTTGCACTTTGGGAGTTAAATGCAAGAGGAAAGTATGCCGCAAATGGCAGGATCCTTAGGAGCTTTGATGTACGGAGGAATTTTGGGATGTAAGAACATAGCCCCCTGAAGGATTCAACACAAGTGGTTGGTAAAGCAGGTGTGGTTAGAGCACCAATGAAGGCAAACAAAAGTCGGGAAGTCATGTTGCTGCTGTATAAAACTTTAGTTAGGCCACATTGGGAGTATTGTGTGCTACAAGGAGGATGTGGAGGCTTTGGGAGGGTGCAGAAGAGGATCACCAGGATGTTGCCTGGATTGGAGAGTCTCAGCTGTAAGGAGAGGCTGGACAACTTGGATTGTTTTTGCTGGAGGGTCAGAGACTGAGGGGAGACCTGATAGAAGTATATGAAATTATGAGTAGTATAGATAGGGTAGATGGTCAGAGTCTTTTTTCCAGGAAATGTGAAATATTAGAGGGCATTGGTTTAAGGTGCGAGAGGAAGCAAGTTTTTTTTCCGACACAGAGAATGGCAGGTGCCTGGAACGTGTTTCTAGGGGAAGTGGTAGAAGCCAATATGATAGCAATACCTGAAAGTCATTTAGACACATGAACAGGCAGGGAATGGAGGGATAGAGACCATGTGCAGGCAGATGGGATCATGGTTGGTGCAGACAAGGTGGGTCAAAGGGACTATCACTGTGCAGTACTGTTCCAGTGTTTTGTGACCAGACTTGGAACAGTGTCCCATAATATTCTCCAAAAGAAGTCAGGCTTTTCAGTGATGCACAACAGATCAACTTTAATGTATTCATGATTTCACTTTAAAACAGAGTGCCTAAAACGGAGTGTATAAAATTAAGGTTCTGCTACATCATAAGGCATGCATCTTCATTAATCTCGACATATTCCCAGACAAGATGAAAACAATGTGTAACACAACACCCAGCTAAATTTCCTGAAAATACATTTCAGATTGCAATAACTGATTTCATTTCTTGGGTGAATTTTAAGTTACCAAATATATAGATATACCTTTGTGAAGACTCGCCACAGCACTACACAAAATTACATAGTAGACAACAGTAAAGCAGAAATCCTTTGTTGTTTAGAATGTCATATGGCTATAACAAAGGAGGTTACGTGGAACTAGGTTCCAGTTTTAATCCTTCAATAGCCTTAGGAAAATCAATGAACAGACACTTTAAATGCTAGGGTGACATTGAAATTGAAGTTGATACTGAACACAGTGATTATTTTAAATTGGGACTTTTGCAAATCCAGCAGCCTTGAATTAACAAGTGTGTTGTTGCTACTCTTTAGGGTATTTCAATTTTTTTGGATGTTTATCTATGCCAAACTCAGCACATCACACTTGTAAAATACCTCAACTCTGATGATCAAGCAATAGCTGTTTTAGTAAGAGAGGTGCAAGGGATATGTGATACTGCCCCTGCCACAGGAGGCTGTCCTGTCCTTAAGGGGTCCTACTGCCCAGATTCACGAAGTCTGCATGCCACCGCTGTTATCAGGGCAGCTCCCTTTCCACTGCCGTCTTCTGATAACAGGAACGTCACGTCACACTTTGGAGCTAGTTCCTTCACCGTTTTGTGCATGATCTTTGAAAAGCTGTTAAGGAGAAAGAAACAACATCTCAGTGAGGTTGCCAGGTAATGTACTCAGCTGATCCCAGTTGCACAATACGTCCACCAATAAACAAAGGGCTAGGGTCCGCACGGGCAGGTGGAGGGACTGACCAATCAGTTTGTAGGGAGGGGATGAGATGGGGTGATGGGAGGTGTGCAGAGGGAAGATAGTACCTGTTCAGTAAATGGATGTAGTCAGGTAGTGATCAAAAGTTTCACAAGGTTGGTGAGGATTACAGACTGGAAGTTAAACAAATGCATTCCTGATTGAAAGGAGCACATGATACCACACAGAGTTAGAATCAAGGTCCCAATTACAACCTGGGATTGGGAGTAGAATTAATCTATTCCTGAAAGTCTCACAGAGCTGCTGTCCTGGCTGATGTTACTTAGCATTACAGAGCCCTGACCACACCTGGGATTTTCTGGTCTATGCAGTGCTAAACTGGGGCTCTAAGCAGCAGGAAGATGGCCTCCCTTCCAATGTGTAGCTTTTCTGTTTGCATCAAACAGACTCGTGTTTTATGTTCTGCTCACCCAGGTTCTTCCTGCCTTTGTTCCATCCACTGACTGCAAACGTCAGCAGATCCTGTCAGGTTCGCTATGGGCTTTAGGAAGTATGGATTCCTCAGGGAACATCATCCTTCCCCCTTCCACTGAACATCTACTCACGGAGTAACATTCCCTTTCCCATCCACTGGCTGACTAACAATGCCCTTTGTGGTGTCATCAAAGGGGATATTGGACATGTGTGGGGGGAAAATGAGCTGCAGGGAAACAAGGAGTGGGGGAATGGGACTAATGGGATTGCACCCTTAGGAACCGGCAGGGACCCAGTGGGCCAAATGGCCTGCTTGTTGTGAGATTGACTGAGTCTGTAGCCTCCTCACCCCACCAACTCCCAGTTGTATACAACTTGTTCCCACCCCCACCATTCGTGGCATCCATCTAATGATCAACCAGTCATTACGGGAATGACATCTGGTTCGAGGAGACTTGAAAACAGCAAAACATTCTTTGAAGCTAATTCTACTTTCAGGCAATGTTTACCAATGCTACGGGTGTTTCTTTAACATTAACTTATTCCTGACACACATGACACCTGGGTGATTTGCTGCTATTTTCCTGTATTTAAACATAATGGGGTAGGCTTTCCACTTTGGGTGCAATCGGCAACTCTGGAGCAAACTGGACCCACTTTGAACAGTTTACCTTTTCAAAACAGGGACACAATAGCTAAGTTATGTTAGATCACACAAGCGCTAGAAAACAGGCCACGTGGCCTCTCAAGCCTGCCCCACCATTCAATGTGATCATCGCCAAGCTGTCCCAGACCTCAGCTCCACAGAAACCTCAACTGGCAAATCTTCCAAAAAATGATCTACCTCCACTCTAAATACTTCTAATGATCCAGACTCTACGACCATCTTTGGTAGAGAATTCTGGGAGCCTCACCGCCATCTGAAAGAAGATATTTCTATGCAGCTCAGTTTTAAATGACTGGACCCTTGTAACTATGTTCAAGAGATCAGTGATCCAGAACTCCAGGAAAGAGTTGAAATCCCACCATGATGATCGGGGAATTTAATATTGTACTAAAACAATGTATCAGTGCAACTATTGCAGCAATACATTTAGTGTTACAGTTGATATTTCAAAAATATTTTAGACAGTGTATTTATGTTTATCAAAAGTTAACAGAACAATTGTGGTACAGATTGTGAGCATAAAGCTTACTTTTCCGTGATTCATGGGAATTAAAAATACATAGAATGGATGTTATCGAAGTGTTAAGTTTAGCTTATTGGGCAGAGGCAAATAGACTAAAGAAATCTGTAAAGTCAGATTGTTTTGTTTGGTCAGTTAACTATACATGTATGCATAGAGGCACAAGAGACTGCAGATGCTGGAATTTGGAGCATAAACAAACTGCTGGAAGAACTCAGCTGCATCTGTGGAGTCATCTCGAGCTTTCAGCTGCGTCATTTCAAATCCCCTGCCCATTCCCTTCTCCACTGCCACAGAGAGGCCAAATGCAAACTAGAACAACATGTTCTACTCGGGTAGTCTACAAGCCAACGCTATGAATACTGACTTTTCTAGTTTCAGGTAACCCACAACCCCCGTGTTCCTTGCGCACTCCTTACAGTCTACCCAGGTTCTCTCTCCTTTTGTTCACCTTCTCCATTCACACACCCACTATCCCCCTTTACCGAGATTTGTTAGCCCGCCTGGTTCCATCTGTCCATCATCCACACACCTAACTACCTGGGCTTCTATGACCATCTCTTTGCCTCCACAGATGCTGTTTGACCCCAAGTTCCTCCAGCAGTTTGTTTTTAGAATTACATATATGTGTCTGTTAATAATTAGTTAATTATATAGATCTGCTTATTTAAAAAGTTAACTGCTGATACATTTTATGTGGGTTTGTTATTTTTTTAAAGGCTAAACTGCTTAACATGCAAGAAAGCAAGTGTACCTTGAAGAATTGTATGCACCATGTAGCATAACCTTTGATAAGTTGTTAAAACTAAGAGCAGTGATTGGTACAACAGAGGATGTTTTGTTATTTTAGCGAGCGGCAAGACAAAATAACCTATGGACACTACTATACTAAACTTTAGTTAGTTTGGAGTAGTCAGTTCTTCAGTAATGTCAATGAGCACATTTGGTGAGACCCTCAGCGATTTATTCACTTGAACCAATTCTGAGGGCCAGACCTGCTTCCTTGGCCCATAGAGAATGGCAGGAAAAGTTACACTTGGGGAATGAGGAAATGGCAGCGAAGACAGGGAAAACAGGAGTAAACCTGGAAAAAGTGGGGGACTGCAGGTTGAGTCGATGAGGAGCTGAAAAAATTTGGCAATAGTGAAAATATAGGGTTGGAGAAATTAATCCCCAGGCATTGCATCCTTATAGAATCACAGAATCGTACAGCAGATTGTGATGCCTTTCTACGTCAATCCCATTTGCTTGGATCCCTTTACGCCCTTCCTATCCAACTACCTGTCCAAATGCCTTTTAAACATTGATATAGTATCTGCCCCTACCACCTCCTCTGGCAGCTCGTTCCAGACAACCACCACCCTCAGTGTGAAAAACCTATGCCTCAAATCTATAAATTTCTCCTTTCTCACCTTAAACCTGTGTCCTCTAGTGCCCTGGGGAAAGAGACTGACTATTCATCTTATCTATGCCCTTCATACTTCTACAAACCCCTCAGCTTCCTACATTTCAGTGAGAAGAAACCCAGCTTTTCCAAACTTCCTTGTAACTACAGCCCTGCATTCCAGGCAACATCCTGGTGAACCTCTTCTGCACTCTCTCCATTGCTACTACATCCATTCCTGTAGTGTGGGGGCCGGAACTGTGCACAATACTGCAGGTCAGTCTAACCAATGTTTTGTATGGCTGCAACATGATGTCCTAACTCTTATACTCAACACCTCAGCCAATGAAGGCAAGCGTACCAAATGCATTCTTCACTGCCCTATCCACCCACGTCGCCACTTTCATGGATCTACGGGCCCGCAACCCAAGGTTCCTCTGTACATCAATGGTGTGAAGGTCCCTGCCATTTGCTCTATATGTCCTACCAGAATTTGACTTCCCAAAGTCCAGTACTTCACACTTGTCTGTACTAAATTTCATCTGGCACCACTCCACCCAAGTTTACAGCTGACCTATATTCCGCTGTATCCTTAGGCACCCTTCTTCACTATCTATGACTTTTTTTGTGTCATTTACAAACTTATTAATCAGACCACCTACATTTTCATCCAAGCCATGTATATATTTATCAACAAACGTCCCAGTAGTGATCCCTGCGTACACCAGTTGTTACAGATTTCTAGTCAGAAAAGCACGCACTACCCCCGCTTCCTATCGTCAAGCCGATTTTTGTTCCAGTTTGCCAAAAGGCTTCAGATCCCTTGAGCCTTAACCCTCTGGACCAGCCTACCATGTGGGACCTTGACAAAAGACTGAGTGAAGTCCATGTAAACTACATCTACTGCTCTGCCTTCACCAATTTTCTTGGTTACATCCCCAAAAAACTCAGTCAGATTTGTGAGACATGATCTCCCCTACACAAAACCATGCTGATTTCTCCTGTTCAGTCCTTGCCTTTCCAGATGAACATAAATCCTGTCCCTCAGAATCTTCTCCAACAATTTCCCTGCCACTTCCCTCGCTGGCCTGTAGTTTCCTGGCTCATCCCTACTGCCCTTCTTGAATAAAGGAACAACACCAACTACCTCCAGTCTTCCGGTACTTCACCCGTGGCTAACGAAGATGCAAAAATCTCCATCACCACCCCAGCAATCTTCACTCCATATCCCATCCAGCCCTGGGGATTAATCCACCTTAACGTGCTCCAATATTTATAGCACTTCCTCCTTCCTGATACAGCCATGCACTAGAACATCCACATATTCCTGCCTTAATCCTCCAGCCTTCTCCCTGGTGAATAATGACAAGAGATGCATTCATTCAGGACCTCACTCATATCCCCTGACTTCACACATAGGAAAGAATAGGTCCTGAGGGGACCTATTCTTTCCTATGCTACCCTCTTGCCTCTAATATACTAATAAAAGGTACTTGGGTTTAGAAAAGGGTGGATCTGGAGATAGTAAATGCCCTCACTGTATTCTTGACCCTGTGTCCATTGATCCCACAACAATCCTTACAAATTAGAAGGGAGCAGGTAATGGGAGGGGGGAGGGAGAGAGAATTTTTTCAGATTGGAGGCCCGTGACCAGGATCAGTGCCGGGTCCCCCGATGTTTATCATACTTATCAATGATTTTGATGAGAACGTAGGTGTCATGGTTAATAAGTTTGAGGATGACACCAAAATTGGTGGTGTGGTCTGGTGGACAGTGCAGGAGGTTGTCTTAGATTACAACAGGATGTCAATCAATTGGGAAACTGGGCAAAGGAAAGTCATTTTACAGCAAGGTTTTAAAAAGTGATCACAAGGTGTCGAATTGTGCGGAATGCAATGTTCTTTGGCCTCCAGTGCTGGATATGTCAGTTATAAATCAGGGGGAACGCACAGATCTGCCTGGACCTCCCCAAGTGCCCGCATTTGGTGCGGAAATTCTTTAAATGACTCCACTTGTGGTAATAAGATTCCCAGAAAACACAGGCATATTTCCATTATTTCTTTTCAACATAAATGGAAGCCATTTCACCCACTGAGTGGATGCCAGTTTACAGAGCAATTCTGTTATTCCACTAATTTTCCTTGTAACCTATTCTCTTAATGTTCCATCAACTCGCTCCTATATTCTACTTCTCACTGATACAACAGGGTCATTTACAATGGTCAATTAATCCAACAAGCCACAAGTCTTTGGGATACGGAAGGAAACCGTGGCACCAAGGTGAAACCCACCTGGTTACTGGGAGAACTTGCAGACGGCATCAGAGTCCAGGTTTGTACCCGGGTCACTGGAGTTGTGAGGTGGCAGCAGATATTAAAACCCCTCTCTCTCTCTTTCTCGATCACTTCTTTTTACTTGGAAATTCATCTTACTGAAAAGTAAATCTTGTAATTTGCTCCATGGCAAACCATGAATTTATACAATAATTTTTGATTTTAAATCAGACTAAACCCAACGTGAATGAATTTGGACAACCTCAGTCCATTTACTAGAGGGTATCTACCCACACTACTAAACCGCTCCTGGTTTGCACTGTTGAGTCAGACCTAAGCTTTGCTTTGGTGTGAAAGGGAACAGATCCATACTGATTCACCAGGTTTGTTACTGAGGCACATTGATAAAATAGTTGAGGGATAATGACTTTATATCTGGCAATAGTCTTCCTGGCTTTGGAACACTGAATGGCAATGCTTGGTGCTTGTAATAAAGAACAGCATTCCATTCATCAGCCTTCATCAACACAAAAGTAATTTTAAGAAGTTGAACACTTACTGTGGGTGTAGCTTGTAGAGAGTTCCATCAACACCAACAGTGATCTCCAGGTGGTCCAAGCCCCGGTTCTCTCTTATTTTGTCAACGACAGCGGCCATTCCTGCACCACAGAGCTGGGCGGCTCTTTTGGAAACAACGCCACACACCTCTTTAACGATGATACTGTCATCACAAGTGCTGTCGAGGCCGAGGTTCTGAAGGATTGCACGGACCTGGAGCAGGGCCAGGCGATCACTGTGTTCATAGACAGGTAAAGAACAAAGTGACACGTCAGCCATGAATCTCAGCAGAAACAAACTAAATGTGTAAAATCTTAAGAACAGAAGTTTACATACCTTTCTATCTGAGAGAGAAACTTTGTCTCAAAGATGCCTCTTGTCTTTAGTCTCTCCGAGATTTGCCCCCTGAACAAGAATCCTCGTCTGGTGAAGTCGATGACCACATTTCGCACAATCTCACCCAGGTACATCCCACTGATCATTTTTTCATATCTGGTAATGACAGTGACAGCAAACCTTTCAGCATTCAAGCAGCACTTTCAATTTAAGTATCCTACTCCACCGTACATCTCAACTGGATGTGAATATAGGAGGTGTGATTAGTAAGTCTGGGGACGACAGAAAAGTTGGGGGTGTTATGAATTGCAAGGACCAGTGTCTAAGGCAACAGCAGGATAGAGATCAGATGGAAAATTGGGTGGAGAATTAACGGGTAGAATTTAATGCCAGCATGTGTGAGGCGAAGCATTTTGGGAAGTCAAACAGGGTTTGGACATACACAGCAAATGGTAGGGTGCTAAGGAATGTTGATGAACAGAGGGACCTAGGGGTCCAAGTCCATATTTTCCTGACAGTGGCAACACAGGTAAATAGGGTGATGAAGAAGGCATATGGCATGCTTGCCTTCAAGGGTCAGGACAGAGAATCTAAAAGTTGGGATGTTATGTTGCAACTTTACAAAACACTGGTTAGGCTGCACCATCAGTATTGTGTGCCATTCTGGTCACCACACGATGGGAAGGAAGGGGCTACACTGGAGAGGGTGCAGAGGAGATTCACCAGGATGTTGCCTGGATTGGAAGACTTTGGTTACGGGGAGAGTTGGATAGGCTGGGATTGTTTTCTCTGGAGTGAAGGAGGCTGAGGGTGGACCTGATAGATATATAAAAAATTATGAGAAGCACAGATAGGGTAGATAGTCAGAATCTTTTCTCCATGGTAGGGGCATTAAAAACAAGAGGGAGGGCTTGGGTTTAAGGTGACAGGAAGGAGGTTTAGAAGGAATTTGAGCAGGAAGTTTTTTTTTAAAAAACAGAATGTGGTTGATATATGGAACTCGCTGCCAGAGGAGGGGGTAGAGTCAGATACAATCACTATGTTGAGGAAACATTTAGACAGGCACTTTAAAAGGCAAGGCATAGAAGGATACAGACCCAGTGAGAGCAAATGGGATTAGTGTAGATGGGAAAAATGGTTGGCATGGGTGTGGCTGTCAAAGGGCCCATTTCTGTGCTGTAAAACTCTATGACTCTCATTGCTTTATTAACATTAATTATTTCTATTCATATTCCAGTAAGTATTTATATCTATTTCATAATAGGCATTTCAAAACCAGTTCTATGTGCATTTAGAAATACATGGGAAGCTTATGGTACAAACATCAGTACCATATCAATACTAGTGGCATTGAAACACGGTTGGGAATTGATAATGCTCTGCTGTTGCTGATCTCAAATGGTGCAAGATTTCCAAAATATTAAGTAAATGCAGCTCAGATACCAGAAATATTTTCAGGATGTCCAGCTGATACTGTTCGACTTCAAAGTAACTCAATTCATCTCACATGATTTCAGAGGAGGAGATAAATTCTGCATTGTATCAACCCACTTTTGCTTCCCTTGGTTTAATGACAGATCATCCACTGCGTTGTCATACTCCGTCCTGATATCATCAAGGCATCCATTGTCACCGAAAGCTCCCCACTCCATGTTCACGCACATGAGCCCCTCGTCTCCCTCCACCGTCTCGGTGTTTCTTGCCTCTTCCATATAGCAGGTGTTGCTGCCAGTCCCTGAACAGGAACAGTGACATCCGCTTAAGAGGACTGGAGCATCAGAAATTTACCACACATAGTTTCAGATGAGAAAATGAAAGCTAAGGGTTTAATGAATACAGAAGCAATTTGAAGGTAAAGAATCAAAATTAAAATCACTTGCTTGCATGAATGTAAAGTAATGTAAGCATGAAAAGTTCCTTCCGGTAGATGAATGGACTCCTGGCATAGACACAGGGAAAAAAGAAATTACCTTTTATGGACAGTGAGTTAGGAATTGTTGAGCACAGTAACAAATGAACTGTGAGGATGAGATACAAGCGAAAATTGGGTAAACCCAAAGTAGGGAAATTTAGCGCACACTTGCCTCTTGTGTCTTGGCCCCCCTGGGAGATCCAATTAGAACCATAGAAAAACTACAGCACAGAAAACAGGCCATTCGGCCCTTCTAGTCTGTGCCGAAACATTATTTGGCTAGTCCCATTTACCTGCCCCCCAGCCCATACCCCTCCAGACCTCTCTCGTCCATGTATCTATCCAATTTACTCTTAAAAGTTAAGAGCGAGCCCGCATTTACCACATCAGATGGCAGCCCATTCCACACTCCCACCACTCTTTAAGTGAAGAAGTTCCCTCTAATGTTCCCCCTAAACCTTTCCCCTTTCACCCTAAAGCCATGTCCTCTCATACTTATCTCTCCTAATCTAGGTGGAAAGAGCCTACTTGCATTAACCCTGTCTATGCCCCTCATCATTTTACAAACCTCTATCATATCTCCCCTCATTCTTCTCCGTTCCAAGGAATAAAGTCCTAACATGCTCGATCTTTCCTTATAACTCAACTCCTGAAGACCCAGCAACATTCTTATAAATCTCCTCTGCACTCTTTCAATCTTACTGACATCCTTCCTGTAGTTCGGTGACCAGAACTGCACACAATATTCTAAATTTGGTCTCACCAATGACTTATACAACCTTACCAAAACATTCCAACTCCTGTACTCAATGCTTTGATTTATAAATGCCAGGATGCCAAAAGCCTTTTTTACAACCCTGTCTACCTGTGACTCTACTTTCAAGGAATTATGTATCTGAACTCCCAGATCCCTTTGTTCCTCTGCACTACTCAGTGCCCTACCATTTACTGTGTATGTCCTACCTTGATTTGTCCTTCCAAAATGCAACACCTCACATTTGTCTGCATTAAATTCCATCTGCCATTTTCTGGACCATTTTTCCATTTGGTCCAGATCCCTCTGCAAGCTTTGAAAGCCTTCCTCGCTGTCCATTACACCTCCAATCTTAGTGTCATCAGCAAACTTACTAATCCAATTTACCACATTATCGTCTAGATCATTGATATATACAACAAACAACAATGGCCCCAAGGCACAGCACTAGTCACAGGCCTCCAATCTGAGAAACAACCATCCACAACCACTCTCTGTCTTCTCCCACTCAGCCAATTTCAAATCCAGTTTACAACCTTTCCATGGATACCCATTGACTGAACCTTCTGAACTAATCTCCCATGTGGGACCTTGTCAAAGGCCTTACTAAAGTCCATGTAGACAACATCCACAGCCTTACCTTCATCTACTTTCTTAGTGACCTCCTCAAAAAAATCCACAAGATTAGTTAAACACGATCTACCATGCACAAAGCCATGCTGACTATCCTTAATCAACCCTTGGCTGTCCAAATACTTATATGTCCTATCTCTCACAACACCTTCCAATAATTTACCCACTACTGATGTCAGGCTCACTGGCCTGTAATTACCCGGTTTACTCTTTGAGCCTTTCTTAAACAATGGAACAACATGATCTATCCTCCAGTCCTCTGGCACCGCACCCGTGGCTAAGGACATTTTAAATATATCTGCCAGGGCCCCTGCAATTTCTACACTAGTCTCTCTCAAGGTCCAAGGAGATACCTTGTCAGGCCCTGGGGATTTATCTACCTTTATTCGCTGTAAAGCATTCCTGACTTTTTAAATGGATTTTTGTTAGCCTGAGCACCATCTTTCTACAATAGGCCCATCCAATTAACATGAGCAGCAAAACAATAGTCAGTATTGTCTGCAGAGAGATTTTCAACCTCACTGGTCTGAAAAATGACAATTTTTATATACTGAAGTTCAAGCATATTTTTATAGTTCTGTTTCCCCTGAAACCAAGCTACTCCAAGGTCCAACACTCATTCTGCATCCTCTGCCTTTAGAGACAACTCTGACCTCCCACAACCTCAAATAGAGAGAGGTTGGGTGTGAGTGTGTGTGCCTGGAATGCCTTGCCCGTGGAGGCCAGGGTCACCGTCACTCTCAGTCTTCTCACCTCAGGATCACTCCAAGTTACTATTGATCTGTGCTGCATGGAGTGCAAGGAGAGCAGACTTCACCTACTTTTCTCAAAGGGATGACGGGACGGGCGCAGGTTTCCCCAGAGTACAGGAATTCAAAGACTGGATTCATGTTTTTATTCCCTGACCAGCCTGAGGGGTTTCCATGGTTCCCCTCAGCTACCGTTCTGCACCAGCTTGTCCAGGGCCATCTATCTTTCACCCTAATTCCATTATTGAGGTATCCGAAATTCAAGTCTACAAATAACTATATACAAACACCCGCACACAATTAGCCTGTCTCTCCTGCCATCAAGCAAAGCGCATCTTTAATAGATCTCAGCATTTAATCCATGGGTTTAGGCTTACTCCTATGCTATCAAAAGACAAAGAACTGCAGATGCTGGACATCTGAAATAAAAACCAGAAATGCTCAGTAGGTCAGGCAGCATCACTGGAGAGAGAAATGGAGTTTAATGTTTCAGGTTGATGTTCTTTCATCAGAACTTTCCATCAGAAAAGTCAGTCCTGAAACTTTAACTCCAGCATTTTCAGTTTTTTTTAAACTTCTAAGCTATCATCATTTACTAACACTAAATGGACAGTCATAGACTTATTCCTAGGGCAAAAATGGCTAACATGAGGGGGCATAATCTTAAGGTGATTGGAGGAAGGTATAGGGGGGCACACAGAGAGTGGCGGGTGTGTGGAACACGCTTCCGGCAGAGGTTGTGGGGGCAGATACATTAGGGACATTTAAGAGATTCTTAGATAGGCACATGAATAATAGGAAAATGGAGGATTATGTGGGAGGGAAGGGTTAGATAAATGTCAGCACAACATTGTGGGCCAAAAAGCCTGTACTGTGCTGTACTGTTCTATGTTCTAAATGAGCCAAATGTAGTGGGTATCAGAAGATTCAAAATACTTTACTCACCAACAATCATACCAACTTCACACTGTGGATCTTCATACGCACATGTCATCATTGTCCCAACCGTGTCGTTCACAATTGACACAATATCCAGCTCAAACTCCTGGAGGGAGAAATTATAAAATCAGGAAGAATTTTAGGCTGCTCAGCTGCAGCAGGTTAGCATTACATCAGAGACAGATGCTCTACCTGTCTCAAATATTCAAAACTTATTTTCTTCTGGGTTTTTCTTAACTTTTGGCAGAGTTCAATTAAAGAAGCCTCCCAGTCATGAGATCTGCCATTAATTATTTAAAATCATTATAATAACCTACAATCCACCATTTTTTTTCAGAACTTGAGCTAAATTTTATAAGTGCATTGAAGTCAAAACAAAATAATTATAAGAGGGAGAAAGAAACAGAAGTCTCAGTTGTTGGAGGAGGAAAGACAGGAGGGGAATCAGGTGTGTTACCTGAATGGCCTTAATACTGTGCTGTGTATTCCAGCTAATTTGGTGCATAATGATGGTAAATATGCCAATGATTAACTCCTGTTCTTGAACTTGTACAATATCATGTTCATTTACAAAGAAATGGAAACTTAAATGAATAGTATTGGTATTGGTTTATTATTGCCACTTGTACCGAAGAACAGTGAAAAACTTGTCTTGCATACCGATCGTACAGGTCAATTCATTACACAGTGCATTGAGGTAGTACAGGGTAAAAACAATAACAGAATACAGATTAAAGTGTCACAGCTACAGGGAAGTGCATTGCAGGTAGCAAATAAGGTGCAAGGTCATAACTATGTAGATTGTGAGGTCAAGAGTCCATCTCATGTATAAGGTAATCATCCAATAGTCTTATCGCAGTGGGATAGAAGCTGTCCTTGAGCCTGGTGGTATGTGCCCTCAGGCTCCTGTATCTTCTGCCTGATGGGAGAGGAGAGAAGAGAGAATGACCCAGGTGGGTGGGTTCTTTGATTATGCTGGCTGCTTCACCAAGGCAGTGAGAGGTCCTGGGCAGAGCAGTTGCTGTCTCAAGCCATGGTGCATCCAGATTAAATGGTTTCTACGGTGCATTGATAAGAGTCGGTGAGTGTCAAAGGGGACATGCCAAATTTCTTTAGCCTCCTGAGGAAGTAGAGGCACTGGTGAGCTTTCTTTGCCATGGCGTCTACATGGTTGGATCAGGACAGGCTATTGGTGATATCCACTCCAAGGAACTTGAAGCTGTCAACCCTCTTGACTTCATCACCATTGATGTAGACAGGTGCATGTACACCACCCCCTTTCCTGAAGTCAACGACCAGCTCTTTTGTTTTGTTGACATTGAGGGAAAGGTTGTTGTCATGACACCATGTCACTAAGCTCTCTGTCGCCTTCCTGTACCCTGACTCATCATTATTTGAGATACGGCTTACAACAGTGATATCATCTGCAAACTTGTAGAGGGGTTAGAGCAGAATCTGGCCACGCAGTCATGAGTATATAGGGAGTAGAACAGAGGGCTGGGGACGAGGGCTGAGAATGAAAGACTGATTGAAATTTGTCAACTTACATCTCTTCTTTTAATGGCATCCCTGAGCATAGTGACTACATCCTCTCCCTCACAATCTGTTGCCTTAAAGCCTTTCGTCCATTTAAGAAGAATACCCTGAGAAAGACAAAAAAAATCTATAATTTCATAGCTGACATGGAAAATCACTTTAAAATGGAAAAAGTACTGTGTAGTGTCATGGCACCGCCTTTGGGAAAGGCACTGTCTGAACAGAGCAGGGCAGTACGAAAGGGTGGTTAGGACAGGGTCTATGGTTGGACAGAACAAAGTGGACCAGGATAAGAATGAGGATAGTGGAAAGTCATTCACTACAGACTGTGGTCCAAATATTATGATGAGTCCCAAGTGGCACGCTAGGTGGTCAGAGTAATGGTGTGCCAATGACTTCTTTAGCCACTCTCGTCAGAGGCTGAAGATCTCAGTCTACTGAACATCTGTGTCTACAGTACTGCGCATCCAAGATGAGGGCAAGGTCCAGGAAGTTGTGGGAGAGAGAGAGGCCAACTATTTTAATCTGGGGTTGGGTTGGCAATTAGGTAAGCAGTTGGTGAAAAGAGTGGATCAAGTAAGTTGCAGCTGGAGGGTCATCGAGGAGGTGAAAGTGACCATGAATGGTGCCTGGGTTGGGTCCATGATCAGAGAACTGGGTAGGACATCAAGTGGGGTCTGTACATCAAGTCCCCCAACAGCTTCAGGAGTTTAGAGGGTTGGTGGGTGGGTGAGTAGGGGGTGGATTGTGATGAGATCCATGCATGGGGGTGGGTCAGTACCTTTACAGTGGGGATGCTTGAAGGATTAAAAGTTATGTACAGGATTTACATTCGTGTGGTCCCAATATGGCATACACTATAACAACCAAGTAGTCCCAGCACAGTGGCAGTGATAAGGTCTTTGGACAACTTAGTCTAATAACCCCACAAGGAATGTTACATGGGAATGGGGCAAGGAAATCACACCAATAACTCAATTGCTTAGTCGAATTTCCAGGCTGGCAATTGGCCATTATTGCACCTTACATTATTTTGCATTATTACATTTTCAATTCAATTATGCTGAAGTTATCAATGCTATACAATTTAATTTCAAGGCTAGGATTCATTAAATCCACATTAGAGTACGCAACAACAAATATTTTTCTTTAAGCGTTTTAAATAAATGCACTTGCCTCGTCTAAACTCTTCTGCTTGCAGGGGAAAGAAAACGTGAAGCCAAGAGGAAGCCGAGCACCTTTCATGCCCATGTAGTCGAGGAAGTCGGAGATGCAATGGACAATGTGGTCAAACAGCTGAAAATCAGAAGAAAGAATTACCTGGTTATTATTGATAGATATATACAATCAGCATGATTTCCCACCTGACATTTAGTCATCGTTTGCCTAAGATGCTTTTTTTTTAAAGATTGAACAAAACTTAGTTTGATTATTACTTCAGCAAAATGCACCAGTTCCTCAGGTTTCGACTGGTTGTGGAAGACCTCGAGCACACTACTGGAAAACAGGTGCTTCCTTTTCAGGGATACCCAAGTGCAAACATAACTGGTGAAGAGAGTCTAGTAATCTAGAAGGACACGACATACCACAGACATTCAATGGCATTACTAGCCCTCACTATCAATACCCTGAGGGTTACCATTGAACAGAAGTAGCCATATACATAGTGTGGCTATAAGAACAGGTCAGAAGCTGGGAATCCTGTGGAGAGTAACTCACTCCCTAATTCCCCAAAGCCTGTCCACCATCTACAAGGCTCAAGCCAGGAGTGTGAAGGAACACTCTCACAAGATCACAAGACAAGGGAGCAGAAGCAGGCCATTCGGCCCATCGAGTCTGCTCCAAGGAAAGGGAAATAGAAATGAGAAATGGGGAATGGGGAAAGAAGAAAAAAAAACTATTCTAATCCCAATTACCGGCCTTATCAACTATACTAATCCCAATTACCGGCCTTATCAACTATACTAATCCCAATTACCGGCCTTATCAACTATACTAATCCCAATTACCGGCCTTATCCCCATATCCCTTGATATCCTGACTATTTAGATATCTACCTATCTCCTCCTTGAACGCCCCCACTGATCTGGCTTCCACTGCTGTACGTGGCAAGGAGTTCCACAAATTCACCACCCTCTGGCTAAAGAAATTTTTCCTCATCTCTGTTTTGAAACTGTACCCTCTAATTCTAAGATTGTGCCCTCTGGTCCTGGACTCACCCACCAAGGGAAACAGCCTAGCCACATTTACTCTGTCCTTTCCTATCAATATTTTAAATGTCGCTATGAGGTCCCCTCTCATTCTTCTGTACTCCAGCGAGTACAGTCCAAGAGCCGACAAATGCTCCTCACACGTAAGCCCTTTCATTCCTGGAATCATCCTCGTAAATCTCCTCTGAACCCTCTCCAACGTCAACACATCCTTCCTAAGATGTGGGGCCCAAAACGGCGCACAATATTCCAAATGAGGCCTCACTAGTGCCCCGTAGAGCCTCATTAACACTTCCTTACTTTTATACACTATACCTCTCGAAATGAATGTCAACATAGCATTCGCTTTCTTTACCACCGATCCGACCTGGTGGTTAACCTTTAAGGTATCCTGCACGAGTACCCCCAAGTCCCTTTGTACTTCCGTGCCTTGGATTTCCTCTCCTCCTAGATAATAATCTGCCCGCTTATTTCTGCTTCCAAAGTGTACAACTGCACATTTCCCTACATTGAATCTCATCTGCCATTTCCTTGCCCATTCTCCTAAACTGTCTAGGTCCCTCTGCAACCTTCCTATCTCTTCAATACTCCCTACTCCTCCCCCTATCTTGGTGTCATCCGCAAACTTAGCCACGAAACCATTTATTCCATCATCCAAATCGTTAATGTACAAGGTAAAAAGGAGCGGTCCCAACACCGACCCCTGCGGCACACCACTAGTAACCGGTAACCAACCAGAACGAGATCCTTTTATTTCCACTCTTTGCTTCCTGTCAACCAGCCAATGCTCCACCCATTCTGTTATCCTACCCGTAATTCCATCACCTCTCATCTTATTAATCAGTCTCTTGTGAGGCACCTTATCAAAGGCCTTTTGAAAGTCTAAATACACAACATCTACCACCTCTCCCTTATCCACCTTACCTGTGATTTCTTCAAAAAACTCCAATAGGTTGGTCAGGCAGGATCTTCCCTTCACAAAACCATGTTGGCTAGGACCTATCTTGCCCTGCGCCTCTAGGTATTCCGTAACCCCGTCTTTGAGGACAGATTCCAATAACTTTCCCACCACTGACATCAGACTAATAGGTCTGTAATTTCCTTTATGCTGCCTCCCACCTTTCTTATACAATGGAACTACATTAGCGACCCTCCGGTCCTCCGGAACCACGCCGGAATCTATCGATTTCTGGAAAATAATCGCCAATGCCTCCGCTATCTCTAAAGCCACCTCCTTCAGAACCCGGGGATGCACCTCATCCGGTCCGGGAGACTTATCAGTCTTTAGTCCCTTTAGTTTTCCTAGCACCTTCTCCCTACTAATCTTAACTGAACTCAATTCCATTTCGTGAGACTCCTGACTAACCGGCACATTGCTGATGTCCTCCACGGTGAAGACCGATGCAAAATATTCATTCAATTCCTCTGCCATCTCTCTATCGTCCATTATAATAGCTCCTGCACCATTATCAATAGGTCCTATATCAACCCGTGTCTCTCTTTTACACCTTATGTATTTAAAAAAACTCTTAGTATCCTTTCGAATGTTATCCGTCAACTTCCTTTCATAATTCATCTTTTCTTTCCTAATGACCTTCTTAGTTTCTCTCTGCAGGTTTTTAAAAGCTTCCCAGTCTTCTGTTTTCCCACTAATTTTTGCTTCTTTGTACGCCGCCCCTTTTGCTTTTATTTTAGCCTTCACCTCTCTCGTTATCCACATTTGTGCCTTTTTTCCATTCAAAACCTTCTTTTTTCTTGGAATATATCTATCCTGCAATTTCCTTATTTCCTGTAGAAATTCCTTCCATTTCTCCTCTGCCGTCCCTCCAGCCAGCTTACTCTTCCAATCAATTAGGGCCAACTCCTCTCTCATACCATTGTAATTTCCTTTGTTCCACTGAAATATCGATACACCAGTTATCAGTTTCTCCTTCTCAAACTTGAAACTGGTTCGCAGTGGTTCCTTTACCTTTAGTTCCCTAATCACCTCCGGTTCATTACACAGCACCCAATCCAAAACAGCCGATCCCCTGGTGGGCTCTTCAACAAGTTGCTCTAGAAAAACGTCCCTTAGACATTCCACAAACTCCCTCTCCTGAGTACTACCGCCATTCTGGATTTCCCAGTCCACCTTCATGTTAAAATCCCCCATAATTATCTTCACATTGTCACTCTGGCATGCTTTTTCTATCTCAAACTGCAACTTATCGTCCACTTGCTGACTGCTATTAGGGGGCCTATATATGACTGCTACTATTGTCCTTTTACCCTTGCTATTCCTTAGCTCCACCCACAAGGATTCCACCTCCTCTGACCCAATATCCTTCCTTTCTATCGATTTTATATCACTACTAACCATCATGGCCACACCTCCCCCTCTGCCTACACGCCTATCCTTCCTATACACTGTGTACCCCTGGACATTCAGTTCCCAATTACATCCATCATAAAGCCATGACTCGGTGATTGCCACAATGTCGTATTTATTAACCTGTAGTTGTGCCACTAGGTCATCTACTTTATTCCTAATGCTACGTGCATTTAAATACAGTATGTTTAGTCCAGTATCTGCTATTAATTTTGTTGTACTTCTATTGTTCAGCAGATTATCCTGGCTTTCCACCTGTCTATCCTTCTTACCATCTTCACTACATACTACCTTAGACATGTTCCTATATACCTCATCCCCTATCCTACCATTCTGTATCCTAACATCCGGACTTGTTGTATTTCTATTATTCAGCAGATTATCCTGACTTCTCACTTGCCTGTCCTTCTTGCCATCCTCATTGTACTTGTTTCTATAAACTCCCTCCTTTACCTTAGCATCTTGTAACCTAACATCCTGGTTTCCATCCCCCTGCCAGATCAGTTTAAACCCTCCGCTACAACTAAATCAAACATTCCCGCCAAGATATTGGAACCTCTGGAGTTTAGGTGCAACCCATCCTTAGCGAATAGGTCATGCCTCCCCCAAAAAAGGTCCCAATTATCCAAAAATCTGAAGCCTTGCCCCCTGCACCAGTCACTCAGCCACGCATTCATCTGCCAGAGCTTTCTATTCTTCCTATCATTGACATGTGGCACAGGTAGTAATCCTGAGATTACTACCCTTGAGGTCCTACTTCTCAACCTTCTCCCCAATGCCTTGTATTCCTCCTTCAGGACCTCTTCTCTTTTTCTACCTATGTCATTGGTACCTACATGTACCAAGACTTCTGGCTGCTCACCCTCTCCCCTCAGAATATTCTGGACCCGGTCCGTGATATCCCGTACCCTGGCACCAGGGAGGCAACACACCATCCAACTCATTGTTGCTATCGCAGAATCTGCTATCCGTACCCCTTACTACAGAATCCCCAATAACCACTGCATTTCGCTTCCTCCGCTGGACCACAGTACCAGGCACGGTGCCAAGGTCCTGGTTGCTGAGGTCTTCTTCTATCAGGTCATCCTCTCCAACCGAATCTAAAATGAGATATCGGTTTTTGAGGGGGACCGCCACAGAGGTGCTGTCTACAAACTCTTTATAACTCCTATCTATTTCCTGCTCGCTCTCCCTAACCAACCGAAGGTCATCGAGCTGCAGCTCCAGACTCTCAATCCGTTCCTTGAGGAGCCGCATCTCGGTGCACTTTGCGCAGATGTAGTTATCGAGGAGTCTGGTAGTCTCCCAGGGTCTCCACATCTGACACTCCAAACATAAGACCAACCCTAGATGCATCTTGCTGAATACCACTGTGTTCAACAAATAAACTAATAACTTACCCCCTCTCTATTAGTCTCGCCTCTTTCCCGCTCTCACCGAAGCCCGTTGAGCCAAAGCCTAACCCACTCTGCTCCCTCTCACTCAGCTGCCCGCTCCGACGCTACCCGCTAGATATGTTGGTCTGCTATTTAAATCGCCCGCGCGCTTCCGAGTGACGTCACGCACCTGCGCAGTCACTCGCTGCTATCCCGAACGCTAGAAAGAAAAAAAAAATCGCTCCTCGTTATTTTCCGGCACTCTCCGCTCTCTGGTTGCTGGAAAGAAAAACTGAAGGTAACCCTCCGACTTTTAAATCGCCCGTGCGCTGCCGAGTGACGTCACGCGCCTGCGCAGTCACTCGCCGCTATCCCGAACGCAAGAAAAAAAAATCGCTCCTCGTTATTTGGATGAGTGCAGCTTCAATAACACTCAAGAAGTTCAAAACCACTCAGGACATAGCAGCCCTCTTGATAGCCACCACATCCACAACCATTCATTCACTCCACCACCGATGCACAGTAAAAGCAGTTTGTACCATCTACATTGCAGCAACTCACCAAGACTCCTTGGGCAGCACCTTCCAAACCCACGACCTCTACCAGCTAGAAGGACAAGGGCAGCAAAAGCACGGGGAACACCCCCACCTGGAGGATGCCCTCAAAGCCACACACCACCCTAATTTGGAAAATACACTGTAGTTCCTTCACCATGGCACCAAATGGCAGCCAAAATGTAAGGAGCAGCCCTTCCGGCAGTGGGAAAGGGCCTCTCACACTCTGAAGACATGGAACAGAGACTGGCTGCTGCTGTTTGGTCAGATCCTGCTTAAAGTGCAATTTCACTTTTCAGCTAATGGGATATCAATCTAGAATCTAAATAAAGAATCACTCAATGAAGGCAGTTTACATTGAATGGTATTTACATTTTGATATGGTGCCAGTAACAGGCACAAGGTGCTCCCACTGCTGATTATCAGCCTAATGGAGGTGAACTGCTCTTTGCTCAAAGCTTTACATTCGCCAGTACCAGCTGTCAAAGGCTGTTTTCCAATTGGCTCTTCAACTGGAAGACAGGAGCAGGTGAGGACAGAAGAGTGTTCAATTAGCAACTCTGTTCACGAAGGGAGAGAAAAATAAACTGAGTGACCAGCAGCTAATGTCACTGAGGACAAATGCCTGAAATTCACGAATTGAGACAAAATTAGTGAGAATTTACAATGAGCTAATAGATAGCGAGCAAAGAATTGATATGTTTGAGAAATTTAATGGACAATTCGAATAAATAACTGTGGATAAAGGGCATATATGTGAACTTTCAGATATGGTGCCTCTCAGACAACTTGTTGGTAAAGAATTAGGCACATGGTGTGAGGAAAAGCAGCAGTATTGTTAAGCATGTCACATAATAGCTGCACACTGTGATCTCTGATACTTGTGAGGTAGGACTGCAACAGAGCAGAGTGTGTGTGAGAGTGAACACCCGCAGAAGAATGCCATATCCCCCGTCACCTTCTACACAGCCACTCTCTGCTTTAAGGACTGACATCTTTCAGTACAGTATTGAGGCAGCAGCTGCCAGCTTTTAAACACTCCCAACAGGAACCACTCAAGCCCCATTTTTACACACGTTTGACCAATTATAAGACTATTGAATGGTTTCCTGGTATGAACTATGTCGTTATGACCTTGCACCTTATTGTCTACCTGCACTACACTTTCTCTGTAGCTGTTGCACTTTATTCTGCATTCCGTATTGTTTTACCTTGTACTACCTCAATGCACTGCGTAATGAATCGATCTGTATGAACGGTATGCAAGACAAGTTTTTCATTGTACCTCGGTACAAGTGACAATAATAAATCAATTCCTATTTCACAAATTTTTGGTGGGGTGGGAGGGTCAAATTGTGCATTAGTGCAAGGTAGAGCAGATTTAGTGCATCAAACTGGATGAGAAACAACTCTTAGGCAATTGATTTATCAAGAAGATTGCTTACCTCTTCACCTGTTCCTTGCATGATCTCCAGAGGAATAGCGTAGATTTTGTTGTGCATTTCAACCATTCGCCTTTTGCCACTACGGATTTTTACAAGTAGAACACGGAAGTTGGTTCCTCCAAGATCAAGGGCCACAAAATCCCCATTTTCTGTTAACAAATGTTGAAGAAATTTAACATTTTTTTGATGCTTACTTAATGTTGATGCATGATTTTTATTTGAAATATAAAAACATACCAGTACATAAGAATAAAAAGAACCCAGAGCAGGAGTCGGCCAATAAGCCCCTTGAACCAGCTCCATCATTGAATAAAATCAATCTTGGTCTCAATACCACTTTGCTGATTTCTTTCCCCCCATGCCCCTTATTGCCACTGTAGTTAAATGTCTGACAGTCCCTGCCTAGTTTATATTCATAGATGCAGATCTATATACATATATATAAATGCAGAAAATGCTTTCAAAGATGGCGCCGGAGAGAAGTGACATTTTGTGTGCAGCTACCAAGGGAATTATAAAATATTCCCATTTCCAACTACTACAGCTGAAATCTGCAGCCACAGAGACTGTCATTAAACAAAAACTAACAATCTTAAGAACTCGGGACTCCAGACCACCCAGGGAGTGAGCGCAGCCGCTGGAAACTCAGGGAACTTCTCCACTGTCTCAGGAAACGTGGCTGTCGGGGAGGGTTCCAGGTAAAACAGAAACGCAGGGCCCTAAGGCCACATAGCTGCCCCCACCGTCCCCCCCCCCCCCCCCCCCATCGTCCTAGCTAACGTACAGCCTCTGGAAAATAAAACTGAAGACTCCAGAGCAAGACTGCAGCACCAGAGGGACATCAGGGACTGTTGTGTACTCTGCTTCACAGAGACATGGCTCACTCCCAGCACTCCAGACACAGCGCCACTATCCACTGCATGGACCAGGCGGCGGCATCAAGTAAAGGCAGAGGCGGTGGCGTTTGCTTCGTGATTAACTCTTTGTGGTGCACAGACTGTCTCAGTCCTGCTCCCCTGACCTGGAACATCTGGCGGTCAAGTGTCATCCGTTCTATCAGCCGAGGGAGTTCTCCGCCATCATCCTGGTAGGGGTGTACATTCCACCCCTGGCAAACGGGGAGCTGAGTGCCGTGATAACAGTCACGAGACAGCGCACCCTGATGCCTTCCCAATCATTGCGGGGGACTTCAACCAGGCCGACTTGAAGAAGTCTCTGACAAACTACCGCCAACATGTCACCTGCAGAACCAGAGGAGCCAACACACTCGATCACTGTTGCACCACCATCAAGAATGCCCACTGTGTCACCCTGTGCCTGCACTTTGGCAAGTCCAATCACCTGGCTGCACTTCTACTCCCGACATATAGGCAGAGACTGAGGACCGAGCACCAGTGGGGAGGACCACGAAGGTATGGTCAAGGGAGGCAAAGGGCCATTTACAGGACTGCTTTGAATCAGTGGACTGGACCGTATTCAGGGATTCATCTTCGGATCTGGATGAATATGTCACAGTCATCACCGACTTCATCAAGATCTGCATGGATGAGTGTGTGCCGTCGAGAACATACTGAGTTTTCCCAAACCAGAAGCCCTGGATGAACCAGGAGATTTGCAGTCTGCTGAGGACTAGATCTGTGGCATTCAAGACCGGCGATCCAGAACCCTACAAGAAGTCCAGTTACGACCTACAGAAGGCCATCGTGAAAATGAAAAGGCAATTCTGTTTGAAATTAGAGACACAATCGGATGCACAACAGCTGTGGCAGGGTTTGCACGCCATTACTTCCTCTAAGGCGAAACCCAACAGCATAAATGGTAGTGATGCTTTACTCCCCGATTAACTCAATGCCTTTTATGCACGCTTTGAAAGGGAGAATAACACTACACCTGTGTGAATCCCCACAGCATTTGGCGACCTTGTGATTTTTGTCTCAGAGGTCGAAGTCAGAACATCCTTCAAGAGAGTGACCGCTCCTAAGGTGTCCCCCTCCAATCCCCTTTAAATCTTTTACCCCTTAAAATCTATGTCCTCTAGTTTATTCATCTTTGGTGAGGGGAAAAGATTCCAGCAGTCTACTCTATCCATACCCCACATGACTTTATATCCTCAATCAGGTTTCCTCTTGACCTCCTCTGCTCCGGAGAAGACAGACCTATCCTCACTGGTCTCCCCTCATAACTGAACTGCAACATCCTGGTGAATCTCGTCTGCACGCTCCCCAGCACTATTCACATCCTTCCCACAGTGTGGTGACCAGAAGTTTATGAAGTCGGAGCATAACCTCCCTGTAGACTCTTGGAAGGTGGGATATGTGGGCACACCCCCTCTTTATCCTCTTCCTATGAAACCCATGCAGTCACAGAGAGAACATGCAAACTCCACACAGACAGCAACCGAGATCGGTATGGAATCTGGGTCACTGGAGCTGAGGCAGCAGCTCCACCACTGCCACTGTGTCTATCTTTGGTTCTTGCAGGCAACGGGCAAGCGCACACAGGGACTCTTTTAACGTAGCACATTATCGAATGCTCATAATTTTCAAAAGTGTTGCACAGCTAATGAATTAGCTTAATGCTTTACAGCGGCAGTGACCCGGGTTCAATTCCAGCCACTGTAAGGAGTTTGTACATTCTCCCCGTGTCTGCGTGGGTTTCCTCCCACGTTCCAAAGACGTACGGGTTAGGAAGTAGCGGGCATGCTACATTGGCGCCAGGAACGTGGCGACACTTGCGGGCTGTCCCCGAACACTCTATGCAAAAAGAAGCATTTCACTGTGTGTTTTGATGTACATGTGTCTAATCAAGATATCTTAAAAGGGACCAAGTCACAAAGACAGGTGGTGGTAGAAAGTTGCGAGGACCTTGTAATGGGATATAAATGAGTCAGCAAGGAGAACAACACAGTAGTGCCCATGGCAAAGAGAAAGTCGAAACACGTCAGTACGTCTCACCCACAATCAAGTTTGCATTCCTTGCCTGTGGTATCCAACAGCCTCTATACTGCAGTGCCTTACAGCACACACCTCAATCCTGCTGTCACTGTGATTGGAGCACTGTAAAAAAGTGACCCCCTGGTTTCTAAACCAGAAAAATGTGACCTAATTTCAGCTGGGGGCACACCAGTAACATGCTGTCATCCAGCATATCCTAGGCACCTAATGCCCTGTGTGCGCTAGTATGTAACGTGTATAGAAATGCCAGGTGTAATCTGGACACAGACCGGTAGCGTGGTTTTTCACCCAAAACATTAAACTTTATGCACTGTTACATGTGGAGAATTTGTACCCCGAGGTTCAAACCTATACAAGATTTTTAGTAAGACCTATAGGCAAGTAATCAGTGAGATGAATAGACACAGTAACATCGTTGATAAGGTTATTTTTAATTTATGTTTATTATTTCTCTGAATGCTGCCATTAGTATTGCTGAAGGGAATAATTTGTTGTGGGGAGGCTCACTGTGGGTCCGAGAGCTAAGGGAATATCCAGCTGGGATTTGTTGCCAGTGCTCTGTGAGAACACTGGCAGGGTGATATCATCTCTCTACTCTAAGAAGAAGTGGGGATGGGAGTCTGTACAGCTTGATTTTGTACATATATGCAATGCTTTCTGGTGAAAGAATGAAATAATCACAGCCAGATAGATTTGCCCTTGTCTGCTTTGGGAGTGAATCAGAGAAGCCACCAGGGGAGGCTTAAGGTGATTCAGCCTGAAGACTTGGAACAGCTGGATGGAGTTGAAGCTCAAAGGGAGGAAGGGTGTGGGTGAAATAAACTAAATCAGGAGTGCCTGCACATTGGACGTTTCCTTCTGATTATTTTTATAATGGTATTTCCACGGAAAAATAAATGGGAACAGTTTCTAAAAAATAAGAGGATGGCAGATCTTGTGAACTCATGTTGGTACACTCAATCCCGCAGGATAATCTTAGTACCCAGTTCCAGAACCTCCCCTGGTGGCTTCTCTGACTCACTCCCAAAGCAGACGAGGGCAAATCTGTCCGGCCTTGATTATTTCATCAGAAAGCATTGCATATATGAACAAAATCAAGCTGTACTGACTCCCATCCCCACTTCTTCTTGGAGTAGAGAGATGATATCACCCTGCCAGTGTTCTCACAGAGCACTGGCAACAAATCCCAGTGAGCACAGGAATATTGCCAGGATATTACTGGAGTTTCACAAATAAATAGGTGTTTATGACTTGATTGACTCATTCAACTTTCCAGTTTTCATGTTGGAGTAATTTCTCTCTTCATCCCACTCAACCATAAACAAATACAGAGAATGATACACAGAAGACTAGTCTACCCCTCAGATGTTTAAAGCAGCTGCTTAGGCTTGGCATTAATTTCACAGATAATTTAACACTTGTATTTATCCTCCAGTAGTAAAACAGGAGGCAGGTTGCTCAGCCTTGACCATAGCAAGCACTGAAGGTAGAGTATAATGTGTAACTTGGTACCTGTCCCATCTGGGGTGCTGCGAACGAAGGTGGGTAACATTTTCACTGTGGCAGTGTCATGAGTTTTCTTCTGCAAGCCCACCTCCATCTCCTTCCTCATCCTCCTCTTCACCTCAAACAGCTGCTCTTGCGTGAGGGTGAAGGACGCCAATGTTTTGTCCATTTCCTTGCGCTGTGACAACAGTCTCTCGGCCACTGCTGTCACCATGGCAGCCCCTTTCCCACTGCCACTCTCCGAAAGGAGGAATCGGACTTCACAGTCAGGAACCAAGCGCCTCACTGTCTTCTGGAGACGTCTGGCAAACCTGCAAGAGACATCAAACTGTGGGAATTCTCCTGTGCAGCAGAGTGGTGGGAGGTTACCCAAACAACAGCTTCAAAAGAAAGATGCGTAGAGCTGCCCGAGTAAATTTACACAGTGCAGGTTCCAGCTTTGGTTCCTGCGCTGAGCTGCACCGGATACCTGCTGAAAATAGTAGTTCAGAACTGTGATTATCATGCGAGATAGTCATGGGGTTTGTCTGGCTAGTTGAAGCTTGTCCTGTTTGCAGCGTTTCTATGTTCATTTGTTACAAGATATTTCTAAAAGGAACACATTGCCAGAGAGAGGATTCATTATACAGTAACAGTAATTCAGTCAAGACACTTGGCATCTTGTTGAGTACAATCAGAGACTCCAGATTACTAACTATTTACACATACAAGTTTTGCTGATTCTTTGCACAGTGTGAAGGAGGAACCAGCTGCTTCTGAACAATGTGTTCAGTCCGACAGGTAGTTACTCCCACTGTGACTGACAGTTATTCCTATCCTAGAAGTCCCAGTAAATAATTCTGAAGATATTTCAGGAGCTAAGTGTGTCCAGGTTGCCTTTGCAGCAGGATGCCAGAAATATTTAGTTCACTGGGACACTTGCTGCAAAACTTCACTGGTGCCCAAGGTGTCTGGCAGAAAACAATGGGTGCGATAAATTTTCCTGTATGATAATGCACTGGGTAGTCATGGCTGAGAGGCCGGACTCTAGGGAGCAGGCCCGTGCTCTGGTGGAGAGCACCTGGAGAGAAAAGGGGATCCACATTTCTTTGTGCTGTGTCATGTAGTGAGGGGCAACGAGACATTGAGGGATTGTACCTCAACATGGTGAGAGAGGAGAAAAATGACAGGCTTCTATTGGGGGCCTGAGCACATCACTGGGCTGGGAATTCGAGGTGGGGGGGGGGGGGGGGGGGGGGTGGAAGGTGGAACTCAGGGCCTGGGGCTGCAGTTTGGGGAGCTGGGGTCTGGGCTTCAGAGTAACTGAGGTCAGGATGGAGATCGGGACAGGTGTGTGGGGGGGTGGGTTGCCCCAGAGGATGAAAGGTAACTGCAGGCTTACCTGATAGGGGTCCCAGACTAGTGCTGCTGGGAAGACCAGGGTGTCCCGGGAGTGTCCAATGATGGTCACTCCTGGGACATGGTCCAGTTCCCCTGCAATACTCCAGACAGGGAAATGATGTCATCCATCGCACCCTGAAAAGGAAATCGCATCAGAGGCACAAGAGTAACTCGGGCCTGGAAGTACCTGGTCGAATAGCTGGAAAGACGTGAAACAACCCAGAAACTGTCCATTCTGCTTTCACTCCAGAAAAGTAAAATTCACTTGCAATCACATAACACTGAAAAATACAGCATTAAGCAATGGAATTTCTGGACATATACGAGATATTCACAGGTCAAAATCCACCTTTTACTTTTTTCTTTGAGGCAATTGATAGGAAAAACGTAGAACAGTGCAGCACAGGAACAGACACTTTGACCCATGATATCTGTGCTGACCATGATGCCTTGTTAAACTAAACCTATCTGCCTGCATGTGATCCATATCTCTCCATTCCCTGAATGTTCATGTGCCTGCCTAAAGGCCTCAAACACCACTATCGTGTCTGCTTCCACCACCACCCCTGGCTCTAGGCACCCACCACTGTGTAAAAAAAACTTGCCTTGCACATCTCCCTTAAACTTTCTCATTCTCACCTTAAAGCTATGTCCTCTAATATTTGACATTTCTACCTAGGAGAAAGACCCTATTTACCCTATCAAATGCACCTCATTATTTTAAAAACCTCTATCAAATTGCCCCTCAGTCTCTGATGCTCCGGAGAAAACAATTCAAATTTGTCCAATATCTCCTTATCGCTCTCTAATCCAAGCAGCATCCTGGTGAACTTCTTCTGCACCCTCACCAAAGCCTCCATATCCTTCCTGTAATGCAGTGAGCAGAACTGCACACTGTACTCCAAATAGAACAATACAGCACAATACAGGCCCTTCAGCCTACCGTGTTGTGCTGACCTTTAAACCACGCCTAAGACTATCTAACCCCTTCCTCCCACATATCCCCCTATTTTAAATTCCTCCATATGCTTATCTAACAACCTCTTGAACTTGACCAACGTATCTGCCTCCACCACCACCCCAGGCAGTGCATTCCATGCACCGACCACTCTCTGCATGAAAAACCTCCCTCTGATATCTCCCTTGAACCTCCCACCCATTACCTTAAAGCCATGCCCTCTCGTATTGAGCACTGGTGCCCTGGGAAAGAGGTGCTGGCTGTCCACTCTATCTATTCCTCTTAATATCTTGTATACCTCTATCATGTCTCCCCTCATCCTCCTTCTCTCCAATGAGTAAAGCCCTAGCTCCCTTAGTCTCTCCTTATAAGCCATACTCTCCAATCCAGGCAGCATCCTGGTAAATCTCCTCTGCACCCTTTCTAACGCTTCCACATCCTTCCTATAATGAGGCGACCAGAACTCTAAGTGTGGTCTAACCAGAGTTTTGTAGAGCTGCATCATTACCTCGTGGCTCCTAAACTCGATCCCACGACTTATGAAAGCTAACATCCCATAAGCTTTCTTAACTACCCTATTCATCTGAGAGTCAACTTTCAGTGAGCTGTGGATATGAACCCCCAGATCTCTCTGCTCCTCCACACTACCCATTAACCTTGTGCTCCGCCTTGGAGTTTGTCCTTCCAAAGTGTACCACCTCACACTTCTCCAGATTGAACTCCATCTGCCACTTCTCAGCCCAGCTCCGCATCCTATCAATATCCCTCTGCAAGCTTCGACAGTCCTCTACACCATCCACAACACCACCGCACTCCTCAAACAAAACAATAAAACAGTGGTTTTTGTGTCCCATACATTTGACAAGTGGAAGAGCGTCAAAATGCCAGAGCGTCAAAATGCCAGGTCTTTTAGGTTTAAACTAATGTGTTCTAATTTAATAAAAGGAGGACAAATAAAAAAAACTAACACAGAAAGAATTTCTACCCATTGTTAGTTTTTTTTACATGCTTTTTGTTAAATTAAATCACTCATTTGTTTAAATCTAAAAACTTAGATCTTGATGTAAAACCTTTTATAACATACAGGGGGAGTCAATAATCTTCATTGGAAATAATAGAGAGCAAATGGAATCAGTCCAAATACAGAGCCCTGCATTTAGACAGAGTACTTATCACTGAGAAGAGAGAGAATTCTTTACTCACAGACCCATGAGCCTTTGAAGTTCTCCACCCCAGAGAATACTTGATTTCGGTCGATGAGCACATTCAACACAGAAATCAATGGATTTTCAACACCAAGAGAATGAAAGAATGGAGGAGAGAAAGGGAGGGGTAGCAGACAAAATAGATAGTGGGGGAGACTCTGGGGAATGTGGTCAGCCTATCATCTATTTTGTATTTAAATAAGAGCGTTGGGAGTAATAACCCTAATAAATCAATCTATTTATTTTTCTGCAGACCAGGTGTAATTTGGTTCATTCTCTCTATAAAATAAAACACTGCATTTATACTTATAAATGAGTAGGAAGGATAAAATTAATTTAATGCTGATTATTCAAATTTGTGAAAGATTGTACCTTTTATTGATTCTGCCATGGGTTGGGTTTAGGCCTAGGCCTGAGCAGTTGTGAAGGAACGTAGCGTGTTTGATGTGCTCTTTTTTCAGTTCAGTGCAGGCTGATACCGCAAGAGCTGATTAATGGAACCTTAAATCATTGTAGGCTCACACTTAACCCAGATACCTTTTCTACATTGCTTTTACTACATTCCCAATTTACACATGCACCAAGATATAGGTTCCTGTCTGATTTGCAGGATGGGTTGAAGGTTTCTGGGTTCAGAAGGGTCCCCATAATTTTACCATGTTTGACCAGTAACGAAGTATTTCAGTTACAAGAACTAAAAGCTGAAGAAATTAAGCTGAGGTCGAAGAATGTTCTAGTTCTGTCCTGGATGAGAGGCAGGAGCCACAAAAGCTCCTCTGTCATTGGACAACTCTGGGAGGTTGTCAGTACTAACTGCTGAGAAGGAAGTTGTCAAAGAAAAGTCCGAGACGACTGTTAGTTAATTGATAACGGTTCAACGAGTGCGCAAAATGGATTTGTCCTTGCATTTGTGAACCAAAAGCCGCCCTAGTTATATGAAAGCAGCTTGTTTTATTTACTCAGATAAGAGTCTATTTAAAAAGTGGAGGAAACAAAATTAATGACAGAAACTACAGCAACTTCTCCCAATAAAAAGAGTAATTCCACCAGAGAAATGCAGTGAGTGCAGTATAGTTACACATACATTATGTGCACAAAATTTATCTTAGCCACCTGCAGTAATGCAGTCATCAGGCATGGGTGTAAGTGAAACCTTTCCCATTCTGTCTGGGTACAATGTCCACAGTCCACCGGCATTAACAGCACTTGGTAAGACAAGACTTCTGCTACTTAGCTTTCAATTCTTAAAATTGGCAGCTGAGAACCCTCATGAAATCAGGCCACCCTCTCAAACCAGGTGGGTCCCTGCTTCTGAAACCTGTACCCAATTTGGAAGCGGCAGGATTGCATAATGTGATTGCAGAGACTTACTGTGGGTGCATCTTGTAGAGCGATCCATCCATTCCCACTGTGGTCCGAAGCCGTGGCACTCCCTTGTTATCTTTAAGTCGGTTCAGGATAGCTCCAAGAGCAGCAGCGCACAGGTTGGCTGAGCGGAAAGAAACAATTGTACAAACATGTTGTACGGCAATGCAATCCTCCTCCGATGGCTCAAGGCCCAGGCGCATTAGGATTTCTCTGGCCTTCACCAAACCTCCTTTGCTTCTGCAAAACAAAGACGGGTCACTGGAACACCTCAAGTGTTGGGGAACTAGACAGTGATTTGGAAATATGGCCATTGAAACTTCTGAAATTTCAGATTGTGCAACTACATTGTCCAGGATTGTGTTTCATTTCATTAAATACTTTCTGACCAACAGACCGCAATCAGTGAGGATAGGCAACAAAACCTCCAGCATGATTATTCTCAACACTGGTGCCCCACGAGGCTGCGTCCTCAGCCCTCCACTCTACTCCCTCTACTCTACTCATGACTGTGTGGCCAGATTCTGCTCTAACTCCATCTACAAGTTTGCAGTGGGCCGTATCTCAAACAACAATGAGTCGGAGCATAGGAAGGAGATGACAACAAACCTTTCCCTCAATGTCAGTAAAACAAAAGAGCTGGTCATTGACCTCAGGAAGTGGGGCGGAATACATGCCACTGTATGTACCAATGATGTTCTATATTCTATAAAATATCTATGTTCTATAAAAATAGAGGGCTATAGGTAAGCCTAGTAACTTCTGAGGTGGGGACATGTTCGGCACAGCTTTGTGGGCCGAAGGGCCTGAATTGTGCCGTAGGTTTTCTATGATGCTGAGGTGGAGATGATTGAGAGCTTCAAGTTTTTCGATGTAAACATCACCAGTAGCTTGTCCTGGTCCAACCACGTAGATGCCACAGCCAAGACAGCTCTACTTCCTCAGGAGGCTAAAGAAATTTGGCATGTCCCCTTTGACACTCACCAGCTTTTATCAATGTACCATAGAAAGCATCCTATCTGGATGCATCACAGCTTGGTATGGCAACTGCTCTGCCCAGGACCACAAGAAACTGCAGAGAGTTGTGGACACAGCCCAGTGCATCATGGAAACAGCCTCCCCTCCACGGACTCTGTCTTTACCTTTCACTGCCTTGGTGAAACAGCCAGCATAATCAAAGACCCCACCAACCTGGGTCATTCTCTCTTCTCTCCTCTCCCATCAGGCAGAAGGTACAGGAGCCTGAGAGCACATACCACCAGGCTCAAGGACAGCTTCTATCCCACAGTGATAAGACTATTGAACAGTTCCCTTATACGATGTGATGGACTCTTGACCTAACAATCTACCTTGTTTGACCTTGCACCTTATTGTCTACCTGCAATACACTTCCTTGTAGCTGTGGCTCTTTACTCTGTATTCTGTTATTGTTTTTTTTACCCTGTATTACTTCAATGCACTGTGTACTAACTCAATGTATCTGCACTGTGTAATGAATTGATCTGTACGAACGGTATGCAAGACAAATTTTTCACTGTACCTCGGTACAAGTGATAATAATAAACCAATACCAATACTTTCCATTTCAATAATTCCTGAAAACTCCCTTAATATCCCCAATACCTTTTACATGTAGGGGATCTGCTCCAAATGTATCAGCCTCACCCACAAGGGAATCACCGAGCAGCAAGTTCCAAACCTGATGGGGCCAGAGGGAAGGCTCTCAATAGCTGTCTGATCTCACTCTGATGGAGACATAATCAGTTTGCTGCTGAATATCAAAGCAAGGCAGACTCAGGCTCCTTACCAACAAATCCGTCTGTATACTCTCCCTCACCTTGCTTGGAAACTCAGCCACTTGGTGAAGAGGAAGAGAGCTTCCTATTCCCGTGGAGCCATGACACAGGATGAATTGGAAGGTGAAGAATTACTTCCGGATTTTATCCATACTGTTTAAAACCAAGAATATGTTAGGAAGGGACCGTGTTATGGAATTAATATTATTCAAAGCATTACTTACTTCTCAATGGCAGATACATGCTTTGTTTCCAATTTGCCTTTGGTAAGAAGCTCTGGTGTGATGTTTCCTTCAAAAAGCAGCCCTTCCTTTGCCATCTTTACAAGAATGAGCCTTACGAGTTCTCCCATGTACATCCCGCTGATCAGTTTCTCAAACCTGTAAATTGTACATCCATGAGCTTTCACATCATGCCTCCTAACCATTCAACAACAGCTTCTCCTGTGCCTGGCCACTAGTTATCTAAATTCATTATTCTTGCAGTAGTCATTGTGGAGAAATCATTTGCTTTTGTGCTGGTGGTATCCAGCTTGCTCCTGTACCTGCAGATTGGGTACTGACAGATTATAAACAAAAACAACCATTGAGATGAAAAGGACAAATTAAAAAGCACACTTCTCTATTCTTGTGGAAGGTTTACTCTTGTCTCTTTCCTAAAATATCAACTGTCTCTCCCTTCACAGACACTGCTTGACTGCTGAGTATTACAAGCTTCTCATGTCTCCTTTCCAGTTCTGACAACGGGTCTCCAACCTGAAGGGTTGACTCCATTGCTCTTCCCACATGCTGCTCGACCTGATTGAGTTCCTCCAGCAGATTGTTTGTTTATCTCTTCCCACATGACTTGCTGAGTATTTCCCGCATTTTCTGGTTTTGTTTTAGATTTCCAGCATCTGCATTTTTTTCTTATTTTCACCAACTGTATTATCTTTCTTGTTTCAAATTTCCCACAACTGCAATACTCCTAGTAGGAGTATCTAAAAATGTTTCTTATCAGGCAGAAACAGGAAAACTGTATTTTCTACACAATTGGTATCATCTCAGGATATCCGAGAGTAGGGTCCAGTCTGCACTGTCTTGAAGAGGCAGAATCAAAAGTGGGGCTAACTGTCCCTGACCAGCATCATCCCATCTCCACACACCTAGGCATCAATGGGAAAACAATGGGAGATGAGGCAAGTGACATCCTGATGAGTTATACTGATGCAAAATGCTGGAAAGTTCCATGAGCAGCTTTTCATTTAATAAATAAGTGTAAAAGTGAGACTTACAATTGTTTCCCAGGATTGAGGGAACCACGATCCAACTCCCGATCAAATTCTGTTCTGATGTCTTCCAACGAGCCGTCATCGCCGAATGCTCCCCACTCTGTGTTAATGCACATCCGTCCTTCGTCACCTTCCACCAAGTCTATGTGCCTCAGCTCCTCCATGTAACAGGCATTAGTTCCAGTACCTGGGTGCAGATTAAGACAGATGGTTAATAGCTCAGCCACAGCTATTTTTCATATAAATGAAAGTTCCATGCTCCCTGTAAAGTCAGGTTATGATCATTTGCTCTCCAGTACTTAGGTCCCACTCCCCAGCAGGATGCTGCATGCACCTGGTAGTGAGTTCACACTCAGGAACTGGTAGTAAGATCACACTCCGAGGGACCCGAGTGGAACAGTGTACACATGGTGGCAAGTACATGCGATGGCGCACACACGTGGTGAAGGGTACACATTCAGAGACTCCTGAGGTGGACAATGCACGCACGCCTGAGGCGGGCGAGTACACACGCCTGGGGTGGGAGAGTATTGCTATTGGTTTATTATTGTCACTTGTACCGAGGTACAGTGAAAAACTTGTCTTGCATACCAATCGTACAGGTCAATTCATTACACAGTGCAGTTACATTGGGTTAATACAGAGTGCATTGATGTAGTACAGGTAAAAACAATTTGGGGCGGGCAAGTACACATGCCTGGGGTGGGTGAGTACACACTCTTGAGGTGATTTTAATGCAGGGCAATGTGAGGGTGTGACTGCCCCAATTTACCTGCTAATATTACTTTGCTTTAGATAAGCCCTGACTCTCACGTCTTGCAATGTGTTCCCCAGCTAACACTGGCCCAGAAATCACTCAGGACTTCACAATATGTACGATTCATTACTTATAGCAGTACTTCAGCACAACAGTGGAGACGAAAATGATTACAATTTTTTTTTACCAATAATAAGGCCAACTTCACAGCGCTGGTCATCAAATCCACAGGTCATCATGGTACCCACAGTGTCATTCACCACAGCCATAATATCTACGTCATAGCCCTTGGGAGGAAAGAAAATATTTCTCAGTGATAAAGATGAATGATAGTCCAAGAAATAAAGAAATTTCTAGATAAACTGGAAGAGGTGAGGGATGATGGTGCATTGGTTCAGGTCACAGATTCAGAGTCATACAGCATGGAAACAGGCCTTTCAGCCCAACTGGTCCATGCCATCCAAGATTCCCATCCAAGCTGGTCCCACTTGCCAGCGTTTGGTCCACATCCTTCTAAATTGTTCCTACCCATGCACCTGTCCAACTGTCTTTTAAAAGTCGTCATTGTACCTTTCTCAACCACTTCCTCTGGTAGCTCATTCCATATACGTACCACCCGCTATGTTAAAAGTTGTCCCTCAAGTTCCTATTAAATCTATCCCCTCTTGTCTACCAACCTGCCCTCATTGACTTTCTTCATCACTTCAAAAAACTCACTCACATTTGTAAGACAGGACCTCCCAAGCACAAAGCCATGCTGACTACCCTTAATCAACTCCAGATGTATGTACACCTTATCTTTCAGAATCCCCTCCAGTAACTTACCTATCACAGACATTAGGTTTACTGGTCTATGGCTCCCAGGTTTTTCTTTGCAGCCCTTCTTAAATAAAGGCACAACATTCGCTACCCTCCAGTCTTCCGGCACCTTTGGCCAATCTGGTGCTGGTTTTCACTTAGTGTACATGGAGACAGGAGGCCTCCCTGTAGCCACAACCCTTGTTCCCGTAGGCTTGGACCAGAAGAACTGACAGCAAATCTAAATCAGTGCAAATATGAAACACACAGCTCTGAGTGTCAGTGGATCCTAAAACCCCACTCCTAGGTGACCCTTGACAGCTCCCAACTGTCAATGGCTTTGGAATTACTTTTAAATCTCTCTGGACAGTCAGAGAGATTCAAAAACAATTCAAACAGGTTAAAAGAGAAAAGACATCCTTTTCTATGTCTATAAAAGACATCCTTTCATAGATGTCGTGCTCGGACCTGATTACTGTACGTGCTCAGACCCGATTACAGTACTCCAGATGTGGCTTGTCCAATACTTTGTGAAGCTGCAACATATTTACCACCTTCTGGTCCTCCATGGGGTGCTGCCCTCCCGCAAAGGTCACCATCCCATTAGCATTTTTGAATATTTCTGTATCTGTCCATGTCATTTTAATGAAGCACACACCCAATACCTTACCCTCTGGAACTTCACTGCTTTTAGCTTTTCACCATTTGGAAAAGCTAAAGTGTGTGAACTCACATGTGGCTATATTGACATCCATTTGCCACTTTTATTCCCCATTCAATTAATCTAATAATATTTCTTTTTAATTTTATGTTTACAACCTCACTACTCACATTCTGCCTATATTTCCATCATCAATAAAACTAGATATGTGGCCTTCTGTCCCTTTGCCTAAATCGTTGATAACACTGATATAAAGCACCAGCACAAATTCTTGTGGGATGCCACTTGCACATTTGCCACATCTTGCACATATCAGTGCCTGTCCAATACCCTCCTTTCAGCCTCCTACTACTTTGCCAATTTCTCAGCCACATCAATTGTCTGTTTTCAATTCTTCATTGCCAGTGACGTTTCACAAGGGGTTACCATGCCTTGCTCTTCTCTAGCTTCCTTCACCTAGTACCCTTCCAAAGGGCTTTCCAAACATAAAGTAATCCCATCCCATTCTCCACACAGAAGAGAAAGAATGCATCTCTGCCTGACAGATCTTGTTGTTTAATGAAGCAGGTTGCTAACTTAAGTAAGAGCAGACAATGCAGGAAACACTCAGCACATCAGGTAGCATCAATGGAAAGAGAAAAATGACCCAGTTTTTCTGTCTCCACAGACGTTGCCTGACTTGCTGGACATTCTCCTCTATTTCAGATTTCCAGCAACTGCCTTGCTTTTTTTTTGTCTCCTTGTTCTCCAACATTCCCTCTAATTACACCTCCTCTAGACAGACAAGCTGCCATGAACAAACCTTCGTCACTCTCCCTCAATTGGCACCAATCCATGTCATTCATTCCACCTGAAACATTAATTCTGTTTCTCTCTCCACAGTTGCTGCATGATCTATTGACTGTTTCCAGAATTTTGTTCTTACTTCAGATTTCTAGAATCTGCAGTTATTTTGGTTTTCCTTTATGTAGTGCATTCCAGCATGCAGACCAATAAAGATACAGCACAGGTGGTGGATGCAACAAAAAGGAGATTTCTAGCACAGGGGTGGCACTGCTGTGGGCAGACAAACTGAAGGTGAGTCCCGGAACAGGTACAGATGGGACCTGTAGGGTCAGTCATTCACACAAATATCTGGAGAATATTGTGCCAAAATACAGAGAGACTGGAGACCTCCTTTGGATGTTAGGCTCTTTTTTGCTTTTCTCCCCCTAATTATAGAAAGGATTTAACATGTGTTCTTTACATAATATGGAATGTGTACTTCCTGTGTCCATGTGATCAGCTGCTCTCCATATATATCTGTTGTCCACCAGTACAGTATTACATGGCACAGGAAGGATGCATGTCTTAATGTTCTTTTAATAAAGCACCATTTCCAACTCCTTAGAAAGCAATATTGAAATAGGGGCAATACTTTTCACCAGAGAGGAGATTCTCTATACAATAACAAAGTTGACAAATTTCAAACTGTTTGAGTTAACATGAAGTATAATAAATATTTGCAGAGGCTCCAAGACTCACTCATAGAGTCCCCTTATATATTTTACCTTTCACCCTAAACCTATGACCTCTAGTTCTGGTCTCACCCAACCTTAGGGGTAAAACCCTGCATACATTCACCTTATCTATACTCATAATTTTATATACCTCTGTAAGATCTCCCCTCATTCTCCTGCATTCCAGGGAAAAAAGTCCCAACCTATTCAACCTTTCCCTATAACTCAGGTCCTCAAGTCCCGGCAACATCCTTGTAAATTTTCTCTGCACTCTTTCAAGCTTATAGAACAAGTCCTTCGGCCCACAATGTTGTGCCAACATAGCTAATCCCTCCTACCTACAGAATGCCCATATCCCTCTATTTTCCTCTCATTCATGTGCCAAAAATGTACCCCTCACATCTGTTCTGAACGTACCTTCTCTCACCTTAAATGCACACCTTTTAAAAGCTCAGTTACTGCTACTCAGGTAATTTTGCAATCCACTCTGCACCAGAAAGGAGCTGGTAACAGCCCAAGGATCAATATGCAGCCATTGGATTTTTATCACATTATCTTTCCTGTAGGTAGCTGACTAGAACTGCACAAATTCGGCCTCACCAACATCTTGTACAACTTCAACATAGCATCCCAACTCCTGTACTCAATGCCCTGATTTATGAAGGCCAAAGTGCCAACAGCTCTCCTTATAACCCTATCCACCTGTGATGCCACTTTCAAGGAAGAATGGATCTGTATTCCCAGGTCCCTCTGTTCTACCGCACACCTCAGAGCCCTACCATTCACTGTGCAAGTCTTACCCTGGTTTGTCCTCCCAAAGTGCAACACCTCACACTTGTCTGCATTAAATTCCATCTGCCATTTTTCAGCCCATTTTCCTAGCTGGTCAAGATCACACTACAAACTCTGATAGCCTTCCTCGCTATCCACTATGCCCCCAAACTTGGTGTCATCCACAAATTTGCTGATCCAGTTTACCACATTATCATCTAAATCATTAATATATATGATAAACAACAATGGACCCAGCACCGATCTCTGCGGAACACCATCAGTCACAGGCCTCCAGTCAGAGAGACAACCATCTACTACCACTTTCTGGTTTCTCCCGCTGAGCCAATGTTGAATCCAATTGGCTACTTCATCCTGAATTCCAAGCGACTTAACCTTCTGGAGCAGCCTCTCATGCGGGACTTTGTCAAAGGCCTTGTTAAAGTCCATGTCGACAACGTCCACCGCCTTTCTCTCATCAACCTTCTTGGTAACCTCCTCAAAAAACTCTAAGATTGGTTAGACATGACCTACCAGGCACAAAACCATATTGACTATCCCTAATCAGGCCCTGTCTATCATATGCCCTGTCCCTTAGAATACCTTCCAGTAACTTACCCATGACTGATGTCAGGATCACTGGCCTATAATTTCCCAGTTTATTCTTAGAGACTTTCTTGAACAACGGAAAAATATTAGCTATCCTCCAGTCCTCCAGCACCTCACCCGTAGCTAAGGACGTTTTAAATATCTCTGCCAGGGCCACTGCAATTTCTGCACTAGCTTCCCACAAGGTCCGAGGGGATACCTTGTCAGACCCTGGGGGTTTATCCACCTTCATTCGCCTCAAGACAACCAGCACCTCCTCTTCTGTAATCTGGATATGGTCCATGACCTCACTACCCTCTTACCTCAGTTCTATAGTCTCTGTGTCTGTCTCCAGAGTTAAAACAGATGCAAAATATTCATTTAAGATCTCCCGCATCTCCATGCATAGATGACCACGCTGATCTTCAAGAGGACCAATTTTATCCCTTGCAACCCTTTTGCTCTTAGTATAGCTATAGAAACCCTTGGGATTCTCTTTCACCCTGTCTGCCAGAGCAACCTCATATCCTCTTTTTGCCCTCCTGACTTCTCTTAAGTGTTCTCTTGCATTTCTTATACTCCTCAAGTGCCTCATTTGATCCTAACTGCCTATACCTGATATGTGCCTCTTTCTTTTTCTTTACCAGGGCCTCAATATCCCTCAATAAGCAAGGTTCCCTAAACCTGTTAGCCTTGCCTTTTATTATAACAGGAACATACAGATTCTGTGCTCTCAATATTTCACTTTTGAAAGCCTCCCGCTTACCAAACATCTCTATGCCAGAAAACAGCCTATCCCAATCCACACCTGCCTTCTGATGCCACCAAAATTGGCCTAACTCCAATTTAGAATCTCAACCCAAGGACCAGGCCTAGCCTTCTCCATAATTATCTTGAAACTAATGGAAATATGATCGCTAGATCCAAAGTGTTCTCCTACACACACTTCTGTCACCTGCACTGTCTCATTCCCTAAGAGGAGATCCAGTATCACACTCTCCCTAGTTGGGACCTCTACATATTGATTGAGGAAACCTTCCTGTACACACTTGACAAACTCTATCCCATCCAACCCTTTACAGTATGGGAGTCCTAGTCAATATGTGGAAAGTTGAAATCACCTACTATCACCACCTTATTTTTCTTGCAACTGCCTGCTATCTCTGTACAAATTTGTTCCTCTAAATCCCACTGACTATTGGGAGGTCTATAATATAGTCCCATTAACGTGGTCATCCCTTTCTTATTCCTCAGTTCCACTGATATTGCCTCAGTAGACGAGCCTGCCAGTATGTCCTCTCTGAGCAGTGCCGTGACATTTTCCCTGATGAGTAATGCCACCCCTCCTCCTTTAATACCTCCCCCTCTATCACGTCTAAAACATCAGAACCCTGGAGCATTGAGCTGCCAGTCCTGCCCCTCCTGCAATCAAGTCTCACTAGTGGCTACAACATCATAATTCCACTAACTGATCTATGCTCTAAGTTTACCTGCCTTACCTACGATACTCCTTGCATTGAAATAGACGCATCTCAGAACATTAGTCCCACCATGCTCATCAATCTGTCGATGTCTGTCTTTGCTTCTAGGCTTAACATCTATATTCCCCACAGTCACTCAGCTTGCTGCCCTGCCACTCTAGTTTAAACTCTCCCTGAGCAGCACTAGCTAACTTTCCCCCAAGGATATCGGTCCCCCTCCAGTTCAGGTGCAAACCGTATGTGTTTGTACAGGTCCCACCTGCCCAATGATCCAAAAATCTGAAGCCCTTCCTCCTGCACCATCTCCTTAGCCATATGTTAAACTGCACTAGCTTCCTACTTCTTGTCTCACCAGCACGTGGCACAGGTAGCAATCCTGAGATCACCACCCTGGAGGTTGTGTCTTCTAACTTAGCACCTAACTCGCTTTGCAGGACCATAGAACCATACAGCACAAAACAGGCCCTTCAGCCCACCATGTTGTGCCATCCATCAAACCACCCTCACACTACCTAACCCCTTCCTCCCGCATATCCCTCCATCTCACATTCCTCCATATGCCTATCCAACAAGCTCTTGAACCTGTCCAATGTATCTGCCTCCACCACCACCCCAGGCAGTGCATTCCATGCACCTACCCCTGACATCTCCCCTGAACCTCCCACCCATAACCTTAAAGCCATGCCCTCTCGTCTTGAGCATTGGTGCCCTGGGAAGGAGGCACTGACTGTCTACTCTATCTATTCCTCTCAATATTTTATATACCTCTATCATGTCTCCTCTCATCCTCCTCCTTTCCAGTGAATAAAGCCCTAGCACCTTAAGCCTTTCCTCATATTCAATACCCTCCAATCCAGGCAGCATCCTGGTAAATCTCCTCTGCACCCTCTCCAATGCCTCCACATCCTTCCTATAATGAGGCGACCAGAACTGAACACAGTACTCTAAATGTGGCCTAACTAGAGTTTTGTAAAGCTGCATCATCACCTCGCAGCTCTTAAACTCAATCCTGCGATTTATGAAAGCCAACATCCCATTGGCCTTCTTAACTGCTCTTTCCACCTGTGAGGCAACTTTCAATGAACTGTGAATATGAACCCCCAAATCCCTCTGCTCCTCCACACTGCCAAGTACCTTGCCATTTACCCAGTATTCTGCCCTGGAGTTTGTCCTTCCAAAGTGTACCACCTCACACTTCTCCGGATTGAACTCCATCTGCCACTTGTCAGCCCAGCTCTGCATCCTATCAATATCCCTCTGTAAGCTCCAACAGCCCTCCACACTATCCACAACACCGCCGATCTTAGTGTCGTCCGCAAACTTACTAACCCAGCCCTCCACCCCCTCATCTAAGTCATCTATAAATATCACAAAAAGTAGATGTCCCAGAACCGATCCCTGCGGGACACCACTAGTCACTGCCCTCCAATCCGAGGGCACTCCTTCCACCACAACCCTCTGCTTTCTACATGCAAGCCAATTCCTAATCCACACAGCCAAGCTTCCCTGTATCCCTTGGCCTCGGACCTTCTGAAGAAGCCTACCATGAGGAACCTTATCAAACGCCTTACTAAAATCCATGTAAACCACATCCACCGCACTGCCCTCATCAATCGTCCTGGTCACCTCCTCAAAGAATCCTATCAGGCTTGTGAGGTAAGATCTTCCCTTCACAAAGCCATGCTGGCTGTCCCTAATCAGTCCATGATTCTCTAGGTGTTCATAAATCCTATCCCTTAGAATCCTTTCTAACAGCTTACCCACCACAGACGTGAGACTCACCGGTCTATAATTCCCTGGCCTATCCCTATTACCTTTTTTGAACAAGGGGACAACATTCGCAACCCTCCAATCCTCTGGCACCATCCCCGTGGACAACGAGGACTCAAAGATCCCTACCAACGGTTCAACAAGCTCCTCCCCAGCCTCTCGAAGCAGCCTGGGGAAAATCCCGTCAGGCACTAGAGATTTATCTGTCTTAATATTATTTAACAACTTCAACACATCCTCTCTCTTGATATCTACAACCTCGAGAACATTACCCCTACCAGCACTCCCTTCCGCATCATCGAGAGCCCTCTCCCTGGTGAATACCGAAGAGAAGTACTCACTGAGAACTTCTCCCACTTCCACCGCCTCCACGCAAATTCTCCTACCTTTGTCCTTAATCGGACCTACCTTTACCCTAGCCATCCTCCTACCCTTCACGTACTTGAAAAAGGCCTTTTCATGTCCCCTTCTAGCTCTCCTCAGCCCTTTCTTAAGTTCCTTCCTCGCTACCCTATATTCCTCACGGGCCCTGTCTGAACCTTGCTGCTTATACCTCATGTATGCTACGTTCTTCTCCCTAACAAGTCGTTCCACCTCTCTTGTCACCCACGGTTCCTTCACCCTGCCATTCCTTCTCTGCCTCACCGGGACATATTTATCCCTAACATCCTGCATAAGATCCCTGAACGCGACCACATCTCCATGGTACATTTTCCTTCATAAAGGACATCCCAATTTACACCCCCAAGTTCTCTCCTTATAGTTCGCCCTTCCCCAATTAAAAATCCTCTTGTCCCCTCTGCACCTGTCCCCGTCCATGACAATTTTAAAGGTTATGGAGCAATGGTCACTGTCCCCCAAATGCTCACCCACCAATAGATCCTTCACCTGTCCCAGTTCATTTCCTAAAACTAGATCTAACATGGCATTCCCTCTAGTCAGCCTGTCAACATACTGCATCAGGAATCCCTCCTGGACACTTTTAACAAATTCCGTCCCATCTAAACCGTTGGCACTAAGCAGGTACCAGTCTATATTTGGGAAGTTGAAGTCTCCCATTATAACAACCCTGTTATGTTTGCTTCTCTCCAAACACTGCCTGCCAATCTGCTCCTCTATATCTCTACTGCTACTGGGGGGCCTATAGAATACTCCTAGTAGAGTAACTGCTCCTTTCTTGTTCCTTAATTCCACCCATATGGACTCTAGAGATGATCCTTCTACAACATCCATCTTTTCCACAGCCGTAACAGTGTCCCTGACCAGTATCGCCACCCCTCCTCCTCTTCTCCCCCCTTCCCTATCCTTCTTAAAACACCGAAAACCAGGAATATTCAATATCCACTCCTCTCCTGACGTCAGCCACGTCTCAGTAATAGCCACGATATCATAGTCCCCCATACTTATCCAAGCCCTCAGTTCATCCCCCTTATTCCTGACACTTCTTGCATTTAAGTAAACACACTTCAGTCCATCTACCTTACTACTTTTATAGCCTGTATTCTACTTCTCCTTCCCCAAAGCCTCTCTACCTGTTTGATCTAACTTTTCCCCATCCCCTTCTTCCTCTGACCTACTCCTCCGGTTCCCTTCCCCCTCACAAACTAGTTTAAACCCTCCCGAACCACCCTAGCAAATCTCGCCATAAGGATATTGGCCCCCTTCTGGTTCGGGTGTAACCCGTCCTCTCTGTACAGGTCCCACCTTCCCGAGAAGAGATCCCAATGATCCAGAAATCTAAAACCCTCCCTCCTGCACCAGCTTCTCAGCCACGCATTTATCTGCCACCTCCTCCTATTCCTGCCTTCAGTATCGCGTGGCACTGGCAGCAATCCTGAGATTGCTACCCTTGAGGTCCTGTTCCTCAATTTTCTGCCTAGCTCCCTGAACTCACTCTTCAGGACCACATCCCCCTTCCTATCTATGTCGTTGGTGCCAACATGGACCACAACTTCTGGCTGCTCTCCCTCCCGCTCAAGAATCCTGTGGACCCGATCAGTGACATCCCAGACCCTGGCACCTGGGAGGCAACATACCATCCGGGATTCACGCTCACTGCCACAGAACCTCCTATCTGTTTCCCTGACTATCGAGTCCCCTATCACTACCGCATGTCTCTTTCCCACCCTTCCCTTCTGAGCAACAGTACCAGTCCCAGTGCCAGAGACCTGGTTACTGCAGCTAGGCCCCTGCAGGTCATCCCCCTCAACAGCTTCCAAGGCAGAAAACTTGTTACTGAGGGGAACAGTCTCCAGGGTTCCCTGCTCTGTCTGCCTGCCTGACTTCTTCTTCCTCTTCCTTCCCCTGACAGTCACCATTCTATCTGCCTCCTGAACCTCAGATGTACCTGCTCTAAGGGGGGTGACTGTCACCTGATGGACCGTGTCTACATAACTCTCTCCCTCCCTTATGCTGCGCAGACCTCATCATCCGCCTGACATGTAACTTTGCTTTTCTACCTAGAGATGCTAACTGGCCTGCAAAGTATTTCCAGCATTCTCAGGCTATATTTCAGGATTCCAGCGTCTGTTGTATTTGCTTTTGCAATAGTTTTGTAACATTGACGTTGCTCAGTATCTTGCTCTACTTCATAATCCCCTTTAGAATGTGAACCTGTGCAGTTGTTGGGAAGGACAGATTCTGTGGAAAAACAAATCAGCTGATGCACACTGGATTGGCCGACATATAAAGAATGCCATTAGGCAAAGTAACAGAAGCTGCTGCCTCCTATGGAACTGTGCAGGTGAAGTGCAGAATTTAAAACTATCTTCTCAAGAAAGGACATTAACAAAATCCTTTGAAGTTCTTTCATTATTTTAAATTCACAACTGATTGTTTTTTCTTTGCAGTGTTCTTTTCTACTCCATTGAAACAATCCTGGACTAAACCCAATGGATGACCCTTACTTCTGGAAGGTGCAGTGCCTCCCCCACCCCACCCCACCCCCTGCTTCCCTTACTCCTAGCTCTCCCTTTACAACTTCAACACAGGTCAAGAAGTTCATCATCTTCTAGGACAAAGCAGTCCATTTAATAAATACCTGATCCGCCACAAAAACGTTCACTCCCTTTACGACCAGCACACTGCAGACAGACCGTGGGCTCCCTTCAAAATACACTGCAGTTACCCACCCAGGCTACTCTGACAGTAAACCTCCCAAACCTGCAACCTCTAGCACCAGAAAGGACAACAGCAGCAGGCAATTAGGAACACCACCACCTGCAGGTTCCCCTCTGTGTCATGCACTATCCTGACTTAGAAATACATCCCATTGCTGGGTCAATATTCTGGAAACCTCTATATGCCAATACAATGGAAGCACTTTCATCAGGAGGACTGCAACATCTCAAGGTGACAGGTCACCACCAACTCTTCAAGGGCACTTAGGGAATGACAACCAATCTGCAGTAATGCCCATGTTCTGTAAATGAATTTTAAAAAAATCTGCCCACCTTACCATCTCTCTACAGCGTTTGAAAGCTAATGGAACTGCATCAGAAATCTTAAGCAGGAGAGGGAATAATCAGCAAACACTTCTGCTCCGGCTGTCCCATAATCAAAAGGGCACATAGAAAATGGACAAAATAACAACATGACAGATGCACTGGAATATTCTCAGCAGTCAATGCACGTGCTGGGATGACGACAGCATTAGTTCTGACATTATCTATTCCGGAAATGTCCATTGTCTGAATTCTTCAGTGTCCGTATCAGTGCAGCAGCTGCAGTGAGAAAGGAGGAATGGATTATTTATTTCACGCAGTGTTAAACGTACCCCTTTCTTGTCAATAGCCTTGCGCAGGAGCTTCACCACATCAGATCCCTCCACTCCACTTGCTTTGAAACCTTTCGTCCATGTGATCAGAACACCCTAATAGAAAAAAAAACTCGCTGAATACCTAGCAACTTCTGCAACTGATATTTCAGTAATGCAGAATGGAAACATGCACTGAAATCAAAGTGTAAAAAGTGAAAAGGACAAGTCTATAAATAAATGAAGCAACAAACGAAGGAGCAGGTCAGGCAGCATCTACGGAGGGAAATGGACAGCTAACGTTTCAGGTAGAGACCCTTCTTCTCTTCCCGCTCTTCCCACTTTCTCCGGACCAAAGGTATAGCCATGGGCACTCGCATAGTCCCTGGTTATGCCTGCCTGTTTGTTGGCTATGTGGAACAATCCATGTTCCAAACTTGCACCGCTAATGCTCCCCAACTCTTTCTCCGCTGCATCAACGACTGCATTGGTGCCACTTCCTGCACCCATGCGGAGCTCATCAATTTCATCAACTTCGCAATCAACTTCCACCCCGCCCTCAAGTTCACTTGGTCCATCTCCGACAGCTCTCTCCCCTTTCTTGATCTCGTCATCTCCATCTCAGGAGACAGATTATTCACTGACATCTTCTACAAACCCACTGACTCCCAGTTAACTCAACTACACCTCTTTCCATCCTGTTGCCGGCAAGGATGCAATTCCCTTCTCTCAGTTCTTCCGTCTCCACTCCAATTGATCTTGTGATGAGGCTTTCCACTCCAGCACATCTGAGATGTCCTCCTTTTTCAGAAAACAGGGTTCCTCCCACTGCTATCGATGGAGCCCTCACCCCCATCTCTTCTATTTCCAGTACGCGTACCTCTCCCCCAATTCCCCCGCCCCAGACATAACAGGGATAGAGAGTTGCCCTAGTCCTCACCTACCATCCCACAAGCCTGCACTTCTTCTTTTTCAATCTTTTTATTAGTTTTCAAATTAATGCAGATTAATATATCAATGTTTGTACATGTAATACAAAGAGATCAGGAGAGCAATCATGACATGGATAATCATAAAGAACAACAGAGTATAAAAAAATCTGTAGATCCAATGATCTGTTAGTGAATGAATATAATATAAAAGAAAAAGATTTATTATAAAATATAAAAAAAAGAAAAAGAAACCCAAACCAATAAGAAAAATTGTAAACAATATATCAAACCAAACTAAGCTAAAGAAAAAAAATTCAAAAAAAACCCCAAAAAAAACTGGACTAAAATTTCTCAATAGAAACAGAGCAATATTATGTCATCAACTCCATTCCTCTAAATTGAAAGGTTATTATAAGGGGATCTATATCATGTGAAAATATTGAATAAATGGACTCCAAACTTCCTCAAATTTAAGTGAAGGATCGACAGTACCACTCCTAATTTTTTCCAAGTTTAAACATGATATAGTTTGAGAGAACCATTGAAAAGTAGTAGGGGGTATTGGATCCTTCCATTTAAGCAAAATGGATTGTTTGGCCATTAATGTAACAAAGGCAATCATACGGTTAGCGGAGGCAGATAGATGGCCAGATTCTATCCTTGGTAAACCAAAAATTGCAGTGATAGGATGAGGTTGTAAATCAATCTTCAATACATTTGAAATAATGTTAAAAATATCTTTCCAATATTTTTCCAAAAGAGGACAAGACCAAAACATATGTGTCAAAGAAGCCACATTCGATTTACATCTGTCACATATAAGATTTATATGTTGATAAAAACGAGCTAACTTATCTTTTGACATATGGGTCCTGTGGACTACCTTAAACTGTATCAAAGAGTGCCTGGCACACATTGAAGATGTATTAACTAAATGAAGAATTTTCTTCCAAGTCTCTGCAGGTATAGATGTCTGGAGTTCGCTTTCCCATTCATTCTTAATTTTGTTCAGTGGTTCTGAACTAATTTTCATAATTAAATCATAAATTATTGCTATCAAGCCCTTCTGACCAGGATTAAAACCAAAAATTTTTTCCGTAATTTCAGTTTTGTAAGGTGTGGGAAAAGACGGTATAGTAGCTCTTAAGCCTGCACTTCCAACACATCATTCTCCGCAACCTCTGCCATTCCCAACCGGTTCCTACCACCAGGCACGTCTTCCCCTCTCCTCCCTGCTTTTCGCACAGATCAGATCCCAATGAAGGGTCTCAACCCAAAACGTCGACTGTCCATTTCCCTCCACAGATGCTGCCTGACCTGCTGAGTTCCTCCAGCTATTTCATCTGTTGCTCCAGATCTCCATCATCTGCAGTCTCCAATAAACAAATGAAGCCT